>NC_086244.1:38019867-38341742 GCF_036321145.2 Pelmatolapia mariae | reverse complement strand
CTGGAATTGCCCACCCCTGCAATAGGGGGTCCATGACCCTCTTGCGGATGATCCCATAGGGCTTAAAATCTGGGACTTTCCACCAATCACTCTTAGAACCAAAGAAGCTTCTCGGATGAGAGGTGAAATGTCTTCAAGGACACTGAAAGAAGTCCCGACAATTTTCTTTCCAAGTTCCTTAGACTACGATGACCTGGATGACTGAGAACCTTCACAGACATCAAATAATATTCACGGTATTGAACTTTTTTCCTTAATAGTACAGTTAAAGCAATAAATACGCTTACACTATACAAATGTAGCACAATTCACAGACAACTGCATTGTCTGTTACTACTGTGCTGAGATGAATTTCCTTCTAGTAAAAGGTTTAAAGAACAGTAAAAGTTAAAAATTCAAAAACTGAAAGTATCGACACCAGAATGTACCTGAAAATAAATGTCAGTACTATTTCTTTTTTGGATTAATAGTACTGCTGTGTTTGTTCCATATTATTGCTGCAAATGTTTATATGCTTGATATATTTTGAGGTAAGTACAGCATTAGTGCATTAGTTATGTGTTTGTTTCATCTCTGCCTGATCGTTCCTTTTTGTTGGAGAGGGTGTGGTCTTCGCAGGACTCGATCTACGTAGGCTGGGTTCCCAAAGGGACTTCTAGAAAAGAAACTGATTTAGGGATCCGAACAGTTTTATAAAAGCTAAATTTGAGATTTTGATTTTTGATAAACTTATAGAAAAGTTACTCTTGACCTTTTTTGTATTGAAGCTCTCAAACATTTCTTTACAGCTCATCTCTTTGTTTAGAAATAACAGCATGTTGTTGTGAGAAGTGAACAGCTTCCTCAACCCACGCACACAGTTTTTAATAAAACTGTCATATCCTCTACTGGGAGATGCACTAAACAAACATAAAACAAATGTGCTTTAGAGATATCATGTGGGAAACTGTTAGATATTAACTAATGACTCATGTTAGGTCTGAGTCAGTTCTGGTCATCTCTTAAATCCTACTGGTTTTACTACTATCAGAAAAGCCTCAGCAGATTAGTTCCCATCGCTTTCGACTCATTCTCTCTCTCTGTCTCATTTACTTTGGTTTAGATTTAATACAGTGAAAGAAACCAAAGCTGTGTGCAGATTATGTTACTCAGGCCATTTGCACATGAGCAAAGTTCAGGAGAAAGAAGAATGCAGGCGTGCCAGTGTTTGTGGCTTTGAACCGTGTGTGTGTTTGCGCGTCACTCTTCCTGGGCATATTGTTATGACAGACGGTCAGCGGACCCTTTTAAACGCAGGCTCTCCCTTCCTGTGATGGAATTCCTGCCATCAAAAAACATTCTCCCAAACAATCGCCATAATTAGAGCCCACGCTCTCTTGAGGGGTGTCGGACACTAAGTGAATTATCTGGGGTTAAGTAAAGATCATTAATAAGGAAACAAATAGGTCTCTGTAAAAACAAATCAGCAAAATCTGACGGTAGTTTGAGTTTCCTCTTCATAAAAATTAATAATGATATTACTCTAGTTCTGTAATTATCTCACAGTGGGACTTTTTGTTCTCATTAAAAACAAGATTTGTTTGTTATCCATGTGAGAGATCCATCCTGTGAAGAGTGATTTCTAATCTCTGTGGTTTGTTGTTAGAGATGGATCGGTGACAGAGAACACTTATTAAAAGAACAATATAAAAATGCATATTATATTGCCTGTATTTCATAAATTTATAGAGACACTATCATGTTTAATTTAATTTTTATTTCATTTTAAAGTGAAGTCTGTGTATTTGTTTATAATTGTCTAACTCAGAGATTGCATGTGGTCTTGGTAGGTTGTACAATTCATTTTATTTGTGCTTTTATTAGACGGATTTATAATTCAGTGATATAAGTGATATATTCACTGATTTATCAGGGAAATGACTCAAGGCTTATATTTCTAAAAACAAAACAAGCAAACAAAAAAATCTGAGTAAATGTATTGGCGAAATAATGTAGGGACAACATAAAGCTAAAAAGCTCACTTTAGTATTTACACTTACATCCCCACAGTTTTTTCTGAGAATCCTGGACCAACAAGCACTTTTTGTTTATGACTTTTAGATAAGATATACACAGATGTAGCTAAATCATAAATTGGGTCTTTGACTCAGTATTTTGAGTTTTGCTCTGGACTTCAGAGATAGTTTCTGTTCATGTTCTTGAGTATGTTGTTTCCTAGTGCTTCTGAGCTTGCAACCTATGGTTCTTAGTGTCTTGTTTGATTGTTCGTCCGTTTCATGTCCAGTATTGTCCCAGATTCTTCTCTGTGTCCTAATCAGCCTTGTCTGTCTAAGCTCTCCGTGTTCCCCAGGTGTGTCCTCTCAGCCCTACAGTCTTCTCTGAGTATTTAAACTCCCGGCGTGCTTCTGTTACTCATCACGTCCTCCCTCATACCCTCATGCTGTGTGTGCTGCTGGCTATCTGGCCACGTCTAGCTTCTAGTGAGTTTGCACCTGTTCTGCTCTTTCATTATATTTTGTTAAATCTTTCTGTTTTTTGAGTCCAATCTTGTGAGTCCTGCTTCCAGCTTGCCACACAACAGTGCCATGACATTTGCTAGCAAAAAGATGGAAAGCTACTAAGAGATAGTGTGCATACATATAAAATAAGTCATGGTTTGGTATCAAATTCAATTCAGTTTTATTCATACAGCACCAAATCACAACAACAGTGGCCTCAAGCCGATTTGAGCTACTTCCTTTTCCCATGGTGGAAATACAGTTTATTTGCCATTCTGTATAACTAATACTACTAGGTGAAGCCAGTGAGTGACAGCACTTGGAGAAGATATTGATAAGCTTTTCAGTCTTTATTTTAGTTTCGTTATAGGTTAAAGTACAAACCTTCCCAATAACCTGTATTACAGCAGATATCCTGATACATCGGCATTAATTAGTGACGACAGAAACATGGTTTATGACCATTTATTACATCAAAGAAACCTGTCAGGTTTCACTGGGCTCAGACAGTGAAAGAAATAAAGAAATTAAGGAATTTGTCCTGTCACATGACAACCCCCCCAAAACAAACAAAAACAACAAACAAAGAAACAAAAAAACAGAAAACCCCACAAAGCACTCAGAGAACTCATGATACTGCTATTTTTATTACCTTTCTGTTAATAAATTGAATACTAACAATAACATTGTAACTAGTGGTTGGTGATTATCAGGTACTTACTGGAACCTTTAGTAGGCCATTTCTGGTCTGTGCAGCAGGGTGAAAGAAAAACTCAAACTCTTAGCCAGTGTGTGTGTTTTGGCAGAACAAAAAGTTACTCATATCAACCACCACAAGTAGATAAGTCTTATTTTTTTGGCCCTGAAATGTCATATTCATGTGTGTCTAACCAGTGAGTGGTTGGAACTGGATACAATAGTTTGTGTAACTTCTCAGTGAGGTGTTGATTCATGTCTCTGGTGAAAATGTAGAATGGTACGTTCTGTCACTCACACTATAAAACTACGGGCCACCATGGAGGTTGCGGCAGGGAGGGTGTGTGAGCGAGGTTGGAGTGAAAGTTTGGGTGGAGCTGGGTCTGTGGCCACAGTGAGACCCTTTTATAGCTTCCGCTCACCACAGAGGGCTGCTTAAAAATTCACATGGTATATTTACACCTTTAACTTGTGACTGGTTGTTTGCTTATCCCTGATTTTTGTTGAGGGAAAAATGAAAATGTCTGCTTTCACAGACTTCATTCAAAGTTCTTTTGTCTCATTTTCCTCCACATACACTCTGGCAATACAAGAGCCAAATGTATTTTAGTGTATCCTCTTTGAAACAATACTAACTTTAATCTCAGAACAGCGACGGCCCGCAATCATTTACCCTTTCCTCTGGAATGTGAGTTGGTTACTCATTTAAGGAATGTCGAGGTTAATGGAACCTCAGATAACAAGATCTGAGTGAAAAAAAACTTGATGAACTCAGCTATACAGCGTTTCTCTGGAGGAGCTGCTTCAGGCTGGATTCATCCCCACCAGAGAGCCTCACCGCTGTATTTTTAGCAGCGGATAGGCGGCAATCATCTTACTCCTTTGGGTGTACAGCTTCCAACTTTCTGGTCACCAAGTTCTTTTGGTTAGTTTCCATGGAAACCAGACAAATGAGTCACTAAACGAGTTCAGCCAATTCTGCTCTCCAGTTTGGGAGGCGAGCCTTGGGTTTCCAGCTCGAGTCCACTCCCCCCGCAATAAGGACTGGAAAATGAAAGTGGGGGAGAGTAAATGGAGCTTGGATCTTGGCTTACCTCCCAGTTTTGCTCTTACTTAACCTGCCCTTTGCGCCTCCCCCTTGGCCTCACTCACGTCTCAGCTCTCCCACACTCCTCTTTTCTCACTTTTTACCGATCACTCATTTTTAACTTCACTCCTTATTCCTCATAATCGCTTTTCTTTTCCCACAATCCCACACTCCCCTCGCTAGTCTTTTCTGTCACCTCTCTGTAGAACTTGGCCTCCACCTCGCAAAACACATTTGCACACAGGCAGTTCGCAACAGTAGAAAGACAGAAATTAAAATTATCTTAGCTTATTACCTAATCTGCTTACTGACCGTGGTTTGGAGGATTAGAGGAAGTTTTGATTATCCTGTGGCCAATCTGCTCTCTGGATCTTGCATGGACTATGCTTTTTTTTTTGCCACTGCTCCCATTACTGTAGTCCTACTGTTTTCAGGTCTTCCATTTTTTTCCCTCTGCACAGGCTCACTCAGACACACCCTTTCCTTTTTTCCACCACGGTCCCTCATTTCTCCCCCATCTTTAGCTCCCAGTGGGAGGAGGCTCAGCAAACTGGGAGCAATGGATGGCTGGCTGACTCACACTCGGCACACCCCACAGATGTGCAGGGTAGAGAGAAACACCAAGAATGTGTGTTTGTGTGTAAAAGCAGGAGCTGATTTATGCCCTGTCCATGTTAATCCTGCTAACTGTTGTACTGCGAAAAAAGAGAAGAGGCTGAACTTTTTTCTGACCTGTTGTAAGTGACTCATAAAGCCTGGTGTAAGTTCTGAATGAAGTTCTGCGTACCAGCATAAACTGTTTATCTTAACTCTTAATAGCTGCTGATAACCTTTTCAAGGCCTTTTTTTGTTCATTTGAACAACTTGAAGGAGAAGCAGGAGTTCATAAATTTCTACACTGTGTATGATGCAATGTGACTGCAACACAGCGTCTGTCTCAAACATGTACAGCTTAATCACATTTTTCTGTGTTTGCAACATCTCAGTGTCACCACCTATATAGACTGGAGTATGTGTCTTCTTCGGTCAGCTACAGTGATGTGTAACATTTTTATCTGTCTTGTGAAACAAGTTTCATATTGCATTTTATTGCTTTTGGAAGGAAAGTTATAAACTCGAGCCTGTCAAAATAGAATACTGACATGCCGTAAATACAATTCTAGTGTTACTGTATTCGGTTTGTTTTATTGGACTGCTACTCTGCCTGTGAAAAAGTGCCTTCTAAAGATCAGCTGAGGGTCATCAGACTTCAGTAGTGTTTTTTAAAATCGTGCTTTTACATGCTTTAACTTTGTGCACGCCCACCTGCAAACGACACAGCAAGAAAGGTTGTAGCCAGTGATGATGCCACCTATTTGTGAACCTCACATTCTGATGCTTCTACTTTAATTTGATAAACGATGCTATCTTAATCTTTCTAGAACCGGAAGTGACCATATTTAGACCAGAGGGTGGAGTGCTATGTTATGTTGGGCATTCTCCACCACGGGACTTCGATTTCTTCAGAATAATGCTATTAAGAATGTTTCAAAAGGCATGTACTATGGACTGTAAAGAAAGTATGGAAATACATTTACGGAAGCCAATGTAGAAATTCCTTAAACCGGAATTCTTTCTAATGTCCAGCTGGAGAGACTCCTTTGGTTTCAAAAAGAAGGTGATAAGAGGGTGGCATGCAAACATTACAATAAGAGGGTATGCTTTTAAAGCACTTCTACCTTGTTATTGAGAATATACATATGGAGTGTCCATTGGGTTCTCCTTGAGATCCAACCCTTACTTTTGACATCATTGGCCACTCTGGAAACTGCAGTTTTCGGCTTTATTATAGAGCAGCTATAAGCAACTTTAGGTATTTTTTCTTACATTTATCCTAATTTTCCTTCTTTCTTGTGAAACGCCCGATACACAATAACAAAATTATGATATAGTCACAAGTTAAAATGACTGGGAAAGTTATTTGATGATTCATTACCTAACGTTTCAAAACTGGCCTGATTTCTTGTAAATGTGGACACATCTAAAACATATGCACAAAATACACACTGCTGTACAAAGCTGAATTAGGCCAGTTCTGTGGTTTCATTGTCAGTCCGCCTCTTCCTTTTCCGAATTCTAGAACGCCTCATTTCATCAGGCTGACAAACGGGCAACTGATTTTGATCTCAAACAGTTCAAAGTTCACCCTTGTGCTTTCACTTCACTGGAAGTTTTTGTAACTTCTCACAGACAGAATAAAATCTCACTGCTAAGGTTGTGGTTATTCTATAGCCGCTACATTAAGCAAGAAACAGCTAATTCATAATTGGAACAACAAGCAAGAAACTTGGATGTTGCCCATTTACGAATAGAAAAGGCCTCTTTCTACATATTGAGAATAGCAATAGAAATAATAATTTGTTGAAACAAAAAAAAAACCCAAGAACCTAAATTAAACCCTTAAACAAAGTAAGAGACATCAAGGTAACCGGTTTCCATGTTAAACTGAAACATCACTTACTACTCTTTTTGTGCAAGACTGAAAAAAATAAGCCAGGATTGTCTGAATTAAACAAAATGTGAAAGCCAAATAAGTAGATAAAGGGGTTAAAACATGAAACACTACATGATGTTGCATATTTGACACCAGTAGAAATGTTGCATTTTTCTAAATGAACTATCAGTCATTACCTATCACTCGCTAAATGTCCTCACAGACGTTTTGAACACTTTGGACATCAGTGTCCCTCAGGAGGAAGTTTATCACCTAAACTTCTGAGCACCAAGTTGCATCTGCACTATTTTGACCTGCATACACCAAAGTAACGCTTTGGCATATTGTGAGGTGCCACCACATAGTTTAACATTATAATCAAGCAGCAGTTTCACATCCCTACCTTTGTTGGAAAATGGTACTTTTGGCTTCTGTGCTGAGTAAAATATACATATTAGATAAGATGCAGCAGTCACAATACATAATTAAGTATTTGCACACGGCTGAACAGATCCTGACTAACTTTGTTGATGGAAGACTTTCCATACTTTCATATGAATTTGCTCACGTGCTTTGTGCCTGACATGTGCACCCTTTTTGCATCTGTGTTAAAATACTGTGTGTAAGCCGGTGTTGTGCCAAAAAGGGTTGTTTTTCCCCTCCAATGTTTCCTGATATATTTTTCTCTGACCAGTTCAGTTCAGTTTTGGCTGTTAATTCTGCAGTGGGGTCTGGTCTAACACACTTTGTAGAGTTATGTTAGAATATCACAAGATAACTTGGTGCCGCCTCAGCACCCTGAACTTCAAGGCCTTTCCCACGACTCTCAGTGTCAGTGTGAATGAATGAAATGAATGCTTTTGTGATTTGAATTCTAATGTTTGCAAAGTGAAAATAGTATTTTTCATGTATTCTGTCCAAGGTCTTTCTTTTTTTTAGTGAACATGATTCATTAAAGTGGACTGTTGGTGATAATTTTATTTTTCTGCTGCTATCTTGGGGTCCTACTGAAGGCTTGCAGACTAGAAAACAGGAGGTGCAGGTCTGGTGCATTTCTCCCACTCTCCCCATCCCCTACTTTTCTATGGGTTTTCTGGAATTCCTTAGTGCTCTCTGGTTTGTCTGCTAAACTTCTTTCAGCTAGGCCATGAATTGCCTTGCTGCAGAGGTTAGCAGGCCCTCCAAAAAAGGCTCAGATTGTCAGAGAGGACACTTTTACAATAGTTGGTAAGACTGGCACAAGGAGCTTCTCACAGCAGCCATGCTGCCACACACACTTTGCACCACAACAGCTTCGGGGCACTGGCAACTAGCACAAATCTGAAGATTCTGCCTTGTTGACAGCTGCAGTTGAGAAAGCAATCTGGATATAAATCTGGCAGGAAGATTAATGGTGCCGTCTGTGGAATGCTGCAGTGCAAAAACGTGACATTGCGATGATGAACGGGGCACTGATTTGTGTGTAATGAACCACAGCAGTTCAAAAACATTCCCAACCAATTATAAAATCTGTTGCAACTCACATTTCTATCAGCAACGCACCAGAAGTCGTTAACATAAACTGATGCAGTGAATCAGCTGATTCCAGACGAGAACAGTTTGTACCACAACAGCTTCAGGAATTAGACTGATGCGAATGTAAATAAACCGGGACAGAGGACTTCACTGAGCTGCTTGGACATGGCATGGGAATGGCTGCCTTCTGCCTATAACTGGACAAGGTTAAAGAACTGCAGGTCACAAAGTGAATTTCTCAGAAGCTGAAAGAATTTCCTGCAGACTCTGATGTGTGGGAAGTTGATGGCAGGATGCCAGACAGCCATTGGTGTATGTGAATGGCAGTGAAACCTTTTTTTTTCCCCAAATGTATGTTGAACATATATTTTGAAATTTCACAATTGTAAATATTGTTTGTCAGTATATTTTAAAACCAATATTTTACTATAAAGCTACATTAGCACAGGCCCATAGAAATTTAGAGAGGTCACTCCTCCCAGGAAAAAAGTAGTCCAGCACATGACCTCCTGTTAATCTGAAATTTGAGTCGAAAGTTTTGGTTTAATGTATGTGTAAATGATTTAACATGTCAACCTAGTGAAATATGGAGGTGCTGGTGCTTAGTCAGGCTAACTGTTTGTTTATGCTAACCTAAGCTGAAAGTTTGTTATAGCTTCCTTTAACACATGGATAAAGGAATTATATCTCTTGACAAAGAAGCAGTAGACATATTCTCTAAACTGTTGAACTATTAATTTGTTTTTTAAAGATTATTTTGGAGCATTTTTGCCTTTATTTGACAATGGAGCAGTAAAGACAAGCAAGCAGCAAACACGCAGCAAAAAGCTAGGCTGCTGTACTCCAGCCATGTGGCATACTGTCATCTGCTCACCCGCTGAGCTAAACTGGCTCCTCTGTTGAACTAATAATTTAACAGAATAATGAAATAATACATAAGTCTTATCAGTTTAATCAATGGGTTTCTATGAATATCAGTCAAAACAATGGTTGATATGCTTATTTTGCCCTTAAAAGAAAAGCTGAAGACATTGACAGAAAGCAATCAAAATAAAATGTTGCCATTTAATTTTTTTATAGTTGTTTTTCTTTCAGTTGTTTTTAACCTAATGCCAAATTTTCTGTGGATCCGATCTCCTTGCTCTCCTTGCTCTCTGACACCACTTTGCCGTCCACCACAGTCTGAGTGACCGTCACCACTTGGATTTTCTTTAGGTCAACTGCATCCATAAGGCTGGTAAAATGAAGAAATATAAAAAGGTTAGTCATACGGAGACAGAACAGAAATATATTTTCCACCTTTGAGTGATCTTTTCTTTGACATGATGAAATTGAGCAGTTGAAATTTAAATGATGGTAATAGGATTACATAGACACAGGTCAGTGGCATCTACTTTCCATATCATTGCTGCTCCATGTTTGCATGAGGCTGCTTTAAATCAAATTTGCAAATGCATCCCCGAGATGAAGAAGGCCTCTGTCTCAGTGAGCGTATGTTACATCCATACTTTCTGCTGCCTCACCTTAATACTCACTTTAAGTCTCCTTCACCATCCAGCAGCCTTCTGTACTCTGCAATCTCAGCCTCCAGCTTCACCTTGATGTTGAGGAGGGCCTCGTACTCATTCGTGTTTTGCTGGATGCTGCTGCGGATCTGTGCCAGTTCCTCCTGCAGACTCAGGATTATCTCATTGTATTTTTCCAGCTCTAAATTGTAACGCCTCTCAATGTCATGAAGGGCAGCCTCCAGGGACGCTTTCTGTGAAGAGATTAAAGAAAAGCACCATTGTAAAAATTTTGTGGCTATCTTGCCATAGGTAAAATAGCCACAAAAAATTATGTACCAGCACTTCTGACAACCTGTGAAAAAACGCAATTAGTGAATTTTCGATGTGCTGATTGGTGAAATTTATTGTTTTTGAACAGAGCTAGGATCAACTTAAATTTTAATTTTAAGTTTAAATCAATCTTAAATTTTTTCTTGGCTGTAATGCCTGTAATACTCTGCAATTGCCAGGTGTGAACCAGGCTCAATCTATGAGAAGACCTAATGATGAGTATTTATACTAAGGAAAGGGTTAAATCTCAACCCAGAACTGGAAACTAATGACGTAAACCAAGACTTACCAGACTATGTGCAGACTGGAGCTCAATTTCCAGTGCCTGATGCCGCCTCCTAGTTTCAGTCATTAAACCTGTGGCCTCCTTCAGGGCTGTTGAGCTCTCTGTGACTTTGACCTGCACCTCTGTGATCTTAATAGAAGATTATATACATAAAGAATTTACAAATACTGTTCAACTCACAGTCAAGTAAAAAAAAATGATGTTTTTCACCAGCCTAGTTTAGCTGTACCTGGGAGTTATGCCACGCTTCAAGCTCCTGCTGGTTCTGTAGCGCTATCTTCTCATACTTTGCTCTTATTTCCTCCATGATTCTGGCCAGGTCCTGTCCTTTTGGTGCATCAACATCCACACGGACCCCAGCCTGTGCGATTTGAACTCGCAATTCATCAACTTCCTGTTCGGGAGGAAATAGTCAGGGAGTGATTTCCTGAACATTTGGTTATTAGGATTTTCCTGTGCTAAGTGGTTAAGGAAAAATTGTTTTAAAGGTGCACTGTACTGTATTGGGGTTATCAGATAGGTTTTTCTCTTTGAACTGCTCTGCTGAACTTTATAATGATTGCATACTCTCTTGTGGTTCTTCTTCAGGGTGATCAACTCCTCCTTGAGGGACTCGATTTCACTCTCCAGGTGCAAGCGAGTAACATTGGTGTCATCCAGGACCTTCCTCAGTCTTGAAACATCAGCCTCCACTGTCTGCCTCATGGACAACTCATACTCACACCTATGGCGATAGAATGAATGCTAGATCTGCTCATGCTGGTGAAGAGATTACCTTCATTTTGCACAAAAATCTTGACACTCACTTGGTTCGGAAGTCATCTGAAGCCAGACGTGCGTTGTCAAGACTGATAATTAGCTGGGCGGTATCCTTGGTCATGTTAATAATCTAAAAAAAAGTAATGGTATTTTTGGTGACATAACTGTATGAAGAGATGTATTCTTCTGCATTCATTTTGGTGGAAAGCAAACTGTGACTTTCAATTTGATGAGTTGCAAATGGTGGATACTGCATAGCGATAGGAGCCCACAGGTAATAAATGTTGTGAAATCAGGTATTCAAGCGATATCTAGGACACTATAATAATAAAGTTTATGTGTTAACAGTGACTCGATTGAACAATAGTATGTGGCATTTACAAGAAAAGAGTTGTAGTTGTTGTAGTTCTGGGTTCGTTTAACATTCTGAAAAAACTGAAATGCAACAAAACTACAACTTGAGAGTAATTTGTGAGAACTAGTATACCATAGCTACCGAAACCAATCCGGTCTTTAAGTAATGACCTGATGAAACCTGCCTTCGGGCCCAAAGTACTCTGCGTTTAATAAGGCTGTTGTGTTTTAACATGTTTTAATGCTTTGTTTCTTGTTATATTTCATCTCAACAAGCCCCTAAAAACAGTCGGTAATCACTGTCGGCCTCACTTGGTTTTTATTACCGCTATTCATTTTAAAGCTCAGATTTTAAAACCTTACGATGTAACTACAGCCCAGCCTGTGCAGCAGTATATTAATAACTAACCTCGTGTTGAGGATGGATTGTCTCACTTGTTCTCCTGACTGAAGTTTGGTCCATGCCATGCGATTGCATTTGTCCCTAACCACCGGGAACCCTCACGTTAACGTTTATCGAGTGGAAAAAAGAATTGGTTTTTATGGATGCCTGGATGTTAAACTTCATTGTTACACCTGGTAGAGCAGATCATTTTATTACAGATGAAAGAATTTAGACAGTTTTTAACTCTCAGTGATGCCGCAGTGATTGTGTGACCTAGGGACCTGCAGCGGAGTTTG
This sequence comes from Pelmatolapia mariae, assembly GCF_036321145.2. Lineage (NCBI taxonomy): Eukaryota > Metazoa > Chordata > Actinopteri > Cichliformes > Cichlidae > Pelmatolapia > Pelmatolapia mariae. The sequence continues at coordinate 38,329,555 of NC_086244.1, read as the reverse complement.
GGCCCAGGCACGGCTAATGACGTCAGACTTAAAGACCAGATACTTAATCAACTAATTTCAGACCATTGATTTTGAGGACATTTCAGATTCTGTGAAAATTTTCATTACTCTAGAGCGACTTAGATGCCTAGACTATCATCTAGATTAAATGTTTCATTGGCTCACCTGGGCCCTGAGGCCTTCGATGATAGCGTAGTACTTGCTGTAGTCCCTCCCTTCCAAGGGGCCTCTATTCTCGGTGGCCTCTCTGATCTTGAGCTCCAGCACTGTATTGGCCTTCTCCAGATTCCTCACCGTCTCCAGATAGTTCGCCAGGCGGTCATTCAGGCCCTGCATGGCATGCTTCTCGTTTCCAATGCCCATGGCGCCAGAAGTGGATCCAGAGGACAAGGACTGGTAGTCGTATCCTCCGCCAAAACCGCTGCCAACACGCGAACCATAGCTGGCACTGGAAATCTTGGTTCCACGGCCGCCTGCCCCTCCAGTCACACTGTGGGCGTAGGAGGTTTCCACCCGTAGGGATCTGGGACCTGCAGGTGAACTTAAACCAAAACTTTGAGAAGACTGGCGTCTAAGCTCCATTGGTAAAAGAAGTGTGCTGATCAATCAGAGTGGTACTGAGGAGAGTGGCAGCAGAGTGGAGTATGAAGGTGGAGTCTGAGGCCTTATATATAACTCTGAAAGACAAGATTTCTTCCTGAAACTCCTCTCCTATCTATATTAAATTATTACCTTTGATCTTCTTGCTTAGACTTTGTCCTCCACCCACCCACTTCACTGGTAAAAAGTGTACTGACGTTTTCATTTTGATAGCGTGTAAATAAACTGATAACCTGATATGACTCTCAGTGGAAACGGTGAGACTGGACATGTTCTATTTTTTTAAAATCTTTTTTTATTTTATTTTTTTGAGAGGGGGCAACAAATCTGATTAAAATTGTTCTCTTTACTATAGATGCCCCCTGCAGTACTATAAATAAATAGAAATATATATTTGTTACACACCCTTGGATTGCACCTAACATCCACCCCCCAAAGATGCATGTATTATAAACATGTATTACATTGTAAACATTTCCCATGTGTGTAATTACAAATATATTGAGTATGAAAAACACTGTGGGAGAGGGGAGTATACTGGTAAAGGAACATGAGCCTTTCTGGATGGGTCAGATCACACCTAATCTGAAACTTGAAAGCTTTATTTTTTTTTCTTGAATGGCTGTGACGCTGTTTTACTAACACTATCTTATTTTATTGGCAGAAAAAACACCTGGCTCAAGCACTTGAAACCATGTGATAGATCTCACTACAGCAGGTGTCACCATGACTACATTGTTCCCTAACAAAACACACGCGCACGCACGACCTCGCAAGTTGAGGATATCAGTTTCACAAACATGACTGGTACGAATGTATTAGCTTGTGTTGGCAGTGGCATGCTTCATTATGCGCCAAAGAAAAATAATCCAGGAAATGTAGGAAGAACAGGCGGATTTGATAAGGCACAAGCTAAAACACTGCACAGAATTTAAAATACTACTAGTAAGACTATTAATAATAATGTAGTAATAATGTTGGGGCGATCATGGCTCAAGAGTTGGGAGTTCGCCTTGTAATTGGAAGGTTGCCAGTTCGAACCCCGGCTTGGACAGTCTCGGTCATTGTGTCCTTGGGCAAGACACTTCACCCGTTGCCTACTGGTGGTGGTCGGAGGGTCCGGTGGCGCCAGTGTTCGGCAGCCTCGCCTCTGTCAGTGCGCCCCAGGGCGGCTGTGGCTACAACGTGGCTTGCCATCACCAGTGTGTGAATGTGTGTGTGAATGGGTGGGTGACTGGATGTGTAAAGCGCTTTGGGGTCCTTAGGGACTAGTAAAGCGCTATACAAATACAGGCCATTTACCATTTAATGTAAGACTTCCAAATTTGCAAGGCAGACAATATGTTTACTGTGTCAAGTATAAATAATCAATCAAAACTGGTTGGTTTTACTATGCAGGGTTATTTGGTCATAGCGTTGGCTATTAATAGAGTTTTTAACCCTGCAAAGTGATTGCCATAGCAATATCCATAAGCCTTAATGCTAATTGCTAACTATGCAGTTCAATCTAACAGAGCTGTATATGAGCACATAGGAAGAGATAGAAATAAACTGAGAAGTGAGTTTCCATTTTCACACATGCATGAAAAATGATTTTAAAGGCTTGGTTAAGTTAGCAGTTGGCATTAAGTTAGCAACCTATTTCACATTTACAGTTAGGTCGATTAGTGTTTCGGTGACCTGACAATGTTTTTTAAACCTCCACAGTGGATTTTAAATCAAACAACCAAGATAAGATTGAGGTGCAGACTTTCAGCTTTAATTCAAAGGATTTAAATATTTCATGAATTGTTTAGGAATTACAGAAATTTCTTTTTAAACATAGGATTTCATATGATTTGACGTGTATTGGATCGTGAGCGGTTCATTTCTTCTCTGTACTTTTCTCATCCCATCATTGTAGTGCATTTTAATCTTGGTCCATCCTCTTCTTGAGAATCGCAGCATCTCTAACCCTTACTTTCCCCCTAACACAATTTTTCACAACTTTATGTTGTACATTTTTCTGAAAGTGTTTTTATAATAATCAGAAAATAGAATAGCCTTTTATTGTCATTGTACATGTACAACAAAATTGTGGGTGCGCTACACCAACTGTTCATGGAAAAATCAAAAATCAAAATCAAAAATAAAATAAAATAAAAAATAAAAACAGCAAGACAGCAAGATTGAATAACAGACAAGAGGAAGGCAGTTACCCTAATTAGACGTTCTTGCAGCTTTTCCTTTTTACTCCCACTTACTCTTCTGGTCTTGTGTTATCCCTGTCCCAACTTCTTTTGAGACAATTTTTCTGCTGGCGTCAAAATCAAAATAAGTGACCATTTTCCTTAAAATGGCATAGTTTCTTTCTTTCTCTCCTTTTGTTGGGATTTGGCTTGTACTGTCTGAGATGCAGTGAGTCTATAGGCTGCAGTGTGCATTAAAACCTAGCTTAGTTGACGTGGTACTCATAAACAGCATCAATTAAAAGCTGGAAAGTCAAAGAATGATAAGTGAACTAAATAGTCCTTTCTGGGAGAGACTTGGTGCTTGTATGTTTCCAGAGAAAAGTCAAAAGCAATTGGTAAATTAAAAAGACCAGACGCTCATCTGGAAGCAGTAGATGCTTAGACCTAGAACAAGGACTACTACAACGGGTTGGTTTCAGAACGTAAGTACTGGCACCAACTTTCACAGGTGTGGGGATTTTCTTACTTTGGTGATTCATAAAAGGCACAAACCGTGACAGAGAGGGAAAGTTGTGGTGCACTCACACACAATATCTATAATTATATAACAAGAAAAGTCAGACACTCAGTTGTAAAAGTAGGAATTATCTTACATTTGGATTCATAATAGTACTGCAAAAGGCAGCAATATTAATCCAGTGTACAGGTATATGATGAATAACAGGAGCGAAGGTCAGTCTCCATCAGACTCTTACTTAGGTTTGCTAGTTATTTCACTATACTACCATCAGCTGAATAATTAGCTCAAGTTTGGTTGTTACTGCAGTAATTTATTGCCCGTGAAGTGTTAAACCCTAAATACTCTAAACTGTATAACTTCAAATGGTAAATGTTGTCTGTCAGTACAATTCAGCTGAGGGGTTCAGTGAACGCTTTGGAAGAGCCTGGAGCTCAATTATGCGAACAATGTTGTTATGTTATCTTAATCTTATTCTTATCTCCCATTCCTCTTATTATGTTATTAATATTTTTAAACTGCTTCAGTGTGTGTTAATGGGAACAGGGGTTTGGGGTTCCTGTTTACTTGTCTGCTCAGCAGACTAAACAAATCTGGATCTCGAGCGATTTCTGAATGAACAAGACGCCGTGATAGCAAGTACAATTTCAGATGGACTTTATTGAAATGTCTGAACATAACAGCAAAGCAGGCAGACATAACTGGACAGAAAGAAAACAAAAAAGATGATGAAATATAAAAATAATTTCATTTATTCTGAGAATTTTATGACTTTGAAATAACGTCTTGAATCTTTTTGTTTTTTTTGAAAAAGTTCTCCAATTTGAAACTTTTGTAAACATCTGCATGTCGACACACAAACACATAAATAACTCATGATGAAATAAATAAAAAATGATTTTGTTTTCTTTTGATCCAGTTTTTTAGCAGCCTGTGGGAGAGCTGTATACCCAGGAAGTAAAACTATTGGTAGCGACGGCTGAAGGGTCTTATTGTTGTTAGTGCTCTATCACTAAGAAGCAAAGAGGTAAAATTTGACCAGTTGTATGCTAGTGTTATAATGCTGTGACAGTGACTGGTGAGAGAATCAGCTGCTTGCTCCTTGCATTCAGAGGTTCTTGGTCTCTGTGCTGGATGACACCACCTTGCCGTCCACCAGCGTCTGTGTGACGGTCATCACTTTTTTGGTCTTGGTCACTGTTGTTTTCTGCTCTTCCAGAGCATCCTGGAGCCTAAGTAAAAACATTAATACTCAGTTAACTTCCAGGTAGTTTCTACTTTTAGATTTCTAAATGATAGGAAAACTATCCTACGCACTTGAAGTCTCCACCGTCCAGCAGCCGTCGGTATGTTGCGATCTCAGCCTCCAGCTTCATCTTTGTGTTGAGCAGGGCCTCGTAATCCTGCGTCTGCAACTGGATTTTGCTTCGCAGCTGTGTGAGCTCTGCCTCCAGGCCCAGGATGATGGTGTTTAAAGACTCTATCTCCATGTTGTAACGGAGCTCCGTGTCCCTTAGCGTGCCCTCCAGAGAGGCTTTCTGTAAGCGACAAGAAGGGGTTACATTTTTACAGTGGACTCAGATTAGTGATGACAGCTCCATAGAGACAAATCACCGGAGTGCAACGCTTGTGTCAACAGAATACACCCCAGAGACTTGAAGTGAGAGTGCTGAGTTGGGCAATGTGGAGAGTTCAGATAAGCGTGTTTAGAGGTAAATGAAGGGCAGACTGCTCACCAGGCTCTTCTGTGATTCCAGTTCAATCTCCAGCGTTTGTATCTGTCTGCGCAGTTCGTGCACCTCTGTCTGGGCACCCTTCAGGGCCTCTGTGTTCTGGGTCACCTGTGTCTGCACTTCTGTTATCTAATTGAGGTTAAAAGACAAGTTAGTCAAGAGTTCATTTATTTAAATTTTTTAACTTGATTTGTTTTTGCTAATGGTTTACCTGAGATTCATGCCATGCTTTCAATTCTTCCTGGTTCTTCTGTGCCATCTTCTCATACTTGGCCCTGATTTCTGCCATGATCTGAGCCAGATCCTGGCCTTTAGGAGCGTCGACATCCACGTGGACTCCAGACTGGGCAATCTGGTTACGAAGCTCGATAACTTCCTAAAGAAAAAAAGAAAGTCAATAGAAAGTCACTCTTATTTTTTACCTTACCTAACTACTTTCAGGTCTATAAAATACTTCTTTTTCATTCTACTGCTTGAACTGAGTCATGACCCAGCGGTGACCCTTAGCCTCATCCAACCATAATCACACACTTCGGTCAGGCAAATATACAGGTCTGTGCCTGAGTCCCTTAACACTTAATTTAATATTTCCCTCAGTAAACAAATGGTTGTGTTTTGGCTTATGCACTCAAATCATAGTCATTTGAAATCTTTGGAGCTTTCTCTGTTGCCAATTGTGGCTGGGAAACATTTTTACGATGAGGCTTCCCACAGAATTCACATACAGATATTTCAGATTTCTTAAGCAACCTCTGCCTTCCCAGCAAAGTTTTCTAAAGACTGTTTTCCACAACATCCCACTCAAGGAGGTGTAGGCTGTAGTCGTGGCTTTCACTGCATGTGGAACTTAAGCATATATGGTTGCAATGAGAAGGATTAATGAGATTAACAGATCTGCAAATAATATGTATATAATTATACATCTTTCTGAGTTCGACTATGTTGAAAGCAGCACAAATATAGCCTATAGACCTGAATTAAATATTTTATATTTGAAATTTTGTTTTTGAAATAAGTTAAAAAAGTAATCAAACTCACATTTTCATGGTTTTTCTTGAGGTGGATGAGCTCCTCCTTCAGTGCTTCGATCTCGCTCTCCAGGTTCATGCGGGTCAAGTTGGTATCATCGATGACTTTCCTCAGACCAACAATGTCGGCCTCCACAGACTGGCGGATGGCCAGCTCGGACTCATATCTAAACAGGACAGGGCAAAGCAGTCAGGATAACGTCAGCGTTTGGCGCAGCTGCTCACATTCACAGCGGCTTAATGAACTTAGCCTACCTGTAAATTTTTGTTAAATATTTTGCTACACTTATTTAGAGAGTTGCCGTACTTAGTCTTGAGTTGCTGTGTATGTTTAGAAAATGTCAGTGTACATCATTATTTGGTCAGGGTATAATACTGTTAACTTTATGGTCAGCTCTGTTTGCAACTACACATAATTTATGACACAACTCCAGCAGTTGTGATTCAAAGGTGACGATTTACGACTACATGACTGATGACTGACTCCTCCTTTAGATCTTCACACTGGATTCGTCCTACAATCCATCCTGCACTAAAAGAGGGTGTGCCAGCAGTTGTCTATCTCAGTGTTTTACAATGTCAGCGGTAAAGCAGGCGGGTCTTACTTCACTCGGAAGTCATCAGCCGCCAGGCGAGCGTTGTCGATGTTGAGAACCAGACGAGCATTGTCGATAGTGGCATCAAACACCTAGAATCGGATAACAAAAGAAAAATGTTATTTTAGCTGCAAAGTTGAAACATGAGGCAGCTAACAGTAGAGCGAGCAATTACAAAAGAATCAACAAAGACAGACAATGACTATTGTATATATTTTATTATTGTAGTTTTGTAACATTGCTTAAGAATGTATTTTTCTTACTATTAGAATCACCTGAAGTTAACTGTAGTTTGAACTGGTAGTGTATAAAAATTTGAATATTATATTTAATATTATCGTAAAATAATATCTTGACATACTTTGAAAAGTTAGATGAGAAGCTGAAGACTAGAATTACATTTGTTTGCTAAATGCTAAGCTACAGCTAACAGCCAGTTAGCCTAGCATAAAGCCTGAAAACAGCTGTACCTCATAGCCGTTTAGCTTTGGTAAGACTTCATGTAAAGGGAAAAACAGATTATTATACCAAGTTAATGACTAGGCTAGGTATTCTTTTTTATTTTGCATTTTTTAGTGCTGCTTGGCTAAGTAAACCAGCTGCTGGCTATCGCTATGCTATTAGCAAACAAACATCTTTGCTCAATCAAACTCAAAAAGCGTAGTTCAAAACTAGCCTGATGTTATATATAGATAAAAATAATTTCTACTCATGCCATGTGTACTGTTTAGTTTTAAGCTTTCATAGAAAACTATAAAAGTTTATTGGGGTTTACTGTTAGAGAATAAGTGTCACTGTCTGTGTGTGTAAATGTGAATAGTGGCAGCTGCTTCAAAAACTAAATGGTTGGAATATTTGTTCTAGCTGACAGATATGACAGATAAGGGCTGGGATGGATGGCAAGGGAGGTATCCAGAATGCGCCAATCAGTGGCTGCCGGGCTGTTGGTGCTAAGGAACAGGATCTTGTTGGCAGACAATTTGCATGATGATGGTGGTGACTATGGCTGTGCTGGTGTGTTTGTGTGTGTGTTTGTTCACTTCACATGCAAGTCTGTGATTCCGAGGGTAGTCGACTTTTCATGTCAGAACTAAATTTATTTTTAGACTCTGTTAAATCTCTGTGAGAATTTTTTGGTTTTTTTTCTGAGGTTATGGGTGATTTCTTTGCATCATTCCAGATGAAATATTAGGCGTGTTTGACCTTTATCTGTTTGGCTAAGCTGAGGTCCTCGGTTGTTAGTAGAGCAAACAAAACCCAATTCCAGACAGCGTTTGATCTTATGTAATGTTTTGAGAAGTAAAGGATTGGGGGAAAAGTCGCTCATTCAAAAAAGAAATTGCCGACCTTGATGCTAGTATCCTATTACAAAGATTAGACTACAAATATGTTTTCCCACAGTGATAAGACGCAGAGATACGCTACGCTACAGTTGAAAGTCCAGAATGTTCCATGTGGCAAGTCTGACTTAATGCTCTCAAATAGCAGTTTTGAATGTAGACTGTCAGGATTTTGTGCTTCAGTGATCCTGCTGTTTTTTTCCTGTGGCACTCAATAGAACGAAACCTGGAATAAATGATTAACATATTTTTGCTGCTTGAGTAATACCTTTACTTTGAAATCTTGAAACTGTGTGGAAATTACAGCTGAACTGACTTCATAGCATGTGTCACTTAAGTATGAGTTAACATCCAGTCACTTATAAAATGCTGATAGATCCTTCTGTGTCTAATAAGTTTCCCTTTTATCTCTCACTTTCTGTTGGATGAACGCAGAGCGAAATTGTTACAGTCTCACTGTCAATTTAAGAAGACTAAACAAGGAGGGAAAGGGTAGTTAAGGATGGGAAGTATGGGGTTTATAAGTAGTCGCAGGATTCTCTCTCTGGTTTCCTGTGTCTGTGACCCCTGATGATCCAGCATTCCTCCTCCATACTGTTTCCGGTCCAACCCTCAGCCCCCAGCTCAAAGCAGCAGTGGCGCTATGCCAAGCACTAGCAGGAATCCACTCTGTTAGGATTCTACAAACTATACAAGACCCTAAGAACTAATGGGGTTATATTTAGTCAAAAATATATAACCAGTCAGGTACACTCACAACATCTTAAAATGTTTATCACAGCAGATCTCATTCTGCTTTTCATGTTCATCTTCTTTCATCTTTCATTCTTTTTTTATTAACACATAAACGGTCACATTCCCCTGTCTACCCTCGTCATCCCTCCCAACCCCATTTCCCTCCTCACCTTCTTCCGCAGGTCATCCAGGATGGCCTGGTACTTGCTGTAGTCTCTGAAGTCGGGTCCGCTCTTCTCCAGGGCCTCCTTGATCTTAATCTCCAGCTTGAGGTTGGCCTGCTCCAGGTTCCTCACCGTCTCCAGGTAACTGGCCAGGCGGTCATTCAGGTTCTGCATGGCAAACTTCTCGTTGCCCATGATGTCGGCGCTGTTCCCGCTCACCTGGATGCTGCTGGAGAAGCCTCCTGCTCCAGAGCCAGCTGCCATGCTGGATCCCAGGCCACTGCGGTAGCTGGAGGAGACGCTGATTTTGGTCCCACCGGCCCCACCATGAATGCTGCTGGATTTGTAGACCGGAGCAGAGGTGCGAGTGATGGACATAGCAGGAGCCCTGCTACTAGTGGAGGAGCGCACAGAGTATGTACTATGTCTGGAGGTTTGCATTGTCGCTATAGTGTGAGACTCAGTGAGAGAGACTGTCAGTAAGAGAGACAGAGGCACAGCCTGGGCAGGCAGAAATTGGAGCTCACAGACACAAGGCAGGAGGAGAGGGAAAGCTTTAAACTATATAAACCTTGTGGGCCCTCAGGTCCGCCCCTCTGACCACTCCTCCTAGCCTGTGTCACCTCCCTTTTTTTCCACTGGCCTCAGCCACACTTACTGCTCAGAACCTGCCTTTGTCCTTGAAGGCTCTCTAAGTTAGTAAATCTTGACTCTGTGGTATTCAGTAACTTGATATTTGGTAGAATTATAAAACCTTTTTTTTCCCTATATGAGACTAGAATGGCCCTAATTTTGGACTTTACTGACACAACAGTAAAGTCTAAGATTAGTTCTGCTTGTTAATTTTGCTAACAAAACCTTTAAAGAGAATAAAACCCACACTGACAGTTAAGGAATGCCTAAAATAATATTAGGCCTGGGCACTCAATGTTTATTAACAATGGTTCCAACAGTCATAGGATCAACAGTACTGAGTTACGTAAACAGCTATACCTCCTTTTGGCTCCACGTTAGACTCATCAAAATCCCCACCCTATAGGAGTGACACACCCAAAAGTGACCCACAGATTGTGAGTGATCACATGCTCAAATGATGTCATCACTGCTCTAGTCATCGCAGCTGATGAGATCAGGTCATTTCACACCTACATGAGTGGGACACGACAGCTAATGCACTTCTGCATTAGCTGTCGTGTAAAAATGTCATCTTTTGTGTTTGTCAGCACTCTTACTGATTTACCATAAACAAAACACTCAATAAACATCTGCAATCATAGTATTTTATAAAAGCATTATTTGGGATCCAGCTAATTATTATTAAAGGTATTTTTATACCATTCCAGGTGTCTGTTGGTTTGATGTGAAAGTACATTTTCAAATCTAACATACCACAAACACAACCCATGATCTTTGGTGTTTAAACCTGAATAAAAAACATCAGTTAAATGAGAAAAAAGTTTTCATGGTGTTAGCTCCAGATGTTATGTGTACTCCAGCATGTTATCTGTCCTGCTTAGCCGGATGTGTGCCTGATTGCCCCCCTCCCATAAAGGATATGGTCAAACAAAGGAACAATTCCGCAGTCTGGTTAGTAAATATGTAAGAACAATGACTTTTCTACACCAGTAAACATACTTCAGGGGCCCCCCTGCAGCTTTTTAACACAAGAACATTCCAGACACATTTCTCTACTTGGTGGTCTTATAACAAGGAATGAAATCTTTTCTTTTCTTTGTTTTCTTCGCAGTTTTACATAAACTGTACAGATATGTGTTCTATAATATGCGTCATTGTCAGATTTCTGTTTTGCAGTGTTTAAACAACAACAATTAATCAGTTTTATATGTAAAGTTGTCTTCCTACGCACAGTCGTCTGTATCATCATCAACTCGTTCCCAAATAAAGATCCTGCTTAAGGATTATTGTTGCTCCACGTTTTTCTGTTTGTTTTTTTAGGAAGGAATATGCAGCAGAATATTAAAGGATAAAGGGCTCCTGACAAAATCAGAAGTACTCTTGCTCTGCTGATGAGCCGGTAAACAAAGGGATTCATCGTAAGCATCGCAATAAAGTGGCTTCATAAGAAGCTCCTTCACAAACATGTATTTAAGCTTACCTCTAAGTCTCTGAGATATTTTGAGGGCAGTCAGTAGAAACTGAAGAACAGATACAAATCAAGCAAGAGAAAAGAGAGTAGACAAAAAACATGTTTTTGATCTACAAATAGATTTAAGAAATTCTCTTTCTTCTGAAATTAGTAAATATACAAAACCAGCTGCAACCAAATAGGATCATTTTATGGATGACTAGTTTTGGTTTTTGTTTTGTTTTTTTCCCACGGTTTTGTTTGTCTTGTAGTGGTGGAGAATGATTGTGCTTTGTCTGAATCTAATGGCTGCCACACCCAGCAGAGAACACAAAGATTAAGGTTTGAGGATAATAGCTGACCATAGTATGTGTACATTATTTGTAAGGCGAATAACAGGGGTTACCTTAAGCCTGACACAACAACAACAACGTGGGTTTTACATTTTATTTTGAACACATAACGCAAGTACAGCGAAGGACCAATTTAGCTAAACTTGAGAATGGAGACAGAATATGAACATTTCAGAATTTCATCAGTTGGTGAAAATTAGCCTCAGCTGCAGCTCTTTCCGGTATAAAAATGTGACCTTGTAGCCTTTTTATAAATCCTATCTTAAACGAGTAGTTCAGCGTAAGTATGAAGCTGGTGCCAGGTTAGCATAGCACTGACACTGGAAGTAGTGGAAAAAACTAGCTCCACTGAACATGAAAAAATATGAAAATTAACACTTTAGAATATCACCACTTAACATATTTCATATTTGCTTAAAATGTATACAAACAAATGTGAAAACAAGTTTTTTGGAAGGGAAGCCATGTAGAGAACAACAGAAGACCATTATCATATTTATCAGCTGCTGATATTTGTGCTCACTAAATATTTAAATATCCAAAAACATGCTTTTTTTGCTTTTTATATAACAATGACCATTTAAAAATAAATTGGGCTTTAACTAGGTCAGTAAGTTTCTAAGCGTGAAATAAAAAAAATCATGCTAGCTTGTTAACACTCTCTCTGTCATTCAAGCTAGTTGCTAAGCTAAAAAGTCATCATTCCAGCATCTTAACATTCTGACATAACAGTGGTACCTAACACCTTAGCTAACCTCAGAAAATTAAAAGAACAGTTTAAATACTGAAAATGTGCAACCCCCCTGTTGTTTCACAAATCTTGATGATCCATAAACATCTGTAATTTGGATGTAGCGCTAGCAGATCAGGAGCCACTCTTCATCACTTTTTTTCTAAGAGAGGATATAAAATAATTACAGTAAGCTTAATCAGTTGAAATGCACTTGTAACTTTAAGAGTAGACCGTTTCATGCAAGAAATGTATAAATAGAAATTGAGTAGTAAAAGCTGCCATGAAGATATCTAAGGCCAGATTTGGTAATGAATTAGCAAACCGCTAATGGCTTCAAAAAGCTGCTGCAGGGTTGTAGTTTTAGTTTTGTGAAAACAGTGCGTCAATGTAGAAAAATGAAAGGAGGCTAAGAAAGAATCAGTATGGTTTTATATAAAGGTGAACTCATTTGATTACAAACTTTTACACAATATAAACCTGAAATCTTTGTGAACTAACTCCATCACATGGACACACTCAACGACTTGAACAAATGGCACTACACCTCCACTTCAAGTGTTTTTCTTTTTTTCTTGCAGAATCTAAATGTTACTCTTTGCTCACAATAAAGCATTGATTTCACGTAAAATAAACATTGTCATAGTGTAAGGAAAACCACCCATATTATGATAAGGGGAAGGTACAGATAATACTAGTCTGATTTCTGGGTCTGATATCTATTGCACAACAAATCAAAATCACATTATGACATCATTGGTTTACCTGACTGATGATTGTGAAATATAAATGGGAAAGTGCCCATCCAACTGTTTGATGTTGAACCCTTATCCCATCCTTGGTCACAATGTTTGGCTGATAGCCATGCCAGTTAGGGCGAAACCTCAGAGGTCCTGGCCCAGTGCCAAGAATCTTTGCCCGTTACTGCCCTGATAGTCATCACGCACCATTAAGTTCCCCTCCCACTTGCACGCTAACCTGACAAACTTCAAAGGGCACATCAGAGTTCATGTAAATATATCTGTACATATCTAGGATTTAAAAAATAAGTGAAACTTTTTCAAAATTGCATAGACAGGGCATAAACTAGTGCAATCACCTCCCCTCCATTTTCGTGCATATACTTTGATCATTTTCATAGCTGTGTTTACAACTATGTTTTCCATTCAATATTAACTATTATGTACAGCAAGAAATCATTATCAGGATTTAAAGTCAAAGCTAATTATTGTTCAGACTTGTTTGTTTCCATCCTAAAATGCTCAAGAAAGAGTGACACAATAAGTGCGAAAGCTTTTTTAGAAAAGTTAACTGGAAATGGGTTGAGCAATGCTCAGCCTCTGTTTACGCTACTTCAACACCCTTATCAGCCTTGTGTAATAATGCAGTTGACTGTGATGGAGTCTGGGAATTCATAACCTAGTCATACCTGCCTTATGATCAATGTCCTGCAATGGCTCTGCTCTCACTCTTGTTAAATACTGTATGTGGATGGGAAAAGTGTCACATGTGCATGCTCATATATGGCATTTAATCTGGCAGTGTGAAAGTGACCTGAAAGGTCATCGCTTTTCTGTTTGGACGGCACTCTCTTTGGTCACAAGGGTTGTGTTTGTTGTTAAATGCTTGAGTTTGACTCATGATCATCTGATGTTGAGTTGAAACTTCACTGGGGTAAAAATGAGCTTGGCTGGCTTGAGCAGATCAGAGGGACTGTAGGGATTTTGTTCTGCTGGACCATAATTTCCCTGTTCTGGCCTCAGGGTCCAGAACACCCACAGAAAGTGCTAAATCAGAGCAGGCCTGACAGAAGCAAAGGAAGACCGCCGAGAGGTCTAATGTACTGGCTGGGCAAAGGACTTGTCAAACATCTGACCTCGGCTGCGCTTTATCACTCAGCACCTTATTCATTAGGAGGACAAACCATGACTGAGGAATTTCTGTGGAACTCCCATTAAAACTACTGACACAAGGACCTTCATTCACGATGTCTCACAGATTAACTCTTACTGCAACAACGAGCAAGGGAGAGCCCATGTTGTGACCACTTCAGAAAACTAATTAGGGGGCGAAAAAGGCCAACAATTACAGAATTTTATAACCAGAAAGTGAGATAAAAGCATTTCTTTTAGTAGTGTTTCTGGGTAAATATAGCAATAATTAACCTAGAGTGGTTTTTGTTCAGTGGCAGAGAGGACATGCAAGCTACACAAAGCTCCCAGGTTTGAAAACAAGGACTCTCTTGCTGTTAGATAACATTGTTAACCCCTAAGCCACACCATTAAAAGCTTCTTATGACCCTCATGGTGTACTTCTACTTGGCAGTCATTCCTGAATATGCAAATAATATGAATGAGCAGAGAATCACAGAGAATACCTAAAACCAGCCTGTGGCAATATGCCACACAGAAGCATAACAGTACAGTCACACTAGGGAAAACGTGACCACAGTGGTTTCAGTCTTCAGTGACTTTGGCGCGTCAATAAGAAGGGATAAGGATTCAGCCTGGTATCAGTCTGTGATCAGTTTGCTATTGAATGGAGTCAAACTGACAAGTACATGTAATCTGTTTGTGATAACATGATGACTAACTGTGGTGATACACACAAATTAACATTAGACAGAAAATGACATTTACTGCTTACATTCAGTGTTCAGCCAAAACGTCATAGATGTGAAACTGAACTTCCTTCATAAACAGTGAAAGTTGCTGCAGGATGGTGATTTAGCTGCAAAATTACATAGATACCTGCCTGGGGTGGCTGGAGCTCAGGATATAGAGAAGGTCACCTACTAATCAGAAAATTGGTGGTTCAATCCCGTCTGCTCTAGTCTGCATGCCAAATGTCCTTGGGCAAGATACTAACCCCTAGTTGCTCTCTGATGCATCGATTGGCGTATATATGTTAGATAGAAAGCACTTACATAGGAAAAGCATTGAAAAAACCTTCACCAATCTGTCTGAGAGTGATTGCAGTCAGTCTGAGTCTGACCACAGTGGTTTGGAGACAAGTTTCCTGCCGTAGAATCACTTTGTGATCAAAAGTTGTTACTATAACTATTTCAATGCAAAAAAAAAAAATGGATGCAATCACCAGGAAACCACAGATTTTCCTTGTCGCAAAGAGGTTGCCGTGATATTTTTACTCTAGTGTGAGTGAGCCGTTAAGAAGCTCATAATGACTCACATGGTAAACACTTGTGTGTAGACAATTTACAGGTGTGTGCAAAATGCCTACCAGGTGCAGAGGTTGACTCAGACACCACTAAAGCACTAATCGCACAAGATCAGATGTCAGGAAATGTCTTTGCCATTGTTCCCATGTCGTGAAAATGACAAGAGCGGATACAATGGAAGAGGGTGTTTTTGAGGACTTGCTCATGATTAAAGGAATGACTTTGCTTGATTCCAAGAAGCTCTAGATGTAATTGTTAGGGTCTGTATGGAGGCGGGGAAGTCTGCAGATTGCCAAGATAAGACAGAAGAATTTTGTACGTGTTTAATATGAAATAAACTGAAGAGAGAATATGTTAGAGGAAGATGCAAACAAAAGGAGAGGGATTGAGTGTTTTTGTGAAGTAGAATGTGAGTCAAATCTGACAGCTGTAAAGCTAATTTAACACATGGGTGTCACAGGTTAAATAAGGGTGTTGTCTTTGCTGAAAGGCTCCACATTTACCAGAGAGAAGGAGTGAACAGATCCTCAGACAAAAAGTGAGGTCAGGGGTCAATGGTCTGGTTTAGATCAGGACAGAGATTTGGTATGTGGTTGTCAGAGCGGAGCACTGGAAATAACAAAGGATAAACTGGGCAAAAAAAGAAAAAAACAGGATTCAAGCAGTTCGTTATCACTCTCTCTCCCTTCCTATATGTCCTTATTGCTTTTGTTGAACTGATGAAGGTAAAGTTTAGTCTCTCTGGTTATCTGACCCGGTGAAGTCTGTGTGGATGCAACCCTGCCGTGACAGTGCGGGTGTATTAAATAAGATAGGTATTCATTCAGTGCTTTGACATGTTTTCAGATATTTTACCTTAATGGGCACACCCCGTCTAGAACTTTGTTGTTTTGGCTAAATTGAACTTTAGATAAAGCCTCTGTGACTTTGTTATCCAGTTTGAGGTTAGTTGCCTGCCAGGTTTGGTACAGGCTTGATTCAGAATTGGAGCCAAAACTATCTAAAAGGAGAGACAGACATGTAATAGCAGTATTGGTCATTACCACAGGTTGCATGGGAGTTTCAATGACATCAAGGCATGCATACTTTCTTTTTATGTTGATCCTTTAAACATAAATTTATATCTTTAATTTCCTGTTAAGTGTCAAGCAGTCATGAATTTGAGCCTTGATGCACACAGTTCTTTCCTTCTTATTTGTTTATATATATATTATATTTAAACTATAAACTTAAACTCATTTACTGAAAATGATAGTGAGCTTACTGTATTCAACTCCGCAGTTGGTGTGTGCTGGGGAAAGAGAGTCACATCATGAAAACCAACAAATCTGCAGCAACTATGTGATACTATCATGTTAATACTGACCAAAATCTCTGAGGAACATTCCCAACACCTTGTCCAATTCAATACTATTAAGGTGTACCTAATAAAATGGCTGTGAGTGTATATTATAATCATAACTGAGTCCTTATCCAATCTGTTATACTTGATATACCTGCTTGCATGGTTATGGATATTCAAGCTGGATGAACCTCAGACATTTGTGAGGTTTGTGCGTCAGGAAATGGTGGAAGACTTTTTCTGTTACACTTCATGTATAGTTTTGCAACCAGCTGATGTTATAAAGCTAAAAAGGTTACTTGGTGACTTAGTGTAGAACTCCAGATTTAACTGTAAATAATCTTTTTCCAGTGCTTTTCATTGCTAAGGGGTTTGTGGTGGACGCATTCATCTGATCAGGTCTAACTCCCCTGATGCAAAGCTGTACTACCCCATCATTTTCTCTTGGTCCCCAGCTTGTTTGGTTTTGCCATGCTTGGTTTGTTTATGTTGGTTTTCGCTTTCGCTCTGTAAAATAAACTTATTTTTGGTTGCAATTCATATGTAGTCTCCTCTCTATCCAGCCCTGGGCTGTGCTGTGACAGCAAAACTATAATTAAATTAAGAACTAAGAATTACGACTCTTATGACTCAAATGACAAACAAGGATACTTTTTCAGAAAGTGTGTTATGAAATTATATAACTCAAGAACATATCACAAACAAATTAAGGGGAAGTATTATGTAAAATAGATTTTATGGCTCAAAGCAACAAAAATTACAATCATAGATAAATGTCTGACGGGTTCATACATAACTACATTTGGTCCGACTATTCAAAGCCAAATTGCCAGCTACAGTTAAACTAGGTGTAGATAAAGGCAATGACGACATGAGATCAACACAGCTCTCTTATATGTACATTAAACATAATGCCAGAGCCAGAAGAGATTTAGCTTAGTATTGCATTGAACTGCAATAGTTGAGTTTAACTTTGGTTTTGTCTGCTAGCAGCTTTTTCAGTGTCCGAAAGATAACAGTCCTACTGGGCTCTATTTCTCAATATTTGTCTTGTTTGCTGGTTTACTTATCGCTATACCTCAACTTTAGTATTATTTTATATAAGGTAGCAGCCTTTTCAGGCTTTCTGTCTTGATGATAAAATAAGGTAGCAAGGTTAAGCTAACCTTCCTCTATCCAAAAACTAGAAAAATAAGACACAATAAACTCCTCAACAACTTTTATTCTGTTTTCCATCAGCTAATGCCTTTTTCAGTCTTCCATTCCCTGGGATAGAGTAAGCTGGTGAGGTTAAGCTAACCTTACTTTGTCTAGAAGCTAATGAGTTAATAGCTCCTCTAATTCTCCACAGTTACTTTGTTTGGCGTCTTTGCACACATCTTAGCAAGAATAGTTATAGTCCAATTCACTGAACAGAAACTCAAAAGTAAAACAAAATGAGCAAACAAGACAAATCATCCCAAAGTTGTGTTGCTTTGACTCAGTTCAGACGTCTTGAATTCGATGAATGTTGGAGCTGAATGTTTTAAAATGTATTAAATGAAAGTATTAAAAAAAAACTGTTTTACTCAAGTTTTTTAAGCCACTCCCACTCATATGGAAAGACTAACAGTTTAAGACTGTGTTTATTGGGGAAGTCTGTTGAAACAATTGGAACTTGTGACTTGTGCATTTGTGTGTCTATATTAAGCTTTGCCTCAGGGGAAGAGAGATTGTGTGTAAGTTTATCTCTTGAGTCACTTGCTGACATTATCAGATTCACAGGGATACTCCTTCACTCACTCATTTCTCTGAACATATCAATGATTTAATCAATCGCTAAGAGAAGGAATACTTTCCTGCACAGTCACTCGCGAAAGCAATAGATCCTCTCAATTAAAGAGTCACTCTTTTGAATAAATTGTTAACTGAGTCGACTTTATGTCATTCCATCAGAGAGCGATTCTGAATTTTAGGGGGTTAATTGCATAAGCTTCCCTTAACAAGATGGAACCTATACTTGGATTACATGAGCAAATCCTACAAATACAGTCTGCTTAATTTGTCGGAGTAGACCATATATTGGGGTGAATGATTTAGACGTAAAGGAAGGTAGTGTGCTGAGCGACTGATAAGATACTGTAAAGGAATGTCTGGGATACTGCATAGATGAGGGGAAAGGTTAATTTACCATATGTGCTTGCATAGGAGGAAAAGCTTTGAACAGGAAAATAATATTTTCATTGTGTGATTTCCAACTTTACATAACAAGGATTTGAAAGAGTGGTGCAGGAAAAGCTCACAGAGGGTTACAGCTATACAGCTGAGCATTGTTTAAGTATTAAGGGTGTGATCATTTAGTTATCTGGCACACACAAACGCACATACACACACACACACACACACACACGCACACACACACACACACACACACACACACACACACATACACACATACACACACACACACACAGGTTGATATACTGTATGCCATTTAGCTGACTTTTCTTTCACTCTTTCATTTTCCATCTTACACACACTGTGACATTCCCAGCCGCTGTGTCTCCTTTTCCCGATCGCAGCCCACATTCCCGCTCAGTAATTGCTCCCAGAATGCCTCCGTCTCAGCGCTCCCAGGGAAAGAAAGTTTCAAACTGGATCCTTACTGTGTTACCATGGTGAAGGGAAACAAATTTGGAGAGTTCACTTTGAGAAAGTGCACAGCTCAGGCTGTTATTTTACACCCCCTGTTGGGTACTCATCATGGGCCCGTATATTAGTCTCCTGGTAAATGCCTGGTAGAGATGAAACACCACATTTCACAAGCGCATGCAAGAACACACTGCAGTAGCCAAAGTCCAATTCTTCAGAGCTTTTGCCCCCTGCTCCCCTCTGTGTCTGAGCTGCTGGGCTGCATGTTTTCAGACACAATGGGTTCATTTGAGTGGACGGACACAGGGTGGAAAAAGTTCTCTAAAGAGCTCTCAGTCTCAGTCAAGGATAACAAGAATGAAAAGAAGGGGGAGAGAAAGAATGACCACTGTCTGGTTTCAAAGAATGTTCAAACTGGCCCAGTTTGACTCAGAGATGAATCAGGCATTGACTGAGATGTGTGTGAGGAGCAAGTGTTCCTATTCACAGCTCAGGCTTCTTAATGTGAAGCCAATTACGGACATAGGTTGCGTCCATGCCGGACAACAATGGGTTACCCATCACATAAAAGTACAGTACTGTGCGAAAGCCTTGAACCATCCTCATGTCTTTAGATTTTACTTCCAAGCAGCTAGACCTTGTTTTTTGAGTGGGCTAGAGCAATACTTCAGGATCCCTTTCAAAGTTGTTCTTTGAACTCTGGCTGCTTGTCCTTGTACCTGAACATTTTCAGAGAAATGCTTTTTGTTTGTTAAGCCAATTAGTGCTGGCATATGGTAAAGGGACAGGTTCTCTACTCAAGCCTAGCTTGGCACTCAAAGTGGTTTCCCCATTTGCCTCATTCACCCAAAGCACTTTTTTCTGTGCTTTTTAGCAAACATTCACATGCATTCTTACTCCAGTGGATGCATCAGAGAGCAACCTGGGGTTAATAGCATATTTGGCATGCATACTGGAGCAGAGAGGTATCAAACCACCAACTTTCTGATTAGAAGGTGACCTGCTCTACCTCCTGAGCTACAGCCACCTGATGAAAATCAACCATTCAAGAGTAAAAAGGCACCTCACTCAAAGGAGGGCGCAGCATTGTGGCTGCATACCTTGCTGGTAACTGTAACTCATCTTTAGGCACTTTGTTACTTGCAGCCTATTGCAAACAGAAATCATTTGCTCCCATGGAGTGATGAATCTAAATATGAATAATTTAATCAATTAATTCTTAATATATATGGAAATCAGTAGAGAGGTAGAAGTGTGGGTGTCTACAGCCATCTCTAGGCTCTGTCATGGCTTGGGGCTGCATTCAACCAGTAGTTTTGGGAATACTACCAAAATTGATGGACTTATGAACACATCAAAATGCCATATGGAAAGGGTCTCATTGGCAGCAGGTTCATTTTTCAGCATGATAATGATCCAAACACACTGCCACAGCAATGTCTCAAGTTTGCCTGAGTACCAGCATAGACTACTGGGGTCTTCCCATTGTACAGCTCTTTTAATGTATTATTTGTTTCACTATGTAGCTGTTATACATGTTTCTTTGAGACTGGGCTTATCATCCTTGCAGTTTCCAATCTATTACATGGTCCAAAACACAAACTTAACCTCTGATAGGATCTCTCAAGTGAGTCACCTAAGTGGTGAATTGTGAGTCAGTTCAATCCCCAACCAATCATATACTTAAAAATAGCCCCTGTGACCACAGGATCTATCCAGAGTTTATAAACTTACCCATGGCCACCAGACTGTAAGCTAGTAATCACACTGATGATGGTGTTTTAACCCTATGAGGTCTAGATAGGAGGTGTAACTCTTAAACCCTCAAACCCAGTGCTATCAGAATATGTGAATCTTGGCTGTTGGAAATTGTTTTCTCAAGTCCCCATAATCAGGTTAGAAAAAAACAAATATTGACATTTTCATTTGTCTAAAAAATGCTACACATGTTTTCTTTTACTGAAAGTCTAGCAATGAGCTGAATTATTGCAACTTATTATCATCTGACAGCAAAATACTCAGCATTAGAGCAGAAACTGCCAATTTCTCGGAAACCGCTTCTTTCCATCCAGTCACATGCTTTCAACGGTCAGAAGTCCGTGGAGATTAAATCGTTTCCCTTGATTCCATTGGTCCTGAAATCCTTCATATATCTGTCCCATCTTTTAACGTTTTTTTTGTGGGCTGAATCTATTTCAGGTACAGTGACTCATTCCTCCCATATAATTACCTCTTGGCTCATAGACGATACAGTAAAGCAGGGAAGGAAGCTGCCTTTGGGAAATCCCACTAAAGAGGGGGTATTCCCGTACCAAGGAAACCCTCTAGATCCCCTCCTCTCCGAACTATCGTCACAATGACCATAATGTGCGTCTGGGAACTATTACATCTTCCTGCTTTCCACTCCTTTTTTGCTAGTTTTTCCATCCTTTATTTTTCTGTGCCACCTCGCTGTGTCCATACGTGATTTCAATTCATCCCAGATGAGGAAAATGGGAAAATGTCTTTTCCACGCTCTTCCTCTTGCTGTGGTCTTTGTCAGTTCTGTAATTTACAAGCAAACATTTGCTCACACCACACTCGCACACATAGAGGGACAGTGAGAGGTAAAGTGGGAGCAGTGGAATGAAAGAAAGCTGGAGTGAAAGGCAGGGAGAGTTGATAAATATCGCATATGTTCACGAGCCGCAGTGCACCAGCATGAAAATGAAAAACGGCAATCTCCGGCCTCCTCAGTGCCCCTCGGACCGTCTTAGAGGAATTTGTCTGTCTGGCAGCCACATGTTGGCAGGTCAGAAAGTCAGACCATTTGCTGACCTCTCTCTGGTAGAGCCATGGAAACACTTTGTGGTGCAATAAAATTTGACAGCGCCACTGAATGCAGACTTTTTCAGTGTGACTTGGTAGGAACGCGACGCATTCCTACCAAGGAATGCGTCGCGTGACGACGTCATTTTTTTTCAGTGCGGGAAGACAAACTACGATGATGCCACGGCTCTTTTTAATGTTCTAACTTCCATTCAGTAGGTTGGTGATTTAAATGGCTGGCATTTAGGAGATGAGGGGTGGCATTTCATACTGTATGAACTACAAACAGTAATACAAGGCTTTTCTTAATCCGTTGTCAGGAACAGCATGACAGTGGTTGTGCTGCACAGCATTAGAGATTTAAGGCATTCAAGGGTCTCTCAGAAAAAGTGGGGTGGGGAAATTGGAGTTTGTATCCGGTGCAGAAATTTGAAACTAGTTTGCTGAGCTTGATAACATTCCAACTGGGCTGCCGCTTTTGTTCTTGGTGAATACACACCTGCTAGCTCTATTTCATGGGTCCAGATGTGGTGTAAAACCGACAGCAGCTGCTTATCCTGAAGAAACACTGTGCTTTAACCATGGATGCTCATAAGAATACTGGAAAACATAGCAGGGGCGAAGCAGCACTGGCATTGTTGGTCACATTGTTGGTCACTCCTGCTGTTAGAATATTACTCTCCCTCTCTTGAAGCAGTGTTGTGTATTCACTCAGCACCAGTGAAAGGTGCAGCTAGGCCGCACAGCTGTTCCAACTTTCAGTCACAGTATGAGGTAGTGTAGGATTCCAGCTGTGCCTCTTAGTAGACACAGAACTCCCAGAAGTGCTGCTTTCCCCCACAGACAATCAAATGTCAGATTATGTGTCAAATTATGTAATCAAATGTAAAATACTTATTGGGAGCCCTCAATTGCTTATATAATGCACACAACCATATATATGGATATGGTTGTGTGCGTATTCATGTGTGCACAGTTGTCATGCATAAACATTTTTTCTATGTGTGGATCCTTTTGTGTTTTTTAGTCGCCCGTGTGTCTTCTTATACATGTATCTTGTAGGTGTGGAGTTTGCCTTCTGTGTTGACATTTGACCTGGGAGTGGTGGATGATGACCTAAATGAGTCCAAACACGCAGAAGTCAGCAGAGCTGGAGCCTCCCTCCTTCCTTTCCGTCCTGAAACTGTCTCAGTTCCCTAAACTTTAAACTCTCCCTTTTTTTTTAGGAAGTCTTTCTTTTGGTTGTTCTGTTTTGTCTCTTTTCTTTTACTAACGCCATCCTCTTCCCGTTGTCCTCCTTTATCAGCTATTTGTAATTCTGGCATCATCTTAGTGTTTACTCCCTTTTGCCTTTCACTTGTAAACCATACAGTAAATGCTTCCTTTCCTCCCCATGGCCACCTATCTTCCATCCACCCCCGTGTGTTACTCCCTCGGTTCCTCCCTCATTACCCCGTCTTCATTTCAGTGCAGTATTGTGAGCCGTCTAATAATTTCTTGGCTCTGGTGTGTTTTCTTTTTCTCTCCCTCTGCTTCTTTATCCCTTCCCCTCTGACCTTACAGCCTGGGAGCTGGGCTCGGATCCTGTTCTCCACGCCTGTCTCTCTGACAGGAATGTGCTGTTTGTACATAAACACAACAAAAGGACTGATAAGAACGTGTCTCCACAAGGACAAGGCTTTATGACTTCTAACACAACACTGTTGGGGCATCTGGGAGACGGGAATACTCATTAAATTCTCAGTTTGGTTCAGGGGAATTCCTGAACAAAAATCTCAAACAAAAAGGTTTTAGTACATAAAAATGCAGAAACAGATAGTGAGTAAATTAAAGCTTTGTTTCCACTGAATGCTAATCACATTGCAATATCTGGGATGCTTATCAAATGATTACTTGGGGGGAAAAAAGCCAGATTTCCTTTTTTTCAACATAATTTTCCAAACTTTAACTAGCACATTATGTGATTTTATATATATTGTATCATCAAGGTAACGTGAGTGAAGACACCATATTTAAGACTTTCTTTTGCTGTGTTTGGATAGAAACCTGGCAGCTATCACAAATGTATTGCTTGTTGCAAAAAAATAACAGTGCTACTCTGAAATGTAAGCAGTGAGCAATCAGTATCAAATGATGACATAGTTACAGTAAATCACCCAACAGCAGCAAACTCCTTAAAAAAAAAAAGACTTCTAATATCAGGTCACTGCAGTTTTTTGTGATGACTGGTGTTTTTGCATGTGGTTAGTGGTTTAAAGACTCCTGGTTTGACTCCAAATACCAGTAATGTGATTATGAGTGATTGTTCAGGTGTGACATTATGTGAAAGTTATTTGGTTTTTCATTTTCCTCATGCACACTTTGAAGATTAGACAAACAGCCCTTACCCGTCAATGATTGACCAGAGCGACTGAGCAGTTACTGCTTAGTCATAGCCAAATGGGACGGGTGGGGACGTGCCGGTCTCCATGGAAATAGGACGTAGCAGGTGATTCATTGACAAAAATGGACAAGCTGTCAGCTTCTGTCCAAAATAGGAAATGTTGCTACCTGCTGCAAACATACCGCCTATTCTCTCGTAGATAGACTTAACATCCCCAGGATCTCATTCCCCCAGTGCTCAAATCTCCCCATTACTGCATTACATAACTGTCTGAATGCATGCAAATACACACAGCTGGGCCACACAATAGCTGCTCTTTCTTTTACCGCTATGCTGAATCTAACAGGGCATTACCATATAGGCTACGTGGTGGATGAATGTCTGCTTTTGATGTGCAGACATGCCGGTTTATTGAACTTTTTACTTTTTGTTTTTCAAAGCACCAGATGGGGCAGAAGGGGGCAGTGTGGTGCAGGTGTTTGCTGCACAGGTAGATGCTGCAGGTTAAGAATCAGGTGAGGGACATGACTGTCTACCCTACTTTGATCTTTCCTCGCCTTTGCTTCCCTCTCCTCAGTGTGGCTTTTCTGCCCTTGACTGTCTAATGTTTGCCTTCACTCCTTGTGTGTATGGGGGCTTTTCTGTGTGTGTGTGTGTGTGTGTGTGTGTGTGTGTGTGTGTGTGTGTGTGTGTGTGTGTGTGAACGTGTGTGTGTGTGAACGTGTGTGTGTGTGTGTGTGTGTGTGTGTGTGTGTGTGTGTGAGAGAGAGAGAGAGAGACAAAGAGACAGACATCCAGTGGAGAACAGAAACTACATCTGTGGGAAATTGAAAGTGTGGGCGTGTGTAAGTGTGTGGCTGTCAGGAATTGGCATTCTTATCAGCACCAGGGGAGCAAGCAACATTAAAGGTGTTGTGACTGGTTTCCAAAACAATGCCTCATAGAGAAAATAAACTTTGGAATACCACATGCCGACTTTTAAAAAGCCCAACTGCTATCGCAATGCAGCATACTGAGTACGTAGGAAATAACAGGTCTGGCGTACCCCTCCCTGTTCCATTATAGCTGACTCTGCTACCTTTACCTCACTTTGCTTGAAGCTTTTGGGAAATCTTTTACAACTCTTTGTCAAGCACTTCTACTTCTTCTTCTTTCTGCTTTTTCTTTAGTTCTTTTCTCTTCACTGTGTCCAGTTACAGTAAACGCTTCATCTTTTGCAGTCAGCAGCAATTTCTCCCCATCTGATCTCTGTGTATTTTCCCTGAAGCAATACTCTGCTGCTTAACCCGTTTACCTGGTTCACATTTTTCTTTGAAACTAAAAGTGAGCTGAACTTTCTGTGCCTAGAAAGGGAAGTAGACTCAGCAGATCTATGAGGTGTTTTGCGGCACAGCGTGGACAAAAAACAGGAGTGTGATAAATTGTTAGAAGGAGATTGGTCGAAGGAGATGGAGGTAATATTTTAATTTAATGGGTTTATTAGCCCCATAGAGTCCACATCTCTGATGTAAGATTTTTTTTCTCGCAATTGTAGAATCACAAATCCACACACTGTATTTAAAATATGGACATATATCAAATGAGCTTAAACGTGACTCTGCACGTTTAAGTTTTTTTTTTCCAGCTGAAAGTTACCATAGTTGAACAAGAAGGTGGATTTCTAATTTGTCAGCTAATGCTAGGAAGCTTGGTTAGCAAGCTACATCTATAAACTGTACAACTGCAACACACAAGTTAGGTGACGGGTTAGAGTTTCACTCACTAAAACTGAAGCACAAACTTACTGGATGGCCTCTTCTGACAATAGGTGACATCATATTTCGGATAGTTCTTTAAAACTTCTCTGAAATGCACCATCCCAACAAATACAGTGGTCTCTGTAGCGCAATTGGTTAGCGCGTTTGGCTGTTAACCGAAAGGTTGGTGGTTCGAGCCCACCCAGGGACGGTCTGTTTTGCAGCTGGATAGTGTAGTGGTGGGACTACACACCTTCGGAGCGGGAGTCACAAGTTTGATTCCCACCCGGTATCCAGTAAGTGTTGGCCAAACCCCCTATGCTAAAAAAAAAAAAAAAGCCCTCCAATGGCGCGGTTATGTCTGCAGTTCGGACACAAGCATTTCACTACATGTTCAATATATGTTGTATGGTGTATGTGACAAATAAAATTTGTACTTAACATGGTAGAGATCTTTGATTCAATGACTCAGAATAGCAGAGGGGCCGCATACTCCCACTATTTTCAACCAATGACTTCAGACTGTCATATAAGGGTACTAAATACTAGCGTAACAATTGTGATCAAACCTTGCAATCAGTAAGTGTCACAACCCTGTCAGAATTCATGCAGATGCTCCCAGACTTCCACACTCATCTGTTCCTGAAGCAGGTCTGTAACCAGCCATCTTTGCTGTACAAAGAAAAGAAAAGACAAAAAAAAAAACCCCACAAGCATTAAATTACACAGGGTACCTGCAGTTTATATAATACTGGTTGAAGAATGTTCCTGCAGGCAAAGATCCTCCTGAAAAAAAAAATCAGTGATGCAAGTTAAATGCCTATCCATCACTCAATACCCTCAGGGAGGCATTGGAGAGTCACAGAATCATTTTACAGCAGGGTAGCAAACCTGAACTCCAGCTAGAGTCATGAAAACTACATTACATTTCAATTCAAATTTAAATTTGTCAGCTCACACTAACATGCTTATTCTCCTTTGAGGTGCTATTGCCAAGCTTGGACCACTTTCAGGGTCCTGTTCTCTCACTTTTTAGGACCCGCTCATGATTTCAGCTTGCTCCAAATGCACACATTATGTTTTGTGTCTAGGTTCATCGTTAGTGATTAGTCTCATCCAAATAATAAGACATCTGAGGGAGAAAAAAAACAGAAAAATACATTTGAATTGTGGCAAACGCCACCAAGCACACATTAAGTGAAAGAAGTTTTGTGGCCACACCCACACAGCAGTTGCTCCTTCCCTGCCTATTAGTCTGTGACTTTATTGTCTGCAGAAAAAAAGACAGTGGATGAGATCCAAGTGCAAGTTAAAATGGGACTTCTAGGGTAAGAATGAATACACCGATTAAATAAAAACCGCAGTCAACACTGGAGGGGGTCCAGAGGTGCACAACTAGTTAACTAAGAAGTGAACAAGTGAAGAAGTGAAACTTCGGTAAAGTTTCTGCTTCTAATAACAAGATCAAGAAATGATTTTTCCATCACACTTACTGTTGTGAAAGGTTGTAAGATCCCCCAACCTTTACTATTTACAACCAATGTGGGGATCTAGTATAAAGAATACACAAAGGAGCTGGAGTTTGCATCTATTTTCATGAGCCAACTGGCTAATGCTAAAGCTAAAAAGGCTAAATGTATATTATATATGTTTGTTTGTGTGTGTGCGCATGTGTCCCAAAATAAGAGATGACTCACTACTTACGCAATAGAATAAATAGTAGGAATAGTATCCATGGTATGAATATGGCTTTTTATGGCCGGTGAACAGAAGAATTATCACCTGCAGCGCTAAATATGGATTCACCAGCTTTTGGTATACTGATGCTTTTGACTTTGCTACATTAAAAACCAGCAAGTATTAAAATGCAGTAGAAACTGTCCAATATGGCTCTATTTATTTGAATATTTTTCAACTTTCTGTCATTTTCTTACCTTGGCTACTGAGCATGTATCTTGACATTTGTTAGCCATACTGCTTTTATTTGAATTAATACAAACCTCGCTATAAAAGTCTCACAACTGGAATCCGAAAAAGATCCGATTTTGAGCTATTTTACAGTCATGGTGTTGATGGTTGCCAAACACCATTGCAACAGTCATGTTTAGTTTATGTATACGTCACCTTAACAAACGCTAATATTTTTTCAGATAAGGCTGAAATGCAAAGTTGTGAAATGCGCTTTTGTGTTATCATGTCAGGCCAGGTGTAGACCCATATCAATAATTTACACTGTCAGTGGAAGGATCACAATGGGTATTGAAGCATCAGCAGTTGTCATGTGACTGTGTACACAGAGCCTCACAAACCCTCTGACACACAGAAGTGCGCGCACACACACACACACTGTTTATCTTTTCATCGCTGCATAGTCCTTATTATTTTTGTAGATGGGATGATTACTTATGTCAGTAACTTGAAATCTAACAAATGCAAGCGAGACTGTGCAAATCAGCTGCTGATTTCAAGGCCTGGATGGAGACTCATGAAGGTTACATAATTCTATTACACAACTAATCCAGCCTCTTGTGTGGCCCTTCAAACTCTTAGCTGCGTGCACTGATGCTGACTCTAAACAAAATTCCACTCCCCTTCCTTCACGTCACTCAACTTGGTATCAGGAAATCTGAACCATGAATACGGTGTGTTGCACATCTTTGGTATACAAGATAGCACAGATAGGATAGAAGTATCATCAAAGCGCTGAGCGCTGATACTAATACAAAGTCTTCCTCTCACATCAGTAAGCTCACAGGAACTTGTTTATTTCTTCAGACATTACAGTTAGTTTTCCATCAGACTGGGCCCAGTAAGAAAACACTGGCCAAGAGTTGCTTAGCAGAAATCAACACCACAAAAAATATAACGATTTATTAGTTTCTAATACTTTAAAACATAGTTTTGCTTCTAAAACCAAACAAACAGGGATTTCATCTGTCTGACACAAACATAAATATTGAACGAGCGTTCTTATTCAGCGTTCATCATTTGTCTTTGTTTCCTGTCTAGTGTTTGAGTTTTGTGTCCCTGAGTTTCCGTGTTTTTGTCTCCTTCTGTTTTGTCTGCGTGTCCGTTTCCCTGACTTCCCTGTTTTGGCTTTACATTTATTTTGGTACTGACTTTATTCATTTACCTCAGCTGTTTGTATGTCCACTGGTTTTCCTGTTTTGTGCGTGTCTGCCTCACCAAGTTCACCTAATTTCGCTCTTTTTCAGTTGTCATTTATTTCCCCTTCTGTTCATTTTGTTCATGCTTACGTATCCCTTTTGCATCATTGTTTTGTTTCAGCGTTACACTGTGTGTATTTCCCGTCTATATGCTGTCGTTTGTGCTGGTTGGTTCTGGCTGTCTTGACATGTATAAGAGCAGTGAGACATCACTCACTTCACTTCTCCACTAACTTTATTCTGACTGCACTGATGATAATAAAAATGTGGGAGCTTACCTGGTAACTCTGAGGAGCCTTAAATCGTGATATTTTTTACTTGTAAAATAATAAGAGCATTAACTGCTTTTAAAGTTTTGTAACAAAAACATTTAATAATGGACCAGATTGTTGGCGGTGTCTTTTTCTTGGCTGTAAATCTTCGAAGACTCTTTTGTTATTTGAAATTTCTGCCTCAACACTGATCCAGTTAACAAAGGTATCCAGTGCTACATCACACCTGAAAACTGAATCAAATGTGCTGTGATGGACAACATGATCACTCCCCAGACATGAACCCACAGTAAATTTAGTTTGAAATCAACAGTGTGACACAAGAGGGAGTTTTGGTCTGTGATATTGTGTTATTTATTTAATTATTATAGGCAATAACTACTGTAAAAATCTAATGGAAATTGTAGAAACCACATTTTGTGCCATCACAAGTCTTCAAGAGAGCAAAGGGAAAATCATTTCTCTGACTCTCAATATTCACATGCACAAGCACAGGAGCTGTCCTTGTTAGCACAGACTTTTAGGTCTTTAAGGCTAATTTAAATGTTAATGCTTAACTTAACATAACAGTGTCATGAACATGAAGTCACTTAAACTAATTTCTGTTCAGGTCACGCCCCTAACCCTAGGACCCACAAAATGAAGTCTTACATCAGGACTGTATGGTCCCCATAAAGGTTAACATGTCCCAACAGGGTTTCTAGAAAAGGTCCCAAAAACATGCGCAGCCACATATTTTCTGTAGCTGGTAATTCAATGTTGACACAGTTCATGCAGAATAGCAACAAACCTAAATGTGTGGGTGTGTCTAATTTCAGCCAGTGTGACCAGATGTGGCAGGTTATACACGCAGACCTCGACTAACTGGGCGGAGAAGAGGACAACATTGCTTTCTTGTATTAGTCTGGTCAAGCACTGTTGTGTGTGTGTGTGCATGTGGCCTTAGGTGCATGCATGCTTGAGTGTGGGATTTGCACATGTGAAGTTAAAAGAATGGGACTGACTTCAAAGACAGTTTGCTTGTTGTAACAAACTGACATCCCCTAACACTATGTGCTCTCTAGCACATCGTACAGACCACTCCCTGACAGCCACTCTCATTGTGGGTCAGGCCACTCATGATTCACTCCACATGTCTGAGTAAATAAGTAACTAAGTAATCGAACCAGGTGTGGTAGCTCATATTTATGTAATAACTGACAAAACATAATATGAAAAAAACAATAATAACCAGGACAATAGAATCAATTACAAGAGTAACAGACTGTCGTTGGTGCTTTTGTTTGATTATTAAAGGCAGAATCCGCTAATAAAACCTGACAAATCCTAATTTGTCAGTGACATAAACTTGTTTAATCACCTAAAATCTCACTTTATGTTGTGCAATTATGACATGAATGCACTCCACCAACACAGGCCTTCAAGGGCAAATACATTCTATAGTAACCATTGTCCTTAATGTAAATATGTAAGAAAAAAAATTGTGTATGTTTCTGTTCTGTGTCCTGTGTACTGCTTGTTTGTATATGTGTCTTTCTGGCTGCTGTTACAACCAAATTTCCCCTTGTGGGACAATTAAAGGATTATTCTATTCTATTCTAGAGATCCCAAAAAACAGTTTTCAAAGGTACCTGTGCTTTTTTGTCTGAAGCTTTGACCCTGCAGGCAGAAAGTTAATTTGGCAAGTCCCTTCAGGATAAAGCACCTCCTTTTCAGCAAGCTTCTCAGAGCAGGATTATGGGTTGCAGACGGAAGACAAGTGAGGAATTGGACACCTCACATTCTTCCCCGAAACCCATAAATCAGGCTCTTCCTCCACACTGACGGTCTTGTTTGGCTCAGACTCGCTTTTTTTCTATCACACTTTTACTTTATTCCACTCCCAGTGCTTATCCCATAATCCCATGCTTGTATTATCCACCTCACTGTTTGCATGAGAGACAGTTTGTGACGTGCTTAGTGCTCGCTCTCTCTGCCTACCACACTTCCTATTCTGCTGCTCTCTTTTAACTACGTTCTGCTTGTGGCACTCTGTGGCAGCCCCTTTGCTTCAAACGGAAAAAAAATCCAGCATTTTGACACAGCCCCCCACCCCCGCCGCCCATGCGACCCCTACTTTGCAGAGTGGTAGACGTGACGATTGAAACCACTTTCATATCTGTGGTAAATATGGAGGGAGATATGGAGGAGTGCTTACTTTAAGCCAAAGATTAAACCAACTAGGATTGCTTTTTTAAAAATTCTTACCAATGTAAAAGGAAGTGTGAATTAAATAAAATGTGATTAAATGTCTGCACATTCATTAGGACTGCAACAGATGGGCATTCCTGATGTTGCATCCCCAACGCAGTTATTCTGTTTTTCACATGAAGTCTTTCAGAGGTAGGGTGTATAACCCTAAATGTCCAGTTACACCTTTAATTCTATTTGTTCCCAAGCTAACAACAACATGCTATTTTAAAATGACTATACTTCACTTTTAAAATGACTATACTTTGCTTGACCTTGGTGGAAGGCAGTTGTTTCTTCTAGTACTTGTTATCTCAGAAAGCTTGTCTTTCCACCTTCCATCCCCATCACTCACCAGCGTCTTGTTGCCATACCAATCTCTCCTGTCGTTCTGCAAATCGCCTTCCTTTCCTTATCTGCACTCCTTCACCCTTCAGCAGTAACTCCCTTCCATTCCTGGCGACATTTATGCCCATTTCTTGTCTTCCTTTGCTCCATTTGCCCATTTTGCTGCATTCCGATCCTCTGCCATCATACCTGCCTTTCACACGGGCAAGTTCCCCTCTCTGCAGTAAACCAAATTTTGAACAAAGACTCTTTGGTGCCTCTTTGGGCTCCTTGTATGCTGTTCCCAGCTACTGCACAGAGAGGTAGAGTGTAAACAGTGAACTGAATTGCCAGTAAACTTGGTTTATTTGCATATTTGGGAGAATTTTGGAGCACTCTCATTTATCTTACCGTGTCCATTCTAACGTTTAGATTTAGTTTGGGGGCTCACTTTAATTGGTGCATAAGCCCACTGCCAAAGTGTGCAAACATTGGTGCAGAGGGCAGGCTCAGAACATTATCCGTTCCACATATAATAGCCCTTTATGAGTCATTCGTGGTCAGGACAGGAAGCACAGATGCAGATTTGAGGCTTAGATTTGGAGATGTTCACTTGATTTTTTTTCCCTGCCACTTCATTTTTCTCTTCCTCACCAAAAAGTAGCCATGAGGGAGTGAGTCACGTAAGCTTTATTTCCCTTCCGTGAGTGCCTGCTGTTTAACTGCGCCATTGTGTTTCTCTTTTATTGTTCTCCGCTCATCGTGCCAACGTACAATTTGGCTTACTTTGGAAGGTGTTAAAAGTGTAATTGCATAACCACATTTCAGGTTATGTTTTTGGAGATGAATGCTGCACGTTTTTTAATGCCTGGGAAAGTGCCGGCAGTGTTTTGCAAATACTGACTGAATTCCGATGTTTGAATGATAATTCGGGATCATAGAGGGTAAAGAAATCGTTCAACTCTTTGCAGTGAACACCTCAAAGGCCTAACGCTTACTGTTTGAGACAGCTACTGCTGCACACACAGATTGCCGGTGTTCATCTTCTTACTATACCTATGACAAAGTGACACACCTTAGCATGAGGACAATAACTGTCGGATTACCATTCTCCCCTCTATTTATGTCGCGGATCGCCTTTATTATATCAGGCGGTATATATTATGTATCACAAAGTGAATTCAAATAACCTGTTAAATGTCCGATTTTCCAGCTTTCACTTGGAAAAGTCTTTAGCTTTCCATACAGTCATGTTAAATTCCTCACACTGCATCAAGCAAACACAATCGTCCTCAGAGTTATGCAATAGTTATGTTTTGGACCGAATTATTTGCTGCTGACTTTGAAGCACATACCTGAAATAAAGCCTCACTCTCTGTTTCCCCTGAATGCCCCTCTGCAGCTTTGTGCTTTTATGGTGAACAGACTCTGAGCTCTCCTTGACCTTTTTGTCATGTTTTTTCTCTTTTAGCTGTTATCTGCTCTGTCAGGGAGGAGCGCCTGTCAGAAAGAATGCCTCAGCAACCTGATACTCAATCTTTGTAGTTTTAGAAGACTGCACATCCACACTGTCACAATCGAGCATCTTGCCTTTTTTTTCCCCATGGATCATCACAGGCCCACTCTACATTCCTTTGCAATCTTAACCACAGGAAAATTTCACAGAGTCAGCACTTGCATCTTTTTTATAGCATTTTTAGCTTTAGATGTTTTCTATTTGCTGTTTGAAGTTTTTTTTTTTAGCTTTTTAATCCAGGATCAGTCTTACTCTTTTAAGCATACTTAATCATAATTTGGAGCTGGCTTTTATTCACAAATTGAGCCTTTACTGAGCTCGTTACTTTTATATTCCTGCTCAAGGTCACCGCTGGTCTTTGTATAAATCTTAATATCTGTTTTATTTTTCTTCCTGTTAGCTACACCAACCCTTCCATTTACATTATGAATCTATGTATTTTAGATTATGTATTTTGCAAAATACAATTACAAAAACATATAAACTAGTAGTCTCATCTGTACAGATCATATTTAATAGCACTGGCTTAGATATTTTTTTTTTATTAATGAACTGTTTATAGAGATACATAAAGAACACTATCATAACAGTAGAAAGTCAACCAAACAGCTGACAGTACCTTTTTTTGCAAACTCTTGATTTAGTTACAGTGTTACAGTGTATTAGTAAGTCATAATCCAAACATTATGTGTCCAGTGTTTGTGGCTTTGTGACTGTAGTAAAGTTGTGTATTGTATGTAGGTAACTTTTAGGAATTTACAAAGGAAGGTAAAAGAAAACAGAAACATTTCAGGCTAGTCTTTCCTCTTAGATTAGTTTAATGACAGCTAAACAAATAAAAGCTGATTTAATTAAGCCTAAAAAGTAGCCATTGTCTCAAACTGGCAAAAAAGAAGCCTAATTGAACAATATTGTTAAAGTAGCGTTTGATAACAATATTGTGCTACAAATAATGAGAAGTGTGAGGATGTCCTTTGTTTCACTTTTCTAAGGAAAAACTCATGACCAGCCGTTACAGACTGCAGGTCTGCAGTCTGTAAGCTCTTCAGGCCTTTTTTAGTTTGAAAAAAGTATTCAGTTACTTTTAATTTGATTCAATTTGTGGCAAATATTTTGTACTTTAGACAGCTTTGTGTGGTGGATAAATGTAGCCTATCTGACTCGTGTCTGTTAGACTGATCTAATCACGATCCAGCTTCTCATACTGGCAGACAACCTAGTGCCTACTTTAAAGCTTCTACACTTTGCAAATGCTGGAAATGCATGCCACATGCATAATTAGAGAAATGAGCATTTTTTTGACAGACTATGTGTTGATTAGGAAATAAATGTCCTAATTTTGGTTAAAATCAGGGCATTTCAATGGAGGTGACGGTGCCTTTTATGCTCTCAGCAATCTCCTTCATTAGTATAATGCAAAGTACAAAAGATAAGACACGGTCAAATTGTTTTGTAACTCCTTTCTCACCCATGCCATCCACATTAGGTGGCCTTGATTTGGTCTTTAAACCTAAATTACCCACATTACACAGCGTGAAGAGGGCCTCAATCAGCAGCCAAACATTAGAGTAGGCTCAGGTTAAACAGTGCAATCACGTTGAGGATATCATACACTTTGTTGTGTGTTTAAACACAGGCACAGACACACCCAGCTGCCTAGTTTAAGGCCAAAGCAAACAAGGACTGAAGCTGCACACACACACACACACACACACACACACACACACACACACACACACACACACACACACACACACATATATATATACACATGTATATGTATATATGTGTGTGTGTGTGTGTGTGTGTGTGTGTGCAGCTTTTTTTTCTTTTAGAAAACAATCAAAATAAACAAAATGGTTTATTTAATGACAGAAGAAGGGATAGAAAGTAAGACAAGTAAGACAAGAAAAGGCACGCCTGAAAACCCCGACTCTGACATGTTACGTATGTTTTCATGTTTCCCACTAATACACCCATTCGCCTGTGACAGACCCACCCAGTTAATCCAACCTCACATAAAAGTAAGTGAAAAAAAATCCACTGAACCTGAGCTCACCAACCTAGTGAAGGCTGCCTGGAGAGTAATGTTACACAAAATCCTTGGCTGTTACCGGTACATCCTTGTCTCACACAACTTGTTCTGACGCTAATCCCTTTCTTTGTACTAAACAGGCTGTTTGTAATTAAACTGCATTCTTGCTTGTTGCGTATTAATGAAGGCTCAAGGAACGGATTTATGTGATGCAGATAATTCTTGCTGAGATTCACTTTACTACTTAACATTAAATTTGAATTTTGGATGGTTTTTTGTTTTGCATTGGGGACAGGCAACACAGAGCTACTGTAGGTGATCACATGGACTTGCTGGAGTGACTCACAGTCACACTGTTGTAAATATTAGACTTAAGGAAGCGATAAATCAATGAAGCCAGCAGGATGAAACATAAGACAAAGGACACGGATAATGGTTTAACCATTCCTCTGTGGTTTTTTGTTCGAAAGTGAATATACTGGCATTTATCACGCGATGGGTTGCGAGACGGAAGTGAAAGAGGTGGAGCTAAAGTAGGTGAAGAGGAAGACGTTTCACTCCTTGTGTGTTGCTACGGTCTCCCTAGAAACACACTGTAGCGACTCGATTCCTTTTTTATCTGCGTTTTGACAGCTGCAGATAGCGACCGATATATATGTAACTGTGACATGTCATAAACTAGCAATCTTTCAGATGCGCTCTGTATGAGTGAGGGTGTTCCTTTAAGGGCATTTCTGAGGAGGATGGTAGTATAGTTTGTGTAACTGTTTATGCAACATGGCAACTTTAAATCAGGAAATGATATTGAGGTCAGGTTGCTTTTTGCACGAAATTACTGAGTATAGTGCAACATCAAACAAGATGAGTCATTCGCACGCTTTTAGACTGCCGTAGAAAAGAAGTAGTCACAAGAATCCGAAAGAGGGCTGGTTTCTCCGAGCCCCCTCGGTACTGGACTAAAAACTTACCAACACACAGTAACATCTGGCTTTTGCCGTCAGTGATAAAGTGTACAGTCAACATTCATTCCTCAAATAACTCTGCTGGAGATCATGGGTAGT
Source organism: Pelmatolapia mariae (assembly GCF_036321145.2). NCBI lineage: Eukaryota > Metazoa > Chordata > Actinopteri > Cichliformes > Cichlidae > Pelmatolapia > Pelmatolapia mariae. The sequence continues at coordinate 38,292,817 of NC_086244.1, read as the reverse complement.
CATTAAATCCAGCTCCAACTGGCACTGATGGAAACATGATACCCGGCTGGCTTGGAAGCACATTATTTTTGTTCATTAGTGTTGCATCGAACTACTCCAACTTGTACTCACTCTTCTCATATGTGAACACGCATTCCTGTTCTTCCATCCATAGGTTTCACCAAACCTCTAAAACATTTTGTCATTTTGCTGTGACATGAGGATGAGCTACAGTTGGAGTTTTATCAGCCTGATAAATACCACTTGTTGGGGTAAGTGTCATTTATCGCTACCAGGCTCTAATACCCTTTGCTGAGAATTCCCACAGGAGCCCAAAACAGTCTCTTTTCCAGGCTTGACGCCAATGTTTTTCCTGTTACTTTTCTTTTCCACGCTCATTTTCAGCACCCCTGAGCCTTTTTGGATGTAAAGCTCTGGCCTTTCAGACACACTGTAGGCATTGTTCTGGGGCTCCATAGAGGTGGTCATATTTCAGTTTATGATGCTAGGGGGAGTTGCACTTTCAGTACCCAAGCAAAACATGTACAGGATTTGCAGCAAAGTACAAAAAGCAACCCCCCCCCCCCAAAAAAAAAAAACCCGCGAGTTATCAGAGTTACTCCTACATCAACCCTGAAGCTGTTGCTGTCGTCAAACCAAACTGACCTTTGGCTTGGCCGTGTCTTCTGTTGCTAAACCATTCATTCCATCCAAGTAAGTAATCAATTTATCAGCGAGTGGGCCCTACAAAGTAGTCAAAGCAGTTATAGTTGGTCATCATAGGCCTTGGTTATTTAATTGGACACATAAAGGTTGTGTGGTGAGCCGAGTGAAACCAGCATGTATAGTTCCCTGTCCGAAGTATCAAAACCTCATTAACAGTCTTACTGATATTTGTAGCCATGTCAACAACTAAGAGTCTTAAACAAGAGAGTGCTGTGTGGTCTGTCTATAAAAGGTAAAAACTGCAGTTCGTGGTTGTTTGCACTAAATGTTCTTGCTAATGTGTTAAAGTATAATGCATTGCTGAAAGTATGATGAATTTATAATGCACAAAACCATGAAGCATGTTCCTCATTGCACTCCTGAACTGATGCGGCACCTTTGGTTTTTAAGAATGTGAGGTATTCCAGGGCAGCCTGCTTTAGTATCTGTGCTGTAGCCGGAGAGCCAAAGACACAGACAGACACTGACACAGAAGTGGTCAGTGAGTGAATTAAATCAGGTGTATCAGGTGTTTATATACACTGTGTACAACGTTTGATCCTGCCTCATAATACAATTTTTTATTCGATATTTTATTGCGCTGTTATAAAGCCGGAGGCTCCAGCTTGCATCACCCAGACACTAAAAAAATCCTTTATCACACAGTCATACAGTCAGCTTATTGAGTCATAGCCTTGGAAATTTAGATAAGTCTGTCGGTGAAAAGTCGGACGGCATGTTATTCTAAAACATCCTGAAACGGAAGAAGAGTTGTCGTTGTGTCAGCTGGTAAATATGTAAACCAAAGGTTGTAAATGGAGTGTAATTTCAGAGAGACATATCAAAATAAAAGTAAGTGAAATGAAAAAGAGATTCAGCTGCTGTCTGTTTTCTTTTGTTTTTCTTCCCACACTTCTCCTCTGATATTTGCCAATATAAAAATGAATTAAAATGAACCATTTAAAGCTTTATAGATGACTTGATTATATATATCAGTTGTTCAAAGGCATTTTGATGACTATATATAACCCTGCAGGTTTTAGTGAATTTCCTGAATTACCTCCCCCTCCTTCACAAACACCACGGCTTGTTGGTCTCTTCTCTTAATTTACACTAGACCCTATTCATAGCCAGTAAATAAATTCAATATAACATAAAAAGTCCCTGTGCTTATACATTATTTATCTTTATATATTATATACAAAACATTAAATTTGATAAGTGAAGGCTTAAATGCCTTGACACATCGGTGCGACTGTGTGACAATTTCAAACTTAGCTTAAAATATAGATAAATAAAAAACGGATTAACAAAAAGGTCCTATGAAAAGGTAATAATACCAAGTTGCATAACACTTAGCTATCCTTCCTTTATAGTGTTTCCATCATATAGACAGACCACGTGCCCACACTCTTACCCTCAGAGAACGAGGTTTACAGCTTTGACTGAAGCGTGCTCGCTACTCTTGACTGCTACAAAAGACAGATCATTCATTGGCTTTAATCACTGAAAATCTTCATGTCTGACTTACAAATCTATCCATTCCATGTGAGTAACTGAAACCACACAAGTAAAAACAAGGGAGACTATTGTAAGCAGCACTATGATTGGAAACAGATTTATCACAAGCAGTTTTGGCTACTTACACTTAGTTTGGGAAAATTAACAAAAAAACGAGGGGTTCTTAATTGGCTCCTTGCAAAAAAAAAAAAAAAAAAAAAAAAAAAAAGAAAGAAAGAAAGAAAAGAAAAAAGCATCCATAGACTTCCGTTTCCATTTTGCAGCCCTGTCAAAGTTTATTTATTTTTGCATTGTTCCACAGTCTGTGGGGACTGTTTGGGTTTATCTCTCAGTTTCGATTTTTCTAAAAAAAGCAGGGAACAGTCAGGCTTAAGGAATGAGCCTCGGTACATTAGCATGAGGTCTACGTGAATGAGTCCAGTCACTTGACAGGAACACGGGAGACTGCAACTGTCTGTGACACATGCTGCAGTTTCCGCAAATACCCAAGTTCCATACAGTGTGCAATTACACATTGTATGCTTCTGTGTATCTCCGTACCCATGGCAACCACACTATTTCCATGGCAGTCACATATACATCTGACAAAGTCATCACTACGCTGTGGTAAACCCCGTTGCCATAGCGATTGTGGGTGTGGCGTTGGGTGGGGGTAAGGGTGGTGGGTGGTGTTTGAGAGGAGGGTGGTGGGTGGGGCAATACAGAGATCACACAAGGACACACATCAGAGGAACATGTGGTCTGTGTGTGTGCAAGCGTGTGTGTGTGTGTGGACAGAAACAGCAGACAGATGCATATGCGACTGATATAAATAAGAGGAAAAGGTTTCTACACACACGCTGCAAATAAAATTAAGCCTTTGTTTTATAAATCAGGAAATTCTGCTGTTCAAAAAGGGAGGAAGAAGAGAGAAAGAGACAGAAACTCAAATAAGCCATCCAGTTTTCTGTGGGCACTAGTAAACTGGGCGCAAGGCCACTGAGTTGAGTAGGACCAGGTTTTTCCATGGAACATGTTGGGTTTCTTACTTCTCTCCTCCCCTTCTCCTCCTCAGTTTTTCTGTCCAAGCTTTATTTAATTTGTTCAAACTGCTGTGAGAGAGTTATAAAAATAACACAGGAGTATGTTCTGCTCTGCAGTGAGGCACATCAGTAGTGTCTCAATAGATGTTTAAGCCTAAAAACTTAAGGGCTAGTATAAAGTTACTGAATTACCAACATGTATTTTCTTTGCCAGTAGGAATGTTCTACATTTCATATCTGTAATAGAGCACTACACTTTCCCTGTAATCACAGTTGTGACTAATGGGGTTTTAACCAAGGCATGCAAACAACTGCAAACAGGAAAAAATGATGACTAAAAAAACCTACAGATGAACAAAATGATAAGAAAGAGATGCAAAAAGAAACTCAAGAGAGCTACAAAATGACACAAAATAACTACAAAGACAATGATTGATGACAAAAAGAAGCAGCTAACTTCAAAGAGGCTTAAAGCAGCTACAAAGACACAAAAACTGACTACGTGCACAAAATGACAATAATGATATGCAACCAATGTCAAAGAAACACAGAATTATTTTTTTTAAAAACTAGTTATGTTATTACACTGTAATACTGTATGATGCCAAATATGGCCCAAAAAACATATCACTTAATCTGTTTCTTAAACCTGTTTTTGTTTGTTTACTTATTGGATAGTAAAAAAGAAGGCAATCTATCATATCTCTGTTTGTATGCTATTTTTGTGTTAGTACTGTTTATACACTATTTTGACTATCCACCATGTCCAAATCTGGACAGACCTGCTGGTGCACTGGACAGGGTGTGTGTGTGTGTGTGTGTGTGTGTGTGTGTGTGTGTGTGTGTGTGTGTGTGTGTGTGTATGTGTGTACGGGTTCGTACTATCCTGGTGGGGACCAAAATCTGACTTTTACTATCCTGGTGGGGACTTTCTGCACCGTGGGGACCAAAATCCAGGTCCCCTCGGGGTTGAAAGCAATTTTCACACTCAAAATGCGGTTTTACTGTCAGGGTTACAATTAGGTTATGGTTAGGTTTAGGGTAAGGGTTAGGGTTAGGCATTCATTTTTAATGGTTAGGGTTAGGGTAAGGGGCTAGGGAAAGCATTATGTCAATGGGATGTCCCCACGAGGATAGCAAACCAGACATGTGTGTGTGTGTGTGTGTGTGTGTGTGGTGGAGGGCTTAGTTTTAATTCTGGTTAAATTTTCACTGTGCATCTAATTGAAGAAGAATTTAAGAGTCAGCCTGTTTTCAGCTTTCAACAGGTGTTCGTGATTACCTGCCTGAGCGTTACCCTGGTAACCACCGAGTTGTCATGCAGGAATCACAAGCAGAACTCGGAGTCCAATCTCGTGTTTGAGAAGGAATGACTGGCACGCTTGAAATAATAGGTCAAAGCCTGGTATGGAGGATGATTCTGGGGCTGTAGAAGGATTTACTGTGAGGGAGCAGAGCAGTGCTGCTACTGCATCTGTATACACTGAAAGCTACAGCACTAACCTGTTTCACTCTGGCTAACTACACGACAGATGTAGCTTGTTGTAGGCTACATGCACCTACTGCTGCCAGTCCCTTGTTCCTTCTCCCATTTTAATATCAACCCGAAAGGGGAGAATAACAAACAGAATGGGCAAAATCCTAATCCCAGTTATCTATTGTTATAGTTGCTCACTATTTTATTTTTTTCTAGTCCTTCCACGACCCAAATTTCATTAAAAAAAAAATCAACAATGCATAAAGAACGTATTGTGTCTGATGGGACTCTTTCATGTTGTATTTACATGCTCCCCACTCATTCAGCCTTTTCATACCTGTTAGACAGGATATTTATCACTGATATTGGGTTTGCTCCAACCTCTAACCAGCAGTAGGTGTGGTTTTTGTTCCTATTTGTGTTTGGCACACAACGCAGCACGCTTATGCCTTTATGGCTGTGTGTGGCAAATAAATTATTTTGTGTTGCAACTGCACTGTGAATGACAAAGATTAATGGACCTCTTTAAGATGTCGTTTGATTGGGGATAGCATAACTCCACATCGCTTCAGCCTGAACTATTCAACTAAAATTGGTGTAAAATTAACATCATTAACATTAACATCAACATTAATCACTTTAATCACGGGTGACATACACACAGGTGATTATGAGGAAATTGCAGCTTTGTTGGTATTGTAGCTCATCCTCATATCAGAAGATTGGAGGTTCATCCATCCTTCCATCCATTCTCTTCGTGTTATCCACTGATCTGGTACTTGGCGGCAGGGGGAATAAAAAAAGAACCAAGCTCAGGAAGGGGCAAATCCCCAGCTCCTTCACACTGTCTGCATTTGTGCATTTTACCATGCATTTTACCATGTGCACCAGTTCTACCATGCGCAAATGAGTCTAAATCCCGAGCATGTATCAATATTTAAAACTTTGGTCATATTCTGTAACAAACAAATGGCAGTAGAGGACAACTTTAACATTTAAATCTTATACTAACTGGTTGCTTACTAATGAAGGATTAGCATTACATGCACATTACAAACTACATAGCATACATGCTTGTTGCCATTACATTACTGGGAAGAAAACTGCATGTGTTGACACTTTTTCCAAGAAAAATGACTCTGACAAGTTTTTGCCAAAGTCAGGATTTGTGGGTTAGAGTTAGGGTTATATCTATTATTACAAGTTATAACATGGAAAACACTGGTTTAATTGTGCAACAGATTATTGTGTGAAGGTTTGCAGTATGTCCTAGAGTCCTGACACTTTATATTGTGGTTCACTGCGAAACCTAAGTAGAACTGAAGCATTGTTAATGTTGTTACATTGGTGGTTTCCCTGCCTGACCCTCAGACTCTCTTGATCTGCAACCTTTGATGAGTCTGTGCACTTTGTCACTAGTTTCTTACTGTGCATACCTATCGAATCGGTCTGCAAACACTGGTTAAAACATACAACTGACATACTTAAACATTTATTGCTTAGCAGGCTTGTGCTGCAAACTTCAGAGGCCCCTTTCTTTAGTTGTGTTAAGACCCCCCCACCCCCCGACTTTTCCAGAGGGAACTCAAGTGAAACAAACAGGTTTGTGCAGTCTGACAGGAAGGGTCCTGTTTAACAATTTATGGTATAGAAGGTTCAACTGGAAAACAATGCTCCCTGAAAACACGAAGGGTGGTTCAAAGTGCAGGGCGAGTGCAGGGTATCCTGTCAGGAAGGACTGGTGTGCATTAAGAGTGAAGACAAATCCTCCAGTTAAAATTTTGAAAAAGCCAAAAATCCAAAACACAAAAGAGTTACACAGTTGGTAAATTTGATTTTTAATGCTTTTAGTGGTGTAACTGTACTTAATGCATTTCGGTGACAAGTCACAAGTTCACCCTGTAATTCCTCTATCTTTTAAGATCTTGCAGGATGAGTAAGTTTCTCCTCCACCCTGTGTGTCCTTTAAGGTCAAGAGGCACATAGGGGCGAGAGAGTTACACCCATCAACATGACAGCCTCTGTACCTGCCCACACACGCCCACACACCAAAGTAGCTTGTGACACACTTAGACACACCTTGTGACAGCTGCGGGCTGATGTGACAGTGACGGATCCTTTGATATGTTGGTAGACTGTTGTAAGCGTTGGTGTGAAGGTCCACCTCTCTGTGCTCTCATTCATCCTGGTGAATGCCTTAGTCCCAGTCAAACCAGAAAATCAGCTGCCTCAATGGCATGTGATTAGCTGGCAGACACAGGGTCAGTCTCAGGTTGTTGATGTTTTTATGACAGATGGTGAAAAAAACTTCAGGCATGTGCTGGTGATGATGAAAGCATCATTATATCTGGCTTAGGTGGACGGTGTGAACGACAGGCGTAGACTGAAACCGCCTTTTCATTAAGTAAATAAAACTCAAAATCAGATAAACGTGTTGCAATTACAGTGCTTTACCAATGTGGGAAGAGAAGGAAGCCTTATGATTACCCTCTGTGTGAGGTTTCATTGCAAACAGGTATCTGCTGATGCTGACATTCTGTGCCTTTATCTCATTTATCTCAGTGGAAGACCACACCAATGTCAGCTGGACTGATCAAAGCGGAAATAGAAGAATCCTCTTTGTTTCAGGTGTCATGTGATTGAAGAAAGAGCAATGCTGAAATCAGGTTACCTTTGATCCCACAGGGGACTCTGATGAAGAGGACACTGATCAAATTATAGCTACTCAAAGGGAGTAGGAGTGAAACTGAGGAGCAGTTTTAAAGTGATTACAGGAAAGCTGTAAACATCCTTTTTACATAGAAAGTTTTTTTGTTTTTTGGACCAGATTCCATTAAATGTAACATTTTACACGGTCCTTATGTAACAATATCACATGGAAAAGTAATCCACTTATATTTAAAGTCAGTATTTTGTGTAAATATTTTTTTGAGTGTGGACAGAACATGAAGACTGATCCCTTTCAGTTGATCTGATACAGTTTAGTATCTCATCAAAAAGATAATAAAGATGCATGTAAAAGCATAATTTAATATGCACCATATATCGGGAATGTGCTTTAACAAAACTTTAAGTATCCTTCATGAATAACTATTTATCAGCCAGTTTTTATAAGAATGCTAACAGCTATCAAACCATTAAATTGTCCCTGTTATATTTATTGATTTGTCTTAGTGTCAGTGCCTTTTTTTACCTTTTAACAAACAAATAAATGCCTACGACATCACGATGTGTTATACAGGAATCCTTCCTCATGCCATGCATGATTTTTATTAAATGATGGTATGCTAATCAATTTAACACCAAAATACAAAAGGAAAACATCACGTGGGCAGGTGTATAATGTTAAGAATATTTGCTGTAGAAAAACTCAATAACTGTCGACACTCTAGGTCTTTTAGTCAAGGTTTCCCGCAAAATGTTTGGTGGTTAAAACTGGAAAATTTAAATAAAATCAAACCTATGATGCTGAAAAGGCTTTGGAAGGAGGCAGGTGTTTGTCAGCCTGCAGAAACACAGAATGATGTGATTGTGAATGACCCCACTCAGTCACTTACAGTAAAAATTGTACCAACTTGATACAGTTTTCTTGTACTGCTGTTTGATTTTGTTGTTGTATTTAGTCACATGGAACCACTGAAAACGAGGATTTTCCTTCTGTCGGTTTTCCAGTGTTTTAAAAAAATAAAATGATTCGAGTCATATGGCATCCCAACAAAGTTTCATAATTCATGGTGGAATTTACTGAAATTCAATTTACTTCCAGGCGGACTGAGAGAAAACTGTGACTCACTCCTGTTGATTAAATCGACATCCTACGTGATTCATAATCTGCTGATACTATATGAGAACTATGATTTCACTGCTGTCATATGACGTACACAGAGCCCAACAGGAGTTCCCTCTTTTGTTTGTATTTGTCGCTTAACAGATTCACCAATGTGACAACAACAGCAACTCACAATACCATGGCAACATTGCCACATAGCACCTCAGTCCCTATGTGCTTTTGTAGAGCTTTTGTAGAGCTCTTCAGCTGGCATCGATTTGGCATTTCAAAGATGGTGATGGGACCGCTGTGTTTTATTTCTGCATGTTTCCATGACAGTTATGAGGCCAAGAGGCACTGAAGAAGGCTACAGAAGATGGAGGAGAGAGGGTATGGTAGAGAGGGTTGAATCGGTAATGCCAAGACTCATGACTCATTGTGGCGAGGCACTGAAGGAGGAAATGAATGAGGGAGGAGAAGAACGCAGGGTGGGTATTGGTGGAAAGACTTTTGACTCGACATCCTGTCCTGTAGTCTGGTAAAAACATGAAGTTACTGTACTCGCATTTACACAAACTCCCTCAGGTATAAGCTGTGAATTTGGGAACATGTTTAGAGAGAACAACAATGCATCACAACTGTTTAGCTGAGAAGCATGCACATCATTTAAACAACTGTTAATGTATAACAGCACAGTGTATATATGCATGAATAAACTGTCAAGCACTTGTGTTCATTGTTTTTAAAAGCCTCAGGCTTAGTGGCGTTAACCTGACATACCTCTTGGTGGACCGTAACAAAAGCCTGCTGGTTTGTGCAGTTCACCTGGTTTGCAGATGAAAGTACACAGACCTGCACATGTGATGTGCTAAGGCACAGACTGGGGATTGCATACAGGTTCCCTGTATCTGCAGAGGATCTTGAGCCCCGATGAAAATATTAGAACTCTTTCACTCTTGTTTAAAACAAGGTTGGATTTTCAAAAATGAAATTGTCCTCTCTGGTTATCAACTATCTCTATTCGTTTTATTCATAAACCACCAATAAACTCTGAGGTGCTTTATTTTGTAAGGTAAAGAGGCTACAATGTTAAAGGCAAAACCCTAACAATCAGTCATTTACCACAACCAGTTAACGGGTTAGGGGACAAGGACAAACCATAAATAAATACAAACTAAGACACATCAAAGTGACTAATCCATTAACCTACACTTTGTTGTTTTTTTGGGGTTTTTTTTATAAATCACAGTAAGAGCATGAAAGCAATTTTTCTAAACTCTGATGGTGAAGTCTGCAGCAGTAGTGATTCAACAAGCCAGCCTTCCACTATTAATAATACAGAAACTAAGTTTTTCTCTATTGCTCTGGATATCGTCATAAAAATGTTACTATATTTAAAGTATGCTTTTAAACAATGTATAGTTTTCCAAACTTGATTCAAAGTGGGCCAGCTGAGCGAAATGTACAAACAGCAGTCAATTACCTTAGCTTGACAAAAGACCAGGTTAGCCTGTTAGCGTGTAAGCTAGGTAATTGTTTGCTGGTAATCTTTGATTTATGTACAAATGAAAATAAATATTAAAAAAGAAAACATTTCCTACTGAAACTAATAAGAGACCCTTTATAAATGGTTAATCACTGGCCTGTTAGTTAATAGTTTACTAATGATTTATAGGTCTTTTATCAGAGTAAGGAAAACTTTCAGTTGTATATGGAACGCAAGCTAAGATATCACTAACCGGCTGCTGGCTGTTGCTGGCTAGCTTGAGGCGTGGGATCAGTGTAAATCTTTGCTGCTAACTCAAAGTAAGAATATAAAACGTTCTAACACCTACAAGGCTGAATTAGAGATGGCCAAACTGCAATGCTGGGAGCTAACATTTAAAAAGTTAATTCATACACAAGTTTTGAACTGCATCCACAACAACTTGTAGTCCAACCTGTTATTTGAAATGATCTGTGATGATGTGTTATTTGTGTTGAAGTCACAGAAAGGAGGGTGAAGGAATTCCTTGCAGAGTAGACATTTAGCAATTACCCAAATCATCGCAATGCATCCCAGTCTACATTCCATATTCATTGTTTGTTTCATTAGGATGACACCTCCCTTCTTACACATACCAGTTCACAAATGCCTTATCAATGAATTATAACAGAACATTTTTTGTTGTACAGATGTAACTCACGTACATGTGCGAGAACTGCTGAGCTGCTTATCAACCACCCACTCAGGCACCAGCCCCCACATGCTAATGCTGCAGCTTTTTTCATACAAAGCTTCAACTGGAATACAATCATTATTACTAGAAAGTATTTCATTTGTAGTGTGCTTGAATACTTTTACTAGGAAAGAGACAGACTGAGGAGAGAAATATCTCCACATTCCTCAAAAAGAAAAGTTTTTTTCTTACAACCCAGAGAAGCCTGTAGAAAGGGCAGGTAATGGTTTTGAATGACTGGACCGTGTGTCATAGAAGTGTAAAGTTACAGCCCAGCCCTCCCTGTCATAGACCTGCAGCCAATGGCATCTAAAGCCTGAAGTCACTGAAGTCCCCTCCCACTGGGGAAGGCTTTAAAACTCTTCAGTAGATTCTCGTCTTTCTATCCACTCTGGTCTCTCCCCACTGCTGGCCTGCCTGACTGCCTGCCTTATTTACCGAGCCACTTGGTCTGACCTACCCAGACTCTTTTCATCCAAAAGAAAAACTACTTCACAATGTCTTACAGGGCGACCACGATGAGTTACAAGAGCTCTTCTGCTCCAAGGACCTTCAGCAGCAGTTCCTATGCTGGATCAGGTATTTCTGCCAGCAAGAGGTACTCTGCCAGGAGTTCCTATGGTGCCCCTAGTCAGTTTGTGGGTGGTGGCATCACCAGGTCCTCTGCCTACAGCGTGAGCTCAGGCATGGGTGGCTCAGGAGCAATGGGCATTGGTTTGGGCTATGGTGGTGGTTTGGGTGGTGGCCAGACCATCACTGCTGTGACTGTGAACAAGAGCCTTCTGGCCCCCCTGAACCTGGAGATTGACCCCAACATCCAAGTTGTCCGCACCCAGGAGAAGGAGCAGATCAAGAGCCTCAACAACCGCTTTGCTTCCTTCATTGACAAGGTAAGAGTTTGTAGTAGTGGTCAGATGAGTGTAGCTCAAAGTTTCAGGCCGTTTTATTCTTCTCAAGCAGGAGCTACATTAGTTGCACTGAAAGCTGAAAGCTTGGGCAAAGTGTGCTAAAAAGAAAGATTGCTGTATTGTATGTATTTCAGAGCTGTTACACTGTTATGCAACATTTGAGAGGGAGACCCATATGTTGGCCACATGTTCTGTAATGCTGATTTCCTCACTTTTGCTGCATGGGGAAATTTGATTTATTCATCTCTTTGCTTCCCTCCCACAAACGCTGCAAAAGGCAACTCGGGGTTAGGCTCTCATATCTTCTGGCTCTGGCTGCCCTTTTATAGTGATGAAAAACAGACGTGTAGAATGAGAAACGAAGACAAAGAGAGAGAGAGAAGAGAGAGGAAAAAAGTTCAGGGTGTGTCAGGGCAGAGCTCAGGGCTTGTGATACGAGTTACCTTGGGAATGGTCCCTCCCTTTGCTTGGGGTGTGGCTCTCCCTGCTGGCCCCCACCCCTGCCAAATACACGCATACAGTCAGTACTGAGTGCTATTGTTACCTTTGTGACAATGGCGTCTTTCACAGTGACACACTGTATAAAGAATGCCCACCGGGTGTATCAGCAGATGAAGTTTTTATCTTTCTAATCAGCAGTGAAGTCCATGAAAGTTTATGTGACACTCAGTAGAGTATTTGTCCTCTGAGCTCTCAGGAGTGGGTTAATATTTAAAAAGGCCAGTAGGTTTCATGTTCTCGCCAGTGCCAGCTGACTGGCTACATATCGACTCTGTTACTCCCAGAGCAATGATTAAGAAGCTAGAGTGCATTTTGCATGCTTTGACACCGAGCAAACGAACTTCCGCCCACATCTCTTTTATTTCGTGTGCTGTATTTGGAGCCACTTCTGTTATCTGATTTCTCTCCAGCTCTAATGAAGACAACGGGAGGCAGTTAGGCCTCAGCTTTAGAGTGCACTGTCTCATGGTCCAAGGTCCAATGAGTCATATATCTGCTTTCACTGTTTCTCTTTTTAGTATGCAAGTATGCAAACCACACAGCTCTTCACTTTGCCCCATCTAGCTTCACGTTCTCTCCGTTCAGCACATCCTTATTACGCGGTTAAATATTGACCTTTCTTCATCTGCCTGCCGACAAAATTCAGCTTCGCCCCTTTTTTTTATTTGTCACACAAAAACAGGAAGACATGGTCAGCTAAAGCTGTTCCTCCATCACTGCTTTTTTCCAACCCCCTACCTCCTGTCAGGATGCGAGCATGTCATGCGTACCTTCCTTTGGAAAAACAAAACAGCCAGTCTGGCAGCAGAGCAGCTTACAAAACACCAAAGATAGACAAGAACAACAAAGACAATAGGTGGCAAATGGCGAGGTTGATGACCATGTTGATGGTAACTGAATCCTTAGATAAAGCTATTCTATTACATCAGGGTCCCATCGACCGCACGCTCATACTTTACAAGGAAGTTTCATAATAACTCGCATGTCTGACAACAAGCAAAAATGTAAGTGACTGACTTGTTGAAAGCCTGTTTCATTTACTGCTTGCTTATATTCATCCATAGATGATTGTACACAGTCAGATGCATAACCCTGTCTTTTCTGCCTCTTTCTGTGAACCTCAGGTCCGCTTCCTTGAGCAGCAGAACAAAATGCTGGAGACCAAGTGGAGCCTGCTGCAGGGACAGACCACCACCCGTTCCAACATCGACGCCATGTTCGAGGCTTACATCGCCAACCTTCGCAGACAGCTGGACAGCCTGGGCAACGACAAGATGAAGCTGGAGGCTGACCTGCACAACATGCAGGGCCTGGTGGAGGACTTCAAGAACAAGTGAGTGTGGAGGGAGGGGGTCAGTGAGGGCAAAGAATGAGCCTCTTCAGTCCTGCAGGGCTGACACATATGTTTTATGTAGGATTCATCTGTTTCCATTCAACTAATATGTGCACAAAAGAAGCCTTACATTTGTGTGAGCCGTACAGACTACTCCCTACATCTGTCCGTTGTTTTGCGTCACACTAACTCGAGGGAATTACAACACTCAGGAAGCATGTTCCAAACACCCATTACATTACGTATGAGTGGAGGTAAAGCTCACTGATAGTGAGTTGGCTGTCAGCAGACCTGTCTATAGCATTTACACAAGCAGGAAACAAGCTTGATTGTGCCCATGTGGGCGTGCACATCTCCATCAGAGGACAGCAGTGCTGCATGTGCTCTTTAGTTGTCTGCAGACAAATGGGGCACATCAGCTGAGGGGCTCCCAAGGGAGAAATATCAGCAACACTTCTTGGCCCAGAGTCAACAAACGCTGTGTGAGGCAAATGTCCCAAAGGAGTTCACCAATCAGTTATGGTCGTCTTGCACCACCTAGTGTTACTTTTAAAAACACTGAAATACAATGAGTTATTTCTGGATTTTCAAAATGGCCTCATGAATACTATTGTCTTTATCCTTTCAGGTATGAAGACGAGATCAACAAGCGCACAGAGTGTGAGAATGACTTTGTCCTGATCAAGAAGGTCAGCACTGTTTTTTTCTTACAGCATCATAACATCTGCTGGGCCAGGGGTTGGGGTCGACTGTTGTTTGAGCCACAGCAGAAATTCAGAAATTAGGATATGTTACATGTCAAATGAAGTCTCATATAGTCTTTCTGTTAAAAGCTTTACCGTTTGGGTGTTCTATAAAAAAGGACTCTAAGCCTAGGTGGGTTGGAGTCGATGTTAAGAAGGTACAACTTTTCTTAAATTAGCCTCCTGTTCTAACAAAAGTTTTGCTTTTCTTTTCTTTCTTCCAGGATGTCGATGAGGCCTACATGAATAAGGTTGAGCTGGAGGCTAAGCTGGAGAGTTTGACAGATGAGATTAACTTCCTCAGGTCGATCTATGAGGAGGTACGGCACAAAATCAGCGTGACTGCATTGTTTGTTCCCTGCTTCCCTTTTGGCTTCAAAACCTCCAACCACTAAACCACTTGCTGCTTTCATCAGCATTTATCTTCCCTGCCATGGCATTCTTATGATGTTTGTGGTCTCCTTTTGGAATATGTTTTGCCTTTGCAGCAATCTTGATTTTTTCATCTGTTTAGCATCTTTCCTTACACCACCTCTTTGAGTGCGTTAGTTTTAAGCGTTTCATCATGGGGCTTACATGACTAATCTTTCACCTCTTCTTCTCTTTGCCTTTTGACTAGGAACTGCGTGAGCTCCAGAGCCAGATCAAGGACACATCAGTCATTGTGGAGATGGACAACAGCCGCAACCTGGACATGGATGCCATCGTTGCAGAGGTTAAGGCACAGTATGAGGACATTGCCAACCGTACCCGTGCTGAGGCAGAGACATGGTATAAGACCAAGGTAACAGACGATTCCTATTACGTTTATCAGGTCGTTCTCATTAGAGACTTTCGGGTTTATAATATCTTGCTTTACTTATGTTCATTTAGTATGAGGAGATGCAGACATCCGCCAACAGATACGGAGATGACTTGAGGGCTACAAAGACAGAGATCGCAGACCTTAACCGCATGATCCAGAGACTACAGTCAGAGATTGACGCCGTCAAGGGACAGGTATTTTCAGCCACCACACTTAGCCTAGTCATTTACTGCCGGTTGTTTGGACAAAGTCTTACTCTTATATCAATCATCTGTTAGCGTGCCAACCTGGAGGCCCAGATTGCTGAGGCAGAGGAGCGTGGCGAGCTGGCTGTGAAGGACGCCAAGGCCCGCATCAAGGACCTGGAAGATGCCCTGCAGAGAGCCAAACAGGACATGGCCCGCCAGATTAGAGAATACCAGGACCTAATGAACGTCAAGCTGGCTCTGGACATTGAGATTGCCACCTACAGAAAACTCCTGGAGGGAGAAGAGGACAGATTGGCGAACGGCATCAAGGCTATCAACATCTCCCAGCAGAGCAGTAAGTTCCCTTCAGTGACATCCTGAAGCACTTGTAGTTTGGATTCTCTTGTAGTTTTCAGGTTTAACAGATTTGAACCAGTTTAACCTATTAAGTGAACATTTTTAAGTTAAAGTATTGTCTCTCAACAGCAAGCTACAGTGGATTCCCCATGGACAGCATGAAGAGCAGCTACTCGAGCACCTACTCCAGCGGTTTCGGCAGCGGATACGGTAGTGGATACGGTAGTGGATATGGTGGCGGATACAGTAGTGGTGGCTTCAGCAGCAGCAGCGGCAGTGCCGGTGGATACAGCACCCAGACTAAGAAGAATGTTGTGATCAAGATGATTGAGACCAAGGACGGCAAAGTTGTGTCCGAGTCCTCCGAAGTCATTGAGGATTGAGCGGTCTAGTCTAGAGGTGTAGCTGCCTGTCTGCTATGATCTTCTCTGCCTCTATGGTAGTTATATAGTCACAGTTCACCCCCAACCCAATAAACAAGTCTGAAACAATAGCTTGCCAGCCACTCTTCAGAGCCTTAACATGTTCTTAACCAAGCAATAAATGATTGTAACACTACCAAAGATTTGAAAGGGACCAAAGGATTTTGTTTTGTATGTCTGTTTTCTGACAGTTTGTACTAAAAATAGTTGTTTGTTTAAAAAAGTCCGATAAAACCTGGGCCTACTTCAGCTAGGAATAAAACACAGATGTGTCACGCTCCCTTGAAATCTATGCAACTGCTGTTCCATGCTTAAAGTGCCTTTGCTGTGCATCAAATAGACAGTGGTTTTGTCAGAGGAATGTGAATGTACTGACACAGTGCTCCAGTGTTCATGGTCAAATAATGTCGTAAAATTGCCTGCTACAGTAGGTAGTGCATGTGTCTCCTGTGCGTGCCCTGTAACTGAAACTGTTTGACCCCTTAGGAGGCTGCCACACCAACCTGTTGTCCTGAGGTGCTGTTTTTGCTACCAATCCAAATAAAAATGTGTTTACTGAAGGTAAAAATGTGTTTCTTTGTTTTTTAAATAAATAGTGGTCCAAATTCCAGTTCTTTATCCTCTCGAGGATACTCGAGGGCGCATGGGAGTTTGCCCAACAAGTCTACATGTGTTTTATGGACTTGGAGAAGGCATTCGACCCTGTCCCTCGGGGGGTCCTGTGGGGGGTGCTCCTGGAGTATGGAGTGTCTGGCCCATTGCTACGGGCCATACAGTCCTTATACGACAGTTGCAAGAGCTTGGTCCGCATAGCCGGCAATAAGTCGGACTTGTTCCTAGGGGGTGATGGGCTCCACCAGGGCTGCCTTTTGTCACCGATTCTGTTCATAATTTTTATGGACAGAATTTGTAGGCGCAGCCAAGTGGCGGAAGGCTTTCACTTCAGTGGTCTCAGGATCTCAGCTCTGCTTTTCGCAGATGATGTGGTCCTGTTGGCTTCATCGGGTGATGGCCTCCAGCTCGCCTTGGAATGGTTCGCAGCTGAGTGTGAAGCGGTGGGAATGAGAATCAGCACCTCCAAACCTGAGGCCATGGTCCTCAGCCAGAAAAGGGTGGAGTGCCCACTCCGGGTCAGGGACAAGACCCTGCCCCAAGTGGAGGAGTTTAAGTATCTCGGGGTCTTGTTCACAAGTGATGGGAGAAGGTGCGGGAGATCGACAGACAGATTGGTGCGGTGACTGCAGTGATGTGGACGCTGTACCGGTCTGTTGTGGTGAAGAGAGAGCTGAGCGTAAAAGCGAAGCTCTCAATTTACCGGTCGATCTACGTCCCTACCCTCACCTATGGCCACGAGCTGTGGGTAGTGACCGAAAGAACGAGATTGCGAATACAAGCGGCGGAAATAGGTTTCCTCCAAAGGGTGGCTGGCCTCTCCCTTAGAGATAGGGTGAGAAGTTCGGCCATTCGGGAGGGGCTCAGCATTCGGGAGGGGCTCAGAGTAGAGCCGCTGCTCCCCCGCATCAAAAGGACCCAGTTGAGGTGGTTCGGGCATCTGACAAGGATGCCCCCTGGATGCCTCCTGGGTGAGGTTTTCCGGGCATTTCCCACCAGGAGGAGGCCCCGGGGCAGACCCAGGACACGCTGGAGAGATTATATCTCTCGGCTGGCCTGGGAACGCCTTGGTGTTCCCCCGGATAAGCTGGAGGAGGCGGCTGGGGAGAGGGAGGTCTGGGCTTCTCTGCTTGGGCTGCTGCCCCCGCGACCCGGCCCCAGATAAGCGGAAGAAAATGGATGGAAAATAGATGAAAAATAGAAGGAATAGTAGTGATAGTAGAGTCTAAACAGTCTCCCTTGTTTCACTGCCCAACAAGTCACAGTAGATTGTTGCCCCTCCATGAGCCAGAGGTTCATCCTTCCCTTTCTTGCCGGGGACTTGTTCACAGGGGTCATTGGATTGTTGGGTTTTTTTATATTATTGTGAGGTCTTTACCTTATAATATAAAGTAGCTTTAGATGACTGCTGTGATTTGGTTCTATATAAATTAAATTCGATTCAATTCAATTCAATTCAATTCAATTCAATTCAATGCAATTCAATGCAATTCAATCCCAAATAATCAGTCTTCATCACATTTCACACACCTCATATTCATCAATCAATCAATATCATCCAAATACAGCACTTCACTTTCAGACTGGAGGCTTAGTTGTGGGCCTTAGAGATTCCAAAAGAAGATGCAGAGCCTCACATGAATAAACTGGGACAGTAAATACATTTTTTTTAATGTAACTGCACACCTATGGGGCTTTACTATCATATTGTAACATAGAGTATGCATCATCCTGTCTTCATGTGGTCACAATAGCTTAGAAAATAGTAAAAATTATTTTTAGGTAAAAAGAATAAAGGTAAGGGTCAAACAAAAACACATAGTATGCATACACATATATGCACAGTTTCTGACTGGAGCTAATATAACTTCAGATTTATAAATACTTCGGTTACTAAACAGAATACAGTATTGACTAAAAAGATTTACACGCAACTTTTACTGTGTATAAAAATTGTCTTTGTTGAGCATGTCTAAGCTACAAAGCGTCTGGACTTTTTTTAGTTGCTTGAAGATGTTTCACCTCTCATCTGAGAAGCTTCTTCAGTTCTAAGGTCAAATGGTCCCAGATTTAAGCCCTATGGGAGCGTCCCCCAAGAGGGACATGGGCCCTGTATTGATGCTCTACCTTGTCCTTGACATTGGCGTCCTCAAAAGAGTGACCTTTGTCCTTTAGATGCAAATGGACAGCCGAGTCTTGTCCCTTCGAGGTGGCTCTTCTATGTTGCGCTCTTCTATGTGGTCTCTCTATCTCTCTCTCATATGTATATAGTGCTGCAGAACTGTGCAGTACAAAATCTACAAAATGAATATGTAAATATATATATTATTATTTATGTAAATAAAAAAAGACTATGAATATCCTTGGAGTAATTTCAAAGGATCTGTATAGTTGTTTTTATTGAACTTTTAAATACTAATAGTGAATGAAGAAACATAAATAGTATTTATAATAATAGTTTAAATGCAAAAAGTAAGTAGATATATAGTGTAGTTTACCTAGAATCACAATCATATCACTAAGAATAATCTAAATGTAACTATTTCCTTTCTATCTTCAGTACTTCAGATACTGTAATAAATCTCTTACAAAGTAGCCATTTTGACATGGAATACAAGGTAAATAATAATTGCACTAACTATGGCTCTACACAGTACCTTCATTAATGTCATCAGTAGTACCTCAGTCCATCTACTGCTTCATTTTAAATGGCTGTTGTAGTGAACCTCCCCGACAGTGTACAGATATAGTTTTTTCTTAGCATTAAATAATTCCACTTTTGATTATTCTGCATTACAAAAAAGTCTGTTAATGAAGAAGAAACACAGCATTTCAAAGCATACTGTGCTACAGATTAAGGATTTGCTTTAAGGGTGTGTAACCATTCAGTTTCCCCCAAAACATTAACTGCACACAGAAGAATATATTTACTTTTTAAACTTTTTCATAAGGAATGTTTACTGGCCACTTTGTGGCAGTGGACCATGACTGTATTGCAGTAACAATATTGCATTGCAAGTCATTTAATTTAGTTCTAGATGGTTCTAGATCTTGGATATGGATATGTTAGTAAGTCAGTTGATATCAGTCAGAGGAGAATGCCCAGACTAGAAAAATTGGACAACAGAAGACTGGAAAAACATTGTCTCTGAAGAGTCTGGATTTCTGCTGCAGCATTCAAATAGTAGGGTCAGAATTCGGCATAAACAACATAAGAGCTGTTTTCAAATATCAATGATAGCTCTAGATAACATAAACAGTGACACTGAATGGAGCTAGAAAACTACAAATACATAGAATATCCAGTTCCATGATAATTTCTTATTATCATCATATATTTATATATACAGGCCATTTACTGTATGTATTTGCAGCGACATTTGCCATCAATATAAGTGGACCAGTGGTGTTTATTTTCTCCAATAGAGTACTAGAGCCTTAAAGACTTGACATCAAGGTCCATTGAACTAACTCTAGTGACACCTGGTGGCCAATCTTTTTTTTTTTTTTTTTTTTTTTTTGACTGTGGTTATATCCATAACCCTGTGTGCTATATTGTAACAGAAAATAAAAGAAAAATGACTAATTGCCAACCTGGTGTACGTCACCTCTCACCCAGTTTTAACTGGATCCCGAAATGGATACATAGACAAGAAGATGTAGGGGTGCATATAGATGTGTCATTACACTACACTCTGCTGTAATCCAGGATATTAGATTGGATTCACCATTCTGCACTTTACACTTCTTTTGTATTGTTATGGCAATGTGGATATTTATATTTCTTTTTCAAAATCTTTTTATGTTGATCTTCTTTTATTTACTAAGTGCTTAAAATCCTGCCATTTGATTTATACACACATAACAAAAAAACTAAAGAATTTTTAACTACCAGTTGACTTCTATACAGTGACCCTGAGAGGTCAAACACATTGCAATTTAAGAATACACCACACCGGAAATGGAAAAATCTCTCCCTCACAAACACACACACACACACACACACACACACACACACACACACACACACACACACACACACACACACACACAAATAAAAGGCTAATAGCAAACGTGTGTCTACAGAATTACGGTAAATGGTGTTTTCTTAAATTGCAGTTTATGTGACTTCTTAGGGCCACCGTACTTATGTATTTATTTGCATGTGATTGCATAAGAAACAAATGTTCATATACTAAAGAAAACATCAACGATCTCTATTGGACCTTGAGGAGTTTACTTCCACAGTCAATCAGCTGAAAATATTGGACAGAGGGCAGGGGGATCGAACCGGCAACCTTCCGGTTACAGATGAGCTTCCAAACCCCCTGAGTCACCACCATTGGTCCATCATTCTAAATTCTGAAATCTCCACAGAAAGTAATCTGATCAATTATCTTCCAAAAATGTGTTATAGCTACATATGAAATAATAATGGATTGCATTTATATAGCGCTTTTCTAGGCACCCAAAGCGCTTTACAATTCCACTATTCATTCACACACTGGTGGAGGCAAGCTACAGTTGTAGCCACAGCTGCCCTGGGGCAAACTGACAGAAGCATATCACGCCATCGGCCCCTCTGGCCAACACTAGTAGGCGGTAGGGTAAAGTGTCTTGCCCAAGGACACAACGACCAGGACAGAGAGCAGGGGGATCGAACTGGCAACCTTCCGGTTACAGATGAGCTTCCAAACCCCCTGAGTCACCACCATTGGTCCATCATTCTAAATTCTGAAATCTCCACAGAAAGTAATCTGATCAATTATCTTCCAAAAATGTGGTATGGCTACATATGAAAGAACCTTATCTGCAGGTGTGTACTCACCAATGCCTAACGCTGCCACCAGACCTGACATATAGAACCATGGGTGAGTGGGAGTGACTGGTTTGCTCTTCCTATAGAGCTTTTCTAGGCTTATGGAAAACTCAAAGTGCTCATCATTACAGATTGGGTGTTCAGCATCAGGCCTATAGAAACACTCCTGAGCCACAGATCTTACGCCCTTTTTTCCACAAGGTACCACCAGGGGGCAACGTCTCATCACTTATCTTGCCTGCAGGTCACTGAATACTTGAGTAGCAATGACAGTTGATGCTGGGCACACCCTGTGTATGTATATACGGTATGGGTGTGTGGGTGTCTGTGTGCATATACTACTGGTATGCTGATCAGAACAAAGGAACTAGAATGTGTAACCTAAATGCGAAACATTACAGATCCTCCTCTCCTGCACAGTATGTTCTCTTTAGAGTTAAATAATATCAAAATACAGTCCAAGCAAAAGCAGCTTAGTTGTGAAAACTTTCCATAGTTGTGAAAAAACAAAGTAGATTTTTCAAATGTGCCAAATACTATACAGTGAGGTTAGCATTAGTAAGTTACAATTACATTACAAGCTTTTACACCAAATGTGCCACACAAGAGATGCAACATAGATGTCAAACCATGCATGTTAAAGCTGCATGTCAGGCTTAAGCTGCATTTTGAGGTTATCTCTCTTTTGCTGTCCAGACTCAGAGAATGGCACAACAGTGAGACACAAATCTGTGTACATGCGTGTGTGTGCGCGCGTGTAGGTGTGTGTGTGTGCGCGCGCGTTTGCTTACTTGACATAATGACTCACAACACAGGTAGCTGTCTCTCAGTGACCCTCTGCAGTCCTCATCCGCAGCTGAAACAATGCACAAATGGAGCAGAAAAATAAGCTCAGCTCATGTCAGCAGCCCTGTAGTCTTACACATTTATTTGCACAATTATTGCACTTTAATGAAGAACATTAAGGAGGGTGGAGCAGTGATATCTATAATCTCAGCATGTAGCAACCTGAGATGCTGTCGATTTGGCACGTCAACATACGGAGGCACTGTTTGCCTGTTAGCACAATTGCTCCATTTTGTATGAGGATTACGTGACTTTTCCATTCCTAGCAATGATTTCAAGTTTCATTAAATGTCAGTGCAGAAATGCAGATACATTTAGCTCAAAGTAATTCATTATTAGATATATACTTATTAGAAATCAACAGTTTACACACCTTTAAAAAAAGTGTGAATCAGATGCAACAGTTCCACCCTGAATGTGGTCACTGAGGCCATAAAGTCTGAATCATAATCATTTACGGGCATGCAAGGTGGCTAAGCAGGGAGGAGAAAGTGTTAGCCCTTTCTACTCCCTTTTGTGTTTAAAGTCTGAATCATGTCTTGTGTCTGCAGGTCTTTGAACATGTACAGATGTGTAGAGACTTAGTCTAGCCAACATCTATTGTCAAAAGATAACACTCATCCTTGTATGGGTGTAGAGGAGAAATGCATGACTGCCGAGATTTTGGAGCTGTGCACTTCATCTCCTCCAGCAGACGTAGTAACAAAACAGACAAAATACTCAAGTTATCTCTGTACACACACACACACACACACACACACATATATATATATATATCTATATATATATATATATATATAGATATATATATATATATATATATATATAAGGTGAGCCCATGTGGGTGTGACCCGACTTTTCCACGAGAGAATTCGTTGGCTTGGTGTTAACCTCAGCGTAGATGAGGGTGTGGACGTTTAGTAACCACCCTGAAAAAACACATGCAGCATTAATAACCATTACTGTCCTTCACTGAACTGGCATGCAAAAAATGATCTGTATGCCCAAGATGGAAGTGTTATACTACTTTTATAGCTCAGGCATTTCCCATGCACTTCACCCATGCAGAGGATTTTCAGATCCAACAAGAAACTGGAACTGCAACCAATCAACTAAGTGCTAATGCTCAGGAACAAAGGAAAAGCAAACAGGAATGAAAAGCGAGATGACAGTACATGACAGCTGTTTTGTTATGCAGCCACATACTATTTCTACAACGACACTTGTTGAAATAGGACATGCACGACAACAACTTTCACTCACTTGACTTTGGGCTACAACATCAAAATGTTCTCAAAGTAAAAGGAGTTTGATTAAACGAATGACAGGATTGCACCATTACTGATACATTAACATGTAAGCAGGATTTTAACGTTGTACTTAGTTGAGACTATATATTAATATAATGGGATGTGGTATTTAAGGCTTCATTTATTGACTGTGCTGCCATAAAGCTGGTGAACATGTGCAGGAAATTGAGCTGATCCCTGGGTTTTGGGTTTGTACAGAAGTGAGGAAGGGAACAAGCCTAAAAAGGACCACTCTCCATGATCAACAATAGTGCTGTGCAATAGTGCAAATTTTGGTATTGATAGGATAACAAGCAAATAAAGAGTCAGCATTGCTACAGTATTGCAGTATTGTATCAATACTTCTGTCTTTTATAATTAAGCAGGGGAGAGCAGTGTGTCGGGACTTATCACATTAATCAATCAGTGATCAATTTGCAAAATACTGACACATTTGAATGGCCACTAAATCACTGTTAACATAACAAAATACACATTTCAGCTCTTCATGTATTTTGGAACTGGGTTTTATGGAGACTTGGAATGTAAATGTGCCCGTCTCTAAAGCACCACGGGTCAATTTCTGTTGGTTATATGTGCTATAGGCTATAGATAAAATAGATGTGACAGTCAACACAAAAAGGTTAAGCCATTTTTCATAGTGCATGTTTGATTAGATAGATATATACACATTGAATTTAGAGGACAGAAGCAAAGTATCTATCCTGCTAGTATCAATCCAATACCAATACCAGCACTGGTGTCAATATTATCAATATTTGCTACCTTTAGTTAGCATTTTAACTTGAGGAGATTGGAAGTGCATGCTGATGCTAAAACATTTGAACTATTAGGATACTTAAGTAGGATTATGAGTTCCACTTAAGTAAAGAGTATTAATACTTGTTCAGCCACTGGTTTAGCAAAATAGTCAATACAAAACAATAAGTGCCACAATACCTTCGTACCAATGTTCCCTCTAATTTTTCATGTGTCTGAGCGAACGCACAAACTCCCTGAGCGGTCCCTGGTCCACTGTGAGCAACAGCAGACGTGTGCACTGTGGTCACGCCAGCATCCAATCCATCCAAGTTACATGGTTTATTAAAAGAATCAAATTACAGCATTTACATTTATGTTAGACTACTTTTAATTAACTGCTTTAGCCCACTTACAATGAAAATCTGAAAAAATGAAAAAATCTTGTTCATGACCTGTGTAGTATGTTAACACTATTGGAAGTAAAAATAACTTGAACTCCAATTTTGAAAACACAACTTTCTTTCCTTTTTTTTAATTTTTTTTTTTTTTTTTTGTTGCTCTGACTTGTATCATGAGTCTGAGTCTGTGGTCTGGGAGAGAGTCTGTAACTCTGTCTGCAAAATACAGGATATAATGACCAATGTTGGGCAATTAATTATATAGTTACTTCTTCAAAAAAGTTACTGAGTTTTGCAAACAAATTTTTTTGCAGCTGTTTACCTAAAAATGCAGCCAAGGCGTTTTTTAAATAAACATTTCAAACTATTTACAGAACAATCAGCTGTTCTGCATCAAATTTGATGCCACACAAATTATTTGTGCCACTCCAAAACATAATTTCTGTCCACTATGAGATAAAGGAGAACAACAGCCTGATACCTGCAGACCTGACAACAGGAGATGTATCACTCCTGTAACACCTGTAACATTCAGCAGTCGCCTCATTGTTCTGACACACACAACAAAACTATTGACTACACTACACACTAACTACACAAGATTTGCGCTAAACGTTGCAAATCTGTCACATCTCAAAACACCACCGTCACTCCTAAAACTTCCTTCCGTTTCTTAACAACTAAATGCCATGTTTTGATTGGTCGACATGGTACATTTTTCCACCAATAGGAAAGGGTGGAGTTTTTTTGGTTTCGTCTCTGCTCACAGGCTTTCGAGCGTTTTCCTTATAAAACGCCGTTTTTACCGTTTCTTCCCGCAGTAAATATAAACAACGACAGTATTCAGGAAGAAAACCAAACATTGCAGATATTTTTATCATAACTCTGGTTTTACGTGGCCTATCAACGCAATTTAAAAACTGGTATAAAGTCCACACTTTTTCCGTCAATTGTTCCGTCTGTCCTGCTCACATCTCCAATGGTTGTACACGTCATTAACGTGGCTTCACTCCACATCAGCCACGCCGCTTTGCTAGCTAAAACACCGGTGTCAGCACATATTTACTTTAATTTCAATTCAGGTTAGAATTTCTTTTGTGTGCGCAACATAGATTTTCTCTGCGCAGAGTCCGTGCCGACAGTGCGCAATTGCGCACGTGCGTAGCTTAGAGGGAACATTGCTTCGTACAGAAGTGATTGTGTGATCAAGTACTGCAGATCGAGTAGTCTGACTTACTGAGCCCCTTTGCCCCACCCTTCACCTGACTGACTGCCCCTCCCTGTGCCACGCCGCTGAAAAAATTCAAGACACCCCCCTCTCCAACCCCCAGGTGACGTCACCCTGACTAGGTCTATGCTCAGTCCTCGGGGGGCTTTTCCATGACAACAGCGTATGTTTTCAAAAACATTTCTCCCTCTGTCACAAACATATGTTTTTATGGCTGCATTCAGCAGAGGTCAAAGTCTCTCATTGTGTCGTGTGCTATCCATCTTAGTCTGTAATCCTAATCAGTGGCTGCACAAGCCGCTAGAATTCCTCGTTTTTTTTTTGTGTAATATCTCAATCACTCCTGTGGCAATTCTTCGCCAGTCCTCCTCTACGTGTTTGGGTCTGTTAGGTTGTAGGCTGTAGGTCAACTCCAGCCCCCCCAACTCCAAAAAAAGAGAATAAAAAATAGAGTGAACTTAGAACTGAAGGGCTTCTCTGTGTTGACGCCTTTAGACTTTCACTCAATCTTCTCTAAAACTCACCCAACATGGCTAAAAAAGCTCGCTCTCTTCTGATTGGTTGCTTTAGGCAAGGCTTGTTTTAAACCACTGCCAGGACAAAGCAGGTTCGGGCAAGGCAGCAGCATAACTCACCGAGTATAAAACAAATCAGATTTGACTCCATATTACAAAAAAGAGAGTCCGCCTTTTAAAGGAGTTACCAGTAGGTTCAGATCTTGTCAGAGCCTGTCTCCATGCATAAGTTTCTCAGAGCTGTACAGACTGTTCAAAACAAAAGATGAACCAAAACTGCTCATCAAGCCTCAACCAAAATCTCACATGATCTAACCTTACTGAATAGTCGAACACACAGACGAAGGTTTGGTTCTTCTGGAGTTGCGCTCGGAGCAGTCTGAGCATGTAGTGGGACTGCATGTTTGTGGCTGTGGGTTTGAAAATGACGTGGTGAATCAAAACCTCAATGACTGCAACTTCATTCAGATGCAAAAGCTTTTTTTTTCCTGTTTTTTTTCTTCCGCACGTTTGATTATTTCTCACACCCATAAAAGCTGAAGGATATCATTCAAAAGCTGGGAGTAGTTTCACCACAGATAGCTGAACACCACTCATATGGGTTTGCTTATATCCACTTATGGTACAGTGAGAACATTCAAAGATCAGAAGCTATATTTCCAGTTTACATCAGAAGTCCATAAAAAATAGAAAGGAAACAAACTACATAATTTCATTAATTTTTATCAAATGAGCTGCACCAAGCCTCTTCTTTCATGCATACAGCTCACAATTGTTGCTGCTTCCCAACTCTTATGTTAAAATCCCCAACCTTATAGCAGAAATAGGTAGCCTGTTTTGGATCATTGTGGCGATTTTTTTCTTTTTCAAAACATATGTTTAAAACTAAAGGCAACTTCAAGTTAGGAGAAGTGGCTGCTTTGGCTTACAGGTGTTTGCTAGCAGGGGCAGCTAGGTTTCGCCCTGCACATATCATATGTGTGCAAAAAGTACCCAAAAGCAGATTTCTGTGACTGAACTTGGCAAGCAAAAAAAGCCCACAACCTTTATTCAGATGGAGCAGGAAGTCAGTAGAAACCCACAAAACAGAAAAGCTATTGCGGGGCACACACAATCTGACACTGGACAGAGGGGTGATTGGGACAGAGTGGAAAATAACACATTTTGGGTAAGTGAAGCTAAAGCATAGCACCAGAGACAAATGACTATCAAAATAAGGCCAGAAGTAAGAAAACATAAAGAATGCCTGCTGCACTACACTAGGGCCACGTCCACACGTACACGGGTAGTTTTGAACTTTTTCTGTGCGTTTGGGCCTTTCGTCCACATGTTAAACAGTGTTTTGGATCACTGAAAACTGAGAATTTTAAATACTGAGTCTGTGCTGTAGTTTTGGAACATGAAATCGTAGGATTTTATTCAACTGGTATTTAGAGCAAATGAACAGGCATCTCTATCGGCGTAACTCTGAGCTGAACATTGGGGGGGTCAAGATCTCTGTCAAAATAAATAAATAAATCTGGGTAAATTCCTAGATGATTAAATATGCAACTATTTTGCTGGTAATACAAGAAATGAGTAAAGAAAATCCACAGCCTATTTATGTAAGATAATTCATAATTTTATTGGGGGGGGGGGTTATATTGGTTGGGTCTGATTATTTGGGGGGGGGGTTCATAGCCCCCCTAACCCCCCTGGAAATTATGCCCCTGGGGTATCTCTGTCTTTGTGTGTGCTGCAGCTTGCCAAATTAGCGCTCTGATACAAGCAGAGTGATTCAGCAAAAAATAAAATACAAAAGATAAGAAAAAAAAATCTACCAACCCAAGTATGATGTCAAGATGTCTATGTTCCTTTCTCTGTACAGGCTGTGGGACCACTTAAACAATGCATCATAAAACAGAAAACACCAAACAGCAGAGTTAAAACAGTAATTGAGGCAAAAGGAACTTTAGCTTGTTATTAGTCACTCGCATCCCACATCATCCTTTCTTCTTCACATCGATTACTTTTTCTTTTTAGTGCACTTGTTTAAGATACTGCATCTGGATTCTGTCTGCTGAGATTTCCCTGCAGACATGTACACTGAATTTGAGCTGACACTGCAGCAATAGCAAATTTACCTGTGTGTACCATTTTATGAGCCAAATGAGTTCCCATAAGCGGGATTAAAACGATAATATGACCTTTATATGAAATCACCAACTTCTCCTTCGAAGATGTTAAGTACCAGTCATGCGTGCCATTCATCATGACCATAAACCTTCAAGTAACTGAATGGGGAGCTCGATGAAAGTGACCCCGGTGGCAGGTAGTTAGTTGCTTTCTCTCTGTTGTTGAATCTGGTTGACCTGTTCCAAAGTAGTTCAGGTTGAAAAAATTGGACAAATTCAGATCCCAGAAAGGGGGTGAAAAATACTTCACTTAGACTTGGATTTCTGCTTTAACGTTGATGTGGTTGGCCCTTTGTACTGCTCTGTTTGACACCCCAGGGAGCCAAACCATAGAGGGTAGGGCGAGGAAGAGAAAGGAAAAGTGACCATAAAACATTCAAAGTATACATTTCACAGAGATGACACGTTAAAAAGAATGAGTTAAGGCGTGTATGTTGATGTCCTCACAACACAGATGCTTTCCCCTGAAAAATGATTGTTTACCAAGTATCATAACAGTCAGACTGTATGATTTCGCAAAACCTCCCTCTAAGTTTTTCTTTCTCTAGCAGTCATTAAGGCTGGAGAACAGGAAGAGCTACATGATATATGAGGATGCTCTTTGTGAGCTACAGCTCACTGTTCAACACCCGAATGCCAGACATCGTCATTACCAAACTGGACCACATTCAGATCACTCCTGGCACCTGTAATTTTCTCACAAACCAACCTCAATCAGTCCAACTGTCACTCAGCACTGGATTCCCACAGGGCTGCGTTCTCAGACCTCTACTTTATGACCTGTATACATATGATTGTAACCCACCCAACCAATATCATCATCAATTATGCCGATGACACTACTCATGACACCGTGGTTGGGCTCATTTCTAATGGAGATGAGTTAGCGTAATGGGTGGAGGTAGAGAACTTGTCCCGCTGGTGCTCAGAAAATAACCCAAACTGAACATTCTTAAAACCTGATGGACTGTGGGAGGCACAGACAGGTCCATTCCCCTCTAATAATAAATGGAAAATGGGTGGAATCTGCCTCCACCTTCAGGTTTCTAGGCACCAACATCTCCGCTGATCTCACCTAGACCCACAACACCAAAGCCCCGGTAAAGAAGGCCCAGCAGCAGCTGCACTTCCTTCATGTCCTGAGAAAGAATAACCTGGACTGGAAGTCAGACAGGATAAAAGGCATGCTGTGGAAGAGAGACAGAGATTCATAACAAGTATGATTGAATGCAGAGAGGTCGATTTACACATAGTGTAAGAAAGGTGTAGTATAGTAAGAAAAGCGACTGAAGAAGAAATACTCAATGCTGGAATCCCCCAGCAGCCTACACCTATTGCAGCATAATGAAGGGAGGATTCAGGGTCACCTGATCCAGCCCTAACTATGTGCTTTAGCAAAAAGGAAAGTTTTAAGCCTAATGTTAAAAATAGAATTAGTGTCTGTCTCCCAAATCCAAACAGGAAGCTGGTTCCACAGAACAAGGGCATGAAAACTGAAGGCTCTGCCTCCCATTCTGCTTTTAATACTCTAGGAACTACAAGTAAGCCTGCAATCCGAGAGCAAAGTGCTCGAATATTTCTACTATAAGGTCATTAAGATAAGATGAGCCTAATAATTCAAGACCTTGTACTACTTAACTTCTGAGAACAGTAAGGCTGCGCAGAGGGTAAATTAACACTGCCCACCAAAAAAACATGATTATAATTTATATAATTTTATTGTACAGTGACAATAAAGGGCTTTTCTTCTTCTTCTTATAAACTGCACAGCTTGATGTAATTTTCTTATATACTTAGCACAAACAGCTAAGTAATTACTTTTTTAGTATTTACTGGGCTGGAGTTTCAAGTCCTCTTAGTCAATGTGAAATGACTGGCCCATCAGAGGCATCGCTCCCAAGTCATGAAATCAAAATTGTCCTTTATGAAATGAGGGAAATGGCTGGACAAACCAACACTATGGTCCACCGACGAGTTTAGTTTAGCAGCAGGTATACCACCGTGTGCTGTACCTTTAATGGAGTCATGTGTGTTAAGCTTGCGATAGTTTGAGGTAACAGTTGAGAGTTTTGTGAAAGAAACTTTGATGAGCTAACTGCTAGATACCTGAGGCAAATAAGGTTTCAGGATATGTTCATGTGTTTACATGTGTTGTATGTGATAGATCATGACTCAGTGTTTGAAATTGTAAAAACAAGTCAATTACATCACAAGTGTAATATTTTATTTTTCATTTCTGCAGCTCAGTTTTATAGTGCAGCTAACAGTAAACATCTAAAACATATCTTCTGATTCCTGGATGTTTATAATAGTGCAAAAGTAACATGACAAAACTCTGTTCAGACAGTGAATGGACTGATTCTTATATAGCGCTTTTCTAGTCTCCCGGATTACTCAAAGTGCTCTATACAACAGGCCACATTCACCCAATCACACACTTTCTCTTAACAGAGTGCTTCCTAACTACATTCATACACATTCACACTCTTGACATGTAGACTGGAGGAGCCAGGGATGGAACCACTAACCTTTCGATCATTAGGGTGACCTGCTCTACCTCCTGAGCTACAGCCACCCACTAGCAAAGATGAGTAAACCGTTACTAGGTTTTGGATAAAGTGTACACTCACAAACCTGTCAAACCTGCATTTGAAACATTGGCTACCATAGCAGTGTAGTATTGCAACATGGCATTTGGGTCTTCTAACTAAAATAGGAAAATAGGAACATAAAATAGTGCCATCATTGCCAGACCTGGCCCACATCTGGTTGACATACACCCTGCCAAGACACCAGTCAGTCAGAAGTGCCAGCTTGATGCCAGATCCGGGCTGGACCTGTTTTCTATGAGCCTGGGCCACATAAACCAAACCACAATCGAGCCAGATATGGCATGCCATCACATAGACAGTGGCATCATTGCCAGACCTGGTCCATATCTGCATGACATACGTCTTATCATGCCAGAAGTCAGCCAGCAGTGCCGGTTTGATATCAGATCCGGGCAGGACCTGCTTGCTATGTGGGAGTGAGGGCAGAATGCATCGCCTCAATGTTCTCCTTGTTTTGTTGTTTGCGTCGCATACAAATTATGCAATGGGACTTTTGGCCACACTCCTATAACGACCCCAAGCACATTATGTTGGTACTCAATCAACTTAGTTTTTATCCTGAGGTGCTTACTGTGACAGATTGAAAAATAGTGAAGTATCCTGCGTTCTCACTATAGCGAGAATGGCTGGGAGGCATGCGGCAGGCCCAAGCGTCAGCCCAGGAGGGCATTAAAAGAACAAGCCATCAGTTTGTCAACAGCTTAAGCGTCTCTATTTTGTCTTTGTGAACTAAACTCAAAAAATGTGCCAACAATAACAATCAGAAAGATGCGTTGTGTGTTGAAAGCAACTCCAGTGAATATCTGCATAGTTGCTCTTGTGAAACTTCCGAGAGAGCACAGGGATATATTGTTTTACCGCTTAAAGATTCATTGTCTATATCTGGACTAGTTATTTGTGTTATGTGTGTAGAGTGCTGCAGCCCTTAGCGTTATCACCACTTCAACTAATGTCTGTAAACAGATACCTGCAGCAGAACTACATAAGGTGTGTGAACTGTGAGGCAGCCAAACATTTGATGAGAAAGTTCAAAGACTGATTATCTATAAGAAACATTCAAACCAGTAAACTGGTACAGCATCTGGGATAAAGGGGCACTGTGTATTTCCACTTAAGCCATAATGTCCACATAATAGCAGCGCCACTGATTTAAAAAAAAAAAAATACAGCGAAATGTAACATTAGACCTTCAATCATAAATGGACCGATACTTATGCTACAAACCTCATCCGGCCAATCACACAAGCATTTTTTTGTCTAACATCCATCCACACACACACACACACTCCAGTGGTTGCACAATCACCTCAGGGCTTAATGTCTTGTCTAAGGAAGCATTGACGTGCAGACTAGAGTAGTTGGAGAATGGATCTACTGACTTTCTGATCGATGGACAACCCATTCTGCCTCCAGGATTGTTGAATATCAAATCTAGCTTGTCTGTGAAGGTTCTCAGTCATCCAGGTCATTGTAGTCAAAGGAGTTTGCAAAGAAAAGCGTCTGGACTTCTTAAAGTTGCTTGAAGACGTTTCACCTCTCATCCGAGAAGCTTCTTCAGTTCTAAGGTCAAATGGCCGAGAGTCCCAGATTTAAACCCAGTGGGAGTATCCCCCCAAAGAGGGACAAAGGACCCCCTGGTGGTCCTCTAATCACATGAGCCAAGGTGTGAAAGCGGGTGTGGGACCTAATCAGCCAGGGTTTCGGGTGTGCTCATTGTGAAACCTGGCCCCACCTTGTCGTGTGAATTCCTGAGGTCAGATGCATTTATGGACTTCCTAAAATCCACAAGGAAGGGGTCCCACTCAGAACCATAGTCAGTAGCATAAACTCAGCCACTTATAACATTGCGAAACACCTTGCTACCATCCTTGCACCTCTCGTGGGGAACACCCCACACCACATCAAGAACTCCACCGACTTCACCGACAAGGTCCAGAAACTTACCCTGGATCCAGATGAAACCATGGTGTCCTTTGATGTAGTCTCTCTCTTCACTTGCATACCCACCACGGAGGCTGTGGAGACTGTCAGAAAACGACTACAAGAAGACAGCTCCTTGGAAGACAGGACCAACTTCACACCCGATCAGATCTGCACACTGTTAGACCTCTGCCTTACCACAACATACTTCAAATACAACGAAGGCTTCTACAGACAAAAACATGGCTGTGCCATGGGCTCCCCCGTGTCACCGATTGTAGCCAACCTTTACATGGAGGAAGTGGAAAGGAAGGCTCTTGGCTCTTTCAAAGGAAGAGTACCCAGCCACTGGTACAGATATGTAGATGACACCTGGGTCAAAATCAAGACACAAGAAGTGGAATCCTTCACTGCTCACATTAACGCCGTGGATAAAAACATCAAGTTCACCAGGGAAGACACAAAGGATAACTGTTTGCCTTTCCTGGACTGCGCTGTGCACATTGAAGAGAATGGCAACCTCAACATCGAAGTTTACCGGAAGCCCACACACACGGACCAGTACCTCCTCTTTGACTCCCATCACCCTCTGGAACACAAACTTGGAGTAATCAGGACCCTACACCACCGGGCAGAACATGTGCCCTCTAATTCTGAGGGAAAAAAGAAGGAACACACACACGTAAAGGAAGCACTCAAAACGTGCGGTTATCCTAACTGGGCGTTCATAAAGTCAGCAAAGATGCACAGAAAAGAAGATCAGACACCAACGAGGGAGGATAAGAAAGACAGACGCAACAACGTTGTCATCCCCTATGTAGCCGGTGTATCAGAGAAACTCAGGAGAGTTTTCTCCAAGCACGACATCCCAGTGTACTTCAGACCCAGCAACACACTCAGACAGAAACTGGTTCACCCGAAAGACAAAACTCCAAAACACAGACTCAACAACGTGGTGTATGCTGTACAGTGCAGCGAGGAATGCCCAGACCTCTACATTGGAGAGACCAAACAGCCACTTCACAAGCACATGGCACAACATAGAAGAGCCACCTCCACAGGACAAGACTCAGCAGTGCATCTGCATCTTAAGGATAAAGGTCATTCTTTCGAGGATGCCAATGTTCACATTTTGGACAGAGAGGACAGATGGTTTGAAAGAGGAGTGAAAGAGGCCATCTATGTCCACTGTGAGTGACCATCTTTGAACAGAGGCGGTGGTTTACGACACCAACTGTCTGCCATCTATAATCCAGTTTTGAGTTCCCTCCCCAGACGCCTTAATGCCCACTCACATCCTGGGCCATCTGACCTCAGGAATTCACACGACAAGGTGGGGCCAGGTTTCACAATGAGCACACCCGAAACCCTGGCTGATTAGGTCCCACACCCGCTTTCACACCTTGGCTCATGTGATTAGAGGACCACCAGGGGGTCCTTTGTCCCTCTTTGGGGGGATACTCCCACTGGGTTTAAATCTGGGACTCTCGGCCATTTGACCTTAGAACTGAAGAAGCTTCTCGGATGAGAGGTGAAACGTCTTCAAGCAACTTTAAGAAGTCCAGACGCTTTTCTTTGCAAACTCCTTTGACATCAAATCTAGTTGGGAATGCAAATGTAAAATAATATTTTCTTGCAATGATCTTGCACAAGTAGTTTTTTGAATTGTCATAACTGGCTTAGGTTACAATTAAGCTCATCTTATCATACTCCACAGTAATTACAGCTATTCTGAATAATTTTGTCATATTCTTGGAGCATAGTCAGAGGCAAACTGTGTAATGTTACATTTTTTTTTAGATATTCACCACAAACACCTCATGCCAAACATAGTGAAGCATTGTGGTGGAGGGGTGATGATTTGGGCTTATTTTGCAGTCACAGGACCTGGGGACCTTGTTGTTGCTCTGTTTACCAAAGTATTCTAGAGTCAAATATGAGGACATCTGACTGCTAAGGCTTGGTCCACACTGGGTCATGCAACAGGATGATGACGCCAAGCACATGACAACAGCATGGCTGAAGAAAGGATTCAAGCTTTTGCAATGTTCCGATCAAGGTCCAGACATCAGCCTGACTGAAATGCTGTAATGGGACCTTAAGAAATCAAATTGTGCCCATCTGACCTTGCTACACGAGGAGATTACTTCCGATTGGATCACTTCCAAACTCGTCCCACCTCTCTGCACAACTTAATGAATTTTGATTGGATCTTGTATTTCCAGATAGCTTTGATCTTGTTTGGTTCATCGATGAACTTTTACATCTTTACATCTTACATCTTTATCAGACCAAGAAAGGTTGTTGACAAAAACTATTAGTAAATAAAATTAACATTGGCACGATCAAATGACTGAAACTTAAAGATTCCTCTGAGACAACGTGAGAGACTGATATAGCCATGCAGAGAATGATGCCTTTATGTTATTGCTCCTGAAGGTGGTTCTGCAAGCTGCTGAAGCACAGGGCTTGCTATGTTTTTCACACACTGCTTCTGCAATTTAGCCAAATGTTTGTTAAATAAAGATCAGATTTTTGTATACCCTCTTACATAAATGTTTGAATTTAAAAGAGGATGTGCTTTCTTTGACACTGCTGTGACAGCTTCAGCATTGTTATTGTTTGGTGGACCTGTTTTGTTTCCTTTTGTTCAAATCGTCATTAACAGCTCCTCCAATCCATTAGAAGAAAAGGGTCAGATATAGCACTGCATAAATGTGGGATGTCTGTTGACATAAGTTCTTGGTTGGAGGGAGCATGCAGCTAAAGTGGTAAATTTACATGTATTTTATTATTTCAGCTC
The DNA here is from genome assembly GCF_036321145.2 of Pelmatolapia mariae. Classification (NCBI taxonomy): domain Eukaryota; kingdom Metazoa; phylum Chordata; class Actinopteri; order Cichliformes; family Cichlidae; genus Pelmatolapia; species Pelmatolapia mariae. The sequence goes on along the minus strand of NC_086244.1, from coordinate 38,256,890 downwards.
TTATCATAAGGCACCGAGGCAGTGAACTTAAAGTGCAAAACTTCTTTTCTTTTTGGTATTTCTCCACAGCAATTTCTTTTTACTCACAACATACATGTACACTAATACTAAGCTATCTGCAACAAGCTTAAATGAGCTGATATATCAGCCAAGCTAATTTATCATATTAGTACCAATCATGTTGAAAAATCATGTTGAAGCGTGTTTATATTTTACTGATCAACATTTAGAAAAGCCTGTGAAATAATGGGAGATTATAGTCTGATCAGATGAGGCCAAAACTGAACTCTTTGGATAAGATAACACACACCATGTTTGGAGGTCAAAAGGACGTGCATATCAGTCCAAAAATATCATACCAACAGTGAAGTTTGGAGTTGGGAACATCATGGTGTGGGGCTGGCACACTTCATAGCATTGAAGGAAGGATGAATGGAAAAATATGCTGAGATGTTCTTGATAAAATTTGCTGCAATCTACCAGGATGATGAAAATGAAATGAGGACCGACGTTTCAGCAAGACAATGATCCCAAACACACAGTCAAGGAAACTCTCAGCTGGTTAGAGACAAAGAAAATAAAGCTATAATGGCCCAGCCAATTGAACAATGACTATGAGTAAAATTCACAGAGAGTTGGAGAATGGCTGCATGTCTGCGGAAGAATGGGCCAAAATCACAATGCGTGCACTAATTTCTCCATACAGGAGGCGTCCTATAGCTGTCACCACCAACAAAGGCTTTTACACCAAGTATGTAAGTGTGTTCAATACATTTCTCTGTGTCAATGATCATTATTAGACATAATTTATGGGGATCAATGATTTGATTTTTTTGCATGTATAAATTGGCTGTATTGTTACTGAAATCTGTTGAGGATTTCATGTAGATAGCAACTTTAGAAATATATTTACTTAGAAAATTGGTGATGTGTATTTACTGCATGAAACGAAAGGATGAGATTTATCTGGATATGAATGCTAATAAAAGGAGATTGTGACTAAGCTATGTACACAGATGTATGAGACATGCAAAACCTGAAGCAGTTGCATAATGCTGCTCATGTTTTGCAGTATGGCTTGCAAGCTTCTACACAACATGCATTATTTGCATTTACAGTGATGTGAAAAAGTGTTTGCCCGCTTATTTATTTCTTATATATATATATATATATTTTTTTTTTTTTTTTTTTTTTTTTTTTGCATGTTTGTCACACTAAAATGTTTCAGATCATCAAACTAATTTAAATGCAAGACAAAGAGTACACAAGTAAACACAAAATGCAGTTTCTGAATAAAGAATAAAAGATTATCATTAACATAACATTAACATAAATTAACTGTGGTGTATGTGTGGAAGCCTGAGTTTTAGTGTTTTAATGAGGGAAACGTCTCCAACTCAATACGCTCTCTATGTCCTGAGTGACCTTATTTGAATTTATGTGTACAAGCAGCAACATTCAGAATGTCACATCAAATCCTTTGAACTCTTGGAGGGAGTGACATAGTGACAACCTGGAATTAATAATACCACATAAGAGGACTGATAACACTGGCTGTGAATGTTCACAGTGAAACCCACAGTCTCTCTCATGGGTGAAGCATGCCTCCAGGGCTCTAGAGAGCGCTTTAATTATCTAACGGCCAATGAGGAAAGGCATTATATAACAGCTGAACAACGGCAAGTAGACTCATGCACTGAGAGCGAGCAGAACATAAAGCTTTCTATAACTCATCTCTGGGGTACGCATCAATCATCTATACACAGGCACACAGAAATGAAGAGTTCAATAAATGATTTCCATCTGTAGTGTGCACATTCTTGTTAAAGTTTCATGCAGTATCCTGACCTACAGTGTGTTTATAATTTATGGTTTGGAACATGCCTGTAGGATTGCCTGAAGTGGTGACACTGCACACCTGTGCTACTTTTTATGACAACATGTTGGTATTTTGGTATTGCCTCTTTATGTTGTTATATCTGGCATTTATGCATTTAAATCTCACTTTTTAAAAATCTCCACTCCATAACTCTCTGCAGTTTGCACTGATGCGAGGTTGCATTTCCCAACATTTTTAAAAAACTTTTTAAAAAACTTCATACACATCTGAAGTCAGTGCAGACCATTGTGGTACAAGGTATTGAAGTCACACCGTCACTGAACAGCTCATTATTTCAAAATCTGAGAATAATGCATCCCAATTTGATTATGCACTGGGCTACGATCTGTGCCTCAAGGCGGTGAGTAAAGTTTGCCCGCAGGACTTCCTGCCATAAAGCAGCTCAGGTGTGCAGTTGATGATTGGATCAAACATGACTTTTAGTTCACTTCTTTTTTCTACTCACTTACATATGGAACTGCACTTTAGAAGAAATACGCAGGTAGAGTCAGTACCTGATATTTATAATGAATATATGTTTATATGATGAAACAACAAAAATCCACTAGTACATCAGAAAGATGGCCATGCACTAATCATGGCAGCACAGGAGCAAACTGAACACATACATGGAACGCTGTAACCACACACAGTAACATCTGTGCCGAGTATGGCCTGGTTTACAGTGACCGAGCTAAGATCGGGTGGGACTTCCAGATACACACGGACAAACTGGTGATGGCTAATCAGTAGTGGTGGATAAGCAGAGGAAGACGGCTGCTGTGCTAGATGTAGCTATACTGAGTGATAGCAACATCAGGAAGAAGGAACACGAGAGAAAGAAGCGCGAAAAATACCAAGGAGGAGCTAGAGAAAATGTGGAAGGTGAAGGCAACAGTGGTCAAAGTGGTGACTGGAGCACTCGGGGCAGTGACCCCCAAGCTGGGTGAGTGGCTCTAGCAGATCTCAGGAACAATCCAATCCAACTTTATTTATAGTCCACTTTAAAAACAATATGGTTGACCAAAGTACTTTCCAAAGACAATGATAAAAGTTAAAAATAAATAGTAAAACATTAATAAAATGGACAATAAAATATCCAATAAATAAAATTAACAAAACAACGAAGATTAAAAGTGACCAAAAACTGACTAATACTGACTACAAGCTGACTCTCGTACTACTCTGGTAAAATGTCAAGTGTTGGGACCAGCCTAACATGGAGGGGCAACTTATTCCATAATTTGGGGACCACAACATCAAACGCTCAGGCCCCCCAGGTGTTTCAGTTTCGACATGGGGACAGCAAGGAGTGACTGGTCAGTTGATCTGAGAGACCTTTGTAGAGTGTATATGTGTAGTAGGTCTGCCAGGTAAGTAGGAGCCAGCCCATTTAACACTTTGAAACAATAAGATTTTAAAATGAATTCTAAAATGGACAGACAACCAGTGTAAAGAGGGAAGAACAGGGGTAATGTGCTTGTGTTGGTGTATCCCTTTCAGCAGGCGAGCAGCAGCATTCTGGACCATTTGTAAGCATGATAGTGAGGCCTGATCAATACCAACATAAAGTGGATTACAATAATCAAGGTGCATTTCTCACCACTGTGTTTATCCGTTTACCCATTTTAAGAGTTGTCAATTTTCACTACAAGGTTGGTAACAACTGGTTTGACACAGGATATAAAAGGACCCAAGTCAGATGGTGGGACTACATGGCCCAAATATAATGACCTCAGTTTTGTTTTCATTAAAACATAAGACATTTTAAAATAGGCCTGAAGGGGTTAGGGTACTCTTTGACTGTAACTCCATCGCTGTGATGATCTGAGTGAGTGTCAGCAGTTTTGGTGTGTTTTCCATGCCTGCTCTGGTCTCTGATATCCTTTGATATGGAGGCAGAAGCTTGTTTCCACACCTGCATCATCCACCTGCAATCCATCAGCGGCAATCAGTAGGCCTGCATTTAAGACCAGCTGAGCCTTCCACTCACCTCCCATGGTGGTCATGCGGCTCTTACAGCTCTTGTTGTTATGTGCCTCATCGTTTCTGACTGCTCTTAACTTGTGTGTCCAGTTTGTTTTGCCGTTCCTGGAACAACTCAACTCCACTCACCCGCAGCTCTCTTGGCTGGTCGTCTGGCACTACGCACCTGCTCAGGCTGCATAATCATCGCTGGCTATCTGCCATCACTCATCCACTCAGGCTACACCTTTTGGCCTCTGACAGCTACCGACTAGAAACTAAAATTCAAAATAAAGAACTAAAATTTAGAGATGAGAACACAAGCTTTATGGGGATATTCAATACATCATGGTAGCACAATGAACCATGATATGAGCTAGAAAGAAAATGTAAAGTTTACTGAAAGATGAGTTTTGTTTTGTTTTTTTAATTTACAGTCAAAATTACAAAATAAGATAATTAGGCCTGTATGGATCTTTGTTGATAAAGGGTATCATTATGTGGAAATCCCACGCACTTCCAAATTACTGCACAGGACAAAGTATTCTGATTGTCAGTCACGATATTAATTTTCAGACTAAATGCCTTCCAGTCATCGTTTTTGTTGTTTTGTTTTTTGTCCGTTGTTAAAGAAAACAAGTTCTGTTGAACTAGAGTTCAGCAGAAACCCAAAATCTCTGCACAAACTGCAGGTGCACCGTTTCCAGGGTGTGGTTTGCATTTCTCTTTAACAGACTCTGCCTGCATGTAAACTACAAATCTAAAAAAAATACACATGTTTAAGCATTTTGTACCATGTGACGTTCTTCACTGGAATAATAAATTACCTTCACCTAAGATATTTAGCTAAATGCATCACCCACACCTCAGACCAGCCCTTACCTTAAGGGGTAAGTTAAACCTCCAGTGGCCCTTTCAAAATAAAACGACAAAATGATCTTTTGCAGTCCTGTTTCCAAAAAGGTTTTAAAATGCAAATAAAAGAAGAACAGAATGATGCAGCAAAAAAAAAAAAGTCTTGGGCAAGAAAGTTGCATCACCTCTTTTCTGTACGTACTTTTGGGGAATGAACGCGACAAAAATCTGTAGTTTTAAAAGATTGTTCTTGTTACATATAGTATTTGAGGTGTTTGACAGTCTGAGGCCTCCTTTGTCGTATTTGCGCTTTCATAATGTGCCAGAAATATTTCAGTGGTGACAGGTCTGGAGTGTTTACATGAGTTTAAGCCCTGACTCGATTGAAATATGTTTAGAAGGTGGTTTGGCATTGTCTTGTTGTAATAACCAAGTTGTTATGCACGCTGACCTTTTGGCCTCGTTTTGAGAGCTGTTTTTCTCTGTTTGTTTTCATGCTTTTCACACCTTACTGCCCGGCCTCCCCACACCTGAATGTCACCACAGCACATGCTCTGATTGTTCAGTGTTGGGGCTTGCTACACTCGTTGCAGTTTTACAGCTCGGCTTTGTGCTCGATGCTGTGATTCAGTTTCTTCTTTAATATTGCTCAACATGCGTTCCCTGAAATGAACGTGTTGCAGACCTGCTTTTTCTTTTAGGTAGAATAGGCTTTGCAGTGTTTGTGTGACAGTGTATGTTACAGGCCATGTCCACACTAATACGTTTTCATTTGAAAACGCATCTTTTTCTCTCCATTTTGGCCTCCCGTAAACACTGAGACGGCGTTCTTGGTCAAGGAAAACGCAGCGTTTCAAAAACATTTGAGAACGCCATTTTCGCGTCACAGTGTGGACAGCAAACCCGGAGCCTTTTCGAAAACGATGGCACGTTTTAGTCATATGATGTAGTCATGTGACCAGTTAAACTAAGATAGCGGAGGGCATTATACAGCAGTTGTTTTGTTTGCTCTCAATTTTGACAGCACTATTAAAGATTAATATCAGTCTGTACATGCTCTGCAACTTGCTTTTGCAGCTTTTTACTTTTGTGTTACTCGCAGCAGCAACTCCACCTCATTGTCAGTCAATTTAAAAAACTCGGTGCTTTTTCTCGACATTCTGCCGCAACGTTTCAAAGAGCGGGAAAGTAAATAAACGGCAGACTAAATGAGGCAGGTCGAATCGTCTCGCGTTTCACGCATGCGCAGTACTGGAACATAAGCATTTTCGGCTGTTTCAGTGTGGACGCACAACTCTGTGAAAACAACTGAAAATGCTAGTGTGGACACGGAGCGTTTTCAGACGAAAACGCCGTTTATCTGGGCTAGTGTGGACGTAGCCACAGTCACTACCGTAAATGTCGATTTTTACTCGTTACTCAGGCTTTGGAGGCCAGAGTAACCTCCAGTGGCCACTTCTATATTTCTCATTAAAGGTTGTAACACAGAGCCACCCCTGAAAACCATCTCACCTGTGGCAGTGATAACAAGCCCACTCCTGGTCCCGTTCCTCTTTAGCCCAGATGGCATGCACGATTGCATCTCTAACTGCAAGAATTTTCCTTTTCTTCAAATTTTAATTTGCATTTGCATAAAATGCTCATTCACTCTTTCATTAAGTGACAAATTCCTTCACATATATATCTCCACCTCAGCCTCTCAGGCCTGTTTTACCCCCAGTCATGTAACTAAGCTGCGATGTGCTCTGTCTGATATGTTTTATTTTTGAAGCATTGCACACATTTTCCAGTCTTTATTATTCTTTTTATTTTATTTTTTTGAGGGCGTTGTTGGCCTTCAAATTCAAAATGATCATTCATGTTTCACAAAGACAGATAAAAAAAACAAAAATTCTAATTCAGTTACAGTTAAGTTTGATATGTTGTCTTTGCAGCCTAGGAATGTTTAAGTTTGTGTTCTGCGCTGATACCCACAGGTTTAACCTTGGCTCCACTTTGCCAGTTTGCCCGGTGGCTGTTGTAGGACTGGGTGTGGTTGCGGAGGACTGGAACTGTAGAGAGGTGGAGCTGAGTGAATGGCATTTTTTTTTTTTTTTTGTGAGATGCTGCTTGTGCAGCAAATTTGTGGCTTGCTAAAGGAGCTGTAATGCTGTGAGTTACGTGCAGCATTAGTGCAGCACAATGGTGTGTTTTAGTCCGCTCTGCAGTCTTTAAGTTTTGGATGTACAAAAAAATACGTTTACTAATTTATGACTTTTAAAAGCACAGGTGGGGAACTCCAGGCCTTGAGGGCCGGTGTCCTGCAGGTTTTAGATGTGTCCTTGATCCAGCACGACTGATTTAAATGGCTAAATGACCTCCTCAGCATGTCTTGAAGTTCTCCAGAAGACGGGTAATGAACTGATCATTTGATTCAGGTGTGTTGACCCAGGGTGAGATCTAAAACCTGCAGGACACCGGTCCTTGAGGCCAGGAGTTCGACACCCCTGACTAAAGTGTGAAACACACAGATAGTGGCAGACACCTGCATCTCTCCCTGCATGATTACCTCTGCCACGACTTCATTTTATTTATATAGCGTTAAATGCCAGCATGTCTGTCACTTTAAGGTGATTTATACTGTGAGGCCGAGACCCTACCTTACTGTTTTGACCTTCCCTGGCTTTGTTTAATTGAGTTTGCTCCTCACTGAGCGACATCAAAAGAAATAATTTTAGTCTAAAAATAAAGCTGCAAGGGAATTCCTAATTGTTGCATTTTCATTCAGCTGAACTGAAAAGTCCATGTGTCCTTCAGAGACAGAACATTACCCTCACTGCATTCGTCCTCATACCGCATCTTCCTAATTCATTTTAAGGTGTGGCAGCTAGCTTAATCTTTCCATTATACAATCTGGTAGAATTCCCCTCTGGCTTGATGGACTCACTCCACTAACACGCCCTTGTAGTGGCTTTTGTAGAACAAGCATGTGTATGTGAAAGAAGATTAGGGAGTAGTAAATCTGTGTGCAGATGTAGTCAGAGCCACACCTCAATCACAGAAATTTACACTAAGGGCTGAGTAAGACTTCTTTTTGTCCAAAATGCCATTTTCTCGTTGCACTTTTACCGTTTGTCTCACTCCAGCAGCTGTGTCATGCACTGTCACCTTTTGTGAATTGCTTTAAGAAGTGAATGGCGTTTTTGTTCTTTTGACTGACTAATGTGAACAAAACTGACTTAAAACACAGACAATATGCTGCCGTTTCTATGATTGCATGATAGAAAATTGAAGTGATTGCCAGAGAGTTTTGTCCTTATACACCTGATCAAATCAAATAACGTGCATCAGCTGCATGAGGTGGCTAGACTGTATGCTGGGTTATAACATTGGAGTTCATAGATCTCCAACTCTAGGTTTCAGGGTCTTTCTTCATTCCTGAACATGCAATGGCTCAGTAATTAATCTTTCTTGGACAGACTAGCAGGGCAAAAATCTTAAAGTTAACTAGTGCTGGGCACTGTGACATATGTATTCCCCTTGCTCTAAGGCCGATAACAAGGAAAGAGTTAGAAGTCCTCTGCTTTTTTAAATCTCTGTGCCTGCGAGATAAAGCAAAAAAATGCAAATCCAATGTTAATTCTCAAACTTCTTGTATAATCTTAGGAAAATGCTGTTGCGTCATTGACACAAAAACTTTAAATGAAGTTTTACCTTATTTAAAGTTTTTGTATCTATCAAGTTGGTTTTTTGGGGGGGGTTTTACTGCATGTTTTAAAAATTTTGATAAAGTGCAAAATTCTCCTCTAGTCTCCCCTAAGTCTCATTTAAAGCCTTCCTTTAAAAAAGAAAAAGAAAAAGAAATCTATAATAGTAGGAATAATAATGCAGAAATCCTGTTGTAATGCATATGAAGTTGTTTTTCCTGTAATATTATTTTCTTTTTACTAACACATTGTAGGCCTTTGCAGGCAAATACAAATCTGGCATCTGTCCAGCGTTTGTCAAACACTATATGGATGTCAGTATTAGTGTGAGAGAACACTAAAGTAACATACCGTACCTGTCATATATTAAGCAGAGGAATAGACTGGGATACTTGTCATTATCTTTTTGTATAGGTTCAGGTTCAAAAGGCAGTTTGACTATTTGATTTAGCTCCAATATGTCAGTTCATGAACTTCTGACAATTTTAGTAAAGTTTAGTTTTTGATTTGACCCCACACCGACTCTTTCTAGGTGACATCTTAAAACTATCATTTTAACCAGACGGTATGATGCCTGACTCACCTGATTTGATCACTAAGGTGTAAGGAAGTGTAAATAACTGAAAATCTGTTCATTATTTTGGAAAACATAACAACATGGCCTTTTTACTAAAGTTCAGTGGTGAAGGTTGCCGGCAAATCAGATCCGAGATACAGTTAGGTGTAAATTGTTAAGTTTCAATATTGTATAATACAAAAGCTGTCCTAATTGGCACCTGAAACTTAATTACGCTTTCTTCCCCAGCAGTCCCTCTTGCCAAGTTTCAGTAGAGTAAACTCCCATCTCAAGCTTGGTTCTCACAGAGTAAATGAGCTTGTGAACATTCCACTACGTGTGCTGACTAGAAAGCTTGAAAAGCCACCCATCACATCATCTGAGATGAAAAACAGTCTTGCAGAGTGTAGGTGTCACTGCCCTGAGTTTAGTTTTCATTTCAGAATCCAGTCTCTGTCAGTGTAGTTTATTCTAATGATGGTCAGGGTTTTTTACATTTGACTTTTGCAGCTTTTTTTAATGTCTGGGTCCTCGTAGAGTTCTATAGCTTTTAAATAAATGCGACCTTTCTGTTATCAAATATCCTTCTAATTTCTAACACAGTTTCTTAGTGTTGCCATGAAGAACAATAAATATGTGGTTTGGGAGATGTCAGATTTGTCATACTTTCTTCACGGTTTTTTAACATCTAATCAGTTACAAGCCTAGGCCAATTGAAGCCCTTTTTCCTGGAAATAAGTTGTTGTTTGTTTTAGTTCTAAAGTAAACAGCACAATTTCATCTTAAATGATCCAATAAATGACTCAAAGACAGCATAAAGCTAATCTGATAACTGCTGCAGCTTGCACAGTGTGTGCCTCATCCTTACAGAGATAGGGAAAGGAGTTGGAGTCTTTGCCTGAAAGGAACCAGTTATGTTAGTCTGAGCATGTCTTTGCCTCTTTAGTGCCTTCAGCTGGAGGTTTTCCAGGCACGTTGAACTAGGGAAGACTCATAACCCGCTGGGAAGTTTTTAAAATTACCTATGGAATAACTGGCTTAGCCTGCTACTACTGTGAACTAGCTCTGGGAAAGAGGCAGAAACATGAAGGATGGCTTGAAGAAAGTTTCAAGTCCCCACGATCTGACCAACATGGGGAAACCAACAGCAAAACCTAAAATACTGCAGCTTTCAAATGTTGGGTTAACGTGTCTGACCTCATGGACCTCAGGCAACTAATTAGGCCGTGACTCTTGACGAGTAAAAATGACAAATACTATTATATTTGACCTGTCGTCGTCGTGTTGCGCTCTAAAGTCTAAAACGGTTTGGCAAATGCAAAATATAAATTTACTGCTCAGGTAGTGAAGTTAAAATGGAAAAACGTTTGATATAAGTTTATAATTTTGATAAGTTTCATTCTGTATTTATCTTGCATATTCCTGTACACTGATACAGCGATTAGCAGCATTTCCTCACAGAAAGAGGGTTCATGACACACCCAGGTAAGATTGGATCACAGCACTTTTTGTGTGCTAACAGAACCTAAAGTTGAATACTTAGAGCGAAGTATGATCAGCTTTGCAGCTGCAAAAATAATGCTTGAAATAAAAACATAGTTGTAACTTCCTTTTTCAGGTCTGCCTGAGCATATGCAGCCTGCCATGACAAACTGGCTCATTCGTCATGGTGGTTGGCGATGGTGGGAATTCTTGTGCCAACTGTTCTTCAGTTGATGCATAATGAAGACCATGGATTGTACATACAAACAGTGTTTGCAGCAAACATTTAGTAGGCACAAACATATTTTTTGGCATATTTACCTCCTGACTAATGCAAATTTGTGAATGTGCAGTAAGTGGCATAAGAGCATAGTTCTTCCACTAGACAGTGTTGGAAGTGAGAGTGAACCACTGGTATTTTAATTTGGGGTGTGACTCAGTTATACCCTGGAGTTTGTTTAGAAGCTACTACAGTACAGAGGTTGGAAAGCCAACACCTATACTGGAGTTGTTAAGATGGTTTTAAACAGGTACCAACAGTTCCAGCTCTGTCGGGGCAAGAAATTGACTCTACTTTTGGCTTGTCGTTCTTTCAAGCTGACATTAAGTTAAAAAAGACTTGCAATGGCCCTTTTTCTTAAGGTTGAAATGTCTAAACCGATGCAATACATTTACTCAATAAACCTGGGTGAGTGTATTGTGTATTGAAAGCATTGTGGACAGTAGCCTCAAGCACCCGCAAGCTGCAGGCCTGAGCACATAAGCAGCACGGCGGTGGATTCCTTTATATGCTCACTGTCCATAATGTGCAGCCCATGTTTCATTGAAATGACCACCATTTATTCTCAGATTCAGCTTTTCTCTGTGTGTATCTGTGGGATTTTGTGCAGTGGGTAAGTACCGTACTGTCTGCAGAGAATCTCCTTTAAAACCAGTTTGCTCGTCTCAAGGTCTCCACTTTATCTTGGATTATCCTTCAGCCGACTACCCAACTAATTATCTTTATGTGACTTAGTTTTTTTGGTTTTTGGTTTTATTTTATGTATTTTTTTTACTTGGGAACTCATAATTTGGTGCTCTGTCGCACATCTTAAAGCTCACTTTAAAGAGTATTTAAATTTAAGGTTTTCCTGTATATCTAAAAACATACCTGGGAGAATGTGCAATGCATTTTGACAAGCAAAAACTGGTTAAATTGCTTGCTGAAACATTTTCAGTGTAGTTAAAGGGCAATTTCACCCAACTTAATCCTATAGATAGCTTTATCTTAATTTCATGTCCACAATCCCAGTAAAATATAAAGATGTGCTCACACAGAGGATACAGAGAAAAAATTCTTTGAAAAAGTCAAAACTTTTGTTGAATCTTGCCAGAAGGTAAAAAGTAGAAAAGAAAGGTGGCACAGTGAGTATGCAGGTCCCCACCCTATACACAGAACACCCCTAGCTAATCAAGAAAACAAGTCTTTGCCAAAATGCCTTTCCTGCCCTCTCAGCTCTGGCTATGATGCTGTTTCTCTACAACCATCTGGGTGTGTCAAGCCCGGATCGCTTTACAGGGGTGGCGCTATTACCTGTCTGACAGGCTGAGCCAATCTACACGCCTGCAAGCGCACCTTCCAGGATCCAGGTAATAGGAGGAGGGTTGAGGGGAGGCACAGAGGAGGCTGAGCTTACTGGGACCTCCTCCTCAGCTGGAGACAGATAAAAATCCATCATAGACAGAGACAAGACACTTAGAGGGACTTGACTTTCCTCTTAGTGGGCTCCACTACTCTGCCAAACCTCTCTCTCTTTGCTTTTCTCTTTGAATCCTTACTCTTAAGAAGAAACCAGCCATGTCGTCGACCAGAACGTCCACAAAAGTTGTGCGGACCAGCTATAGTGGAGGTGGACACGCTGGTGGTGGTTTCAGCAGCCGTATAGGAGGAGGAGGAGGAGGAAGACAAAGTTTTTCCTCAAAATCTGTCAATCTAGGGAGGCCACTGACAATGTCATCATCAGCCTCAATGCTCAGATCAGGCATGGGTGGAGGTTATGGTGGTGGTGGTGGTAGCAGTTTCAGTAGTTATTCTGTTACCTCTGGTGGTGGCGGCGGTGGTCTTGGTTTGGGTCTTGGTTTTGGTGGTGGTGGTGGTGGTGGTGGTGGCGGTGGTTTCGGTGGCGGTTTCGGTTCTGGTGGTGGTGGTGGCGGTTTCGGTGGTGGCGGTTTCGGTGGTGGCGGTTTCGGTGGTGGTGGTCCAGGAGGTTTTGGATCAGTGCCTCTGATCACACAAGTCCAAGTCAACCAGAGCTTGCTGGCCCCCTATAACCTTGAGATCGACCCCAACATTCAGACTGTCCGCACCCAGGAGAAAGAGCAAATCAAGACTCTCAACAACCGCTTCGCAAACTTCATTGAGAAGGTGAGTGGCACGTTTCCTATCTGATATTGAAAAAAGTTTTGTCTAGCTTTCATTTTAGTCTCACAACATGTCAGCAGAATGAAAGTCCTGAAGCTGGTTTCTAAATTGACCTCAACATATTAGAAAGAGATGCAAAGGCAGGCTTTTGTTAAAAGGGCCCTTATTAAGCAGCAGCTCAACTAAACCTGGAAATGCTAACTGAATGTTGATGAATGCCGAGAACTGCTGGGTGATTTGCTTAAAATTCACCCCTCAAACTGAGCAACATGATGCTCCTTAAAATTTCATTATGAGCACAGCCTGCAAGCTGTCTCTGTGTAGAGTGAAAGCAAGGAAACAGTAGAGCGGTCATATCCAGTTACTGCTGCCTTATCAGGTGAGAGGAGCGAGGGATCTAGTTATCACCTGTTCCCATGGCAGCAAGAATTCTCCCACATGCAGTTTCATGTTTAATTAAAGACGATGCATTGATGAGGGTCTGTTTCTCTCAGGCAGTAATGACAAAGTCGCTAACCACACCCTGTATGAGAATATGCACAGCTAGCTCTTTCTGCTATGTCTACATGCCACACCTTATCTGTCTTCAAACAGGTAACCTGATCCCATCCTATGAAGACTCCTTATTTAAATTATTTCAAATAAAAAAGTACTGCAATAAAGCATTAATAGCTGGAAAGAATGGCTCAGATGTTTAAAGAACATTTTTGTTAGGATATATATTAAACTAAAGTATAATGCGCATCATACATTTGACATGACAGCTAATATCTTTAGGTGTGACGCATTAATTGGTGAGGTTTGAGGCAGGCAAGTTCAATCAGTGAAAGTATGCATCCTGGAGGCGAGGGAGCGCCAATGTCAAGTAGTTGGAGGAGGGTGCTCGGCTCGGGTGTGGCACTTAAAAAAAAAGACTTTAAAGACACACCCAGAAATGGACTTCTGGGCTCTACTGTTTAATCAAACAACAGTGGATGGTTGATCTTCTAAGTCTCACAAACAAGCTCCACAGTGCAGTGTGTCTAGAACAGTCGTGCACTGTGAGGAATTTTAATATGGCCGTTGGCATTGTTTTGCCTGCCAGAGTTTTTAATGTGGGAAGGTTACACATGATCCATGGACTGATAGATCACCAGAGAAAAACAAACAGGCGTAGGACCTCAAGGCGAGCGTTGCTAATCTGTGACTGCAGATCTAAAATCGTCAAATTATTTTACCGTTTAGGTCCGCTTCCTGGAGCAGCAAAACAAAATGCTGGAGACCAAGTGGAGCCTGCTGCAGGAGCAGACCACCACCCGCTCCAACATCGACGCCATGTTCGAGGCTTACATCGCCAACCTGCGCAGACAGCTGGACGGGCTGGGCAATGAGAAGATCAAGCTGGAGTCTGAGCTGAAAAACATGCAGGGACTGGTAGAGGACTTCAAGAACAAGTGAGTTCCCACGAGTCACGTCAATGAACAAAGCAGCTGACTTTCAATAGATGATGCGTGATCATTTTCAGCTCATTTGTCTTCTGCTGTTTGCGACAGATATGAAGATGAAATCAACAAGCGTGCTGCTGTTGAAAATGAATTTGTGCTCCTTAAGAAGGTGAGAATGGATGTGCCATTAAAAAGTTGTCATAATGATGATAATGATGCATGAATTATCATTTCTGCAAGCGCCATGACCAATGCAGTCTACTTTATCCTCCCTTACAGGATGTAGATGGAGCCTACATGAACAAAATTGAGTTGGAGGCCAAGGTTGATGCTCTTCAGGATGAAATTAACTTCCTCAGAGCTATCTACGAGGCTGTAAGAAAAAAAAAACATTGAATGTCACTGTGGCAAACACAGATGTGTTTATTTTGCACTACTTTTTTAATCTTTCAGTTCCATTTTTAAAAAAGTGTTTGTGTCTTGTTCGCAGGAACTCGCTGAGCTTCAGGGACAGATCAAGGACACTTCTGTCATTGTGGAGATGGACAACAGCCGCAACCTGGACATGGACTCCATTGTAGCTGAAGTCAAGGCTCAGTACGAGGACATCGCCAACAACAGCCGAGCGGAAGCTGAGAAATGGTACCAGAGCAAGGTAGGTAGAGAGAGTCTGCAGAGTGAAATAAAAGTGGATTGGTCTGTGGAATCAGCAATAACACTTGTTTTCAATCTGATTCCTTCAGTTCCAGGAGATGCAGGCCAGTGCAAACCAGGCAGGGGATGACCTTCGTAACACAAAGAGTGAGATTGCTGAGCTCAACCGCATGATTAGCCGCCTTCAGAATGAGATTGAGGCAGTCAAGGGACAGGTAATGCATGCTTCTGCATAGCTGATGAGATTATTTCTTACATATGTGTTAAACATTAATGCTTAACACATAGATAGCAATGTGAATGAGAAATACCACATTTAAAGCTCCTGCTAATTTTTCAACCTCCCAGCGTGCCAACCTGGAGTCCCAGATTGCTGAGGCAGAGGAGCGCGGTGAGCTGGCTGTGAAGGATGCCAAAGCCCGCATCAAGGACCTGGAAGAAGCCCTGCAGAGAGCCAAGCAGGACATGGCCCGCCAAGTCCGCGAGTACCAAGAGCTCATGAACGTCAAGCTG
Source organism: Pelmatolapia mariae (assembly GCF_036321145.2). Taxonomy (NCBI): domain Eukaryota; kingdom Metazoa; phylum Chordata; class Actinopteri; order Cichliformes; family Cichlidae; genus Pelmatolapia; species Pelmatolapia mariae. The sequence continues at coordinate 38,241,475 of NC_086244.1, read as the reverse complement.
GCTCTGGACATTGAGATTGCCACCTACAGGAAACTGCTGGAAGGAGAGGAATCAAGGTAAGAAATAAATAAATAAATAATCCTCTGAAACACAGGAGAAGCTAAACGAAGTTTCCATGGTGAAAATGACATTACCAGCTCATCAAATTTTTACATTTTGTTCTTCTTTGTAGGATTGCCTCTGGTGGTGGAAGCGCAACCATCCATGTGCAGTCCACAAGCACCAGCTTCGGTATGTATTAACATATTCAGCATTTTTCAGCTTTTTTTGTTGTTTGTTTTGTACCAGAGCTCCAAAGTTTTACCTAAAACTAAATTTAAAGCCTTTCTACTGACAAATGTGTTCTTCTCCTCACCAGGTGGTGGCGGCGGCGGCGGCTTCGGTGGCGGCTTCGGCGGCGGAAGCGGCGGCGGCTTCGGCGGCAGCAGCGGCTTCGGCGGAGGCTTTGGTGGCGGCTTGGGCGGCGGTGGCGGCATGGGCGGCGGTGGCGGCCTGGGCTACGGCGGCGGTATTTCCGTAGGGGGCTTTGGCAGTGGCAGCACCTCTAGCATCTCAAAATCAAGAGTCAGCACCTCCTATTCCAGCCGCCGTTAACAGAACCAGTGGCCATCTTCCAATCCATTTTTTCTTCTTCTCTTATTTTTCTTCTCCTCATCATGACCTCCATAAACCCCGCCCTGTCGTTCCCTGCATGCACAGAGCAACCTCAGAAACACGTACGCTTGACAAGTCAAAGACAGACAATCCATGTAATGGCACTACATGCCCAAAGAGAGTTAGAGATATTAAATTCAAATTCAAGCAGAAAGGTACAGAGATTGTTGTGAGCAGCAAAGACGTGAGTCAGTCCTCTCTTTCTTTGATCAGTCAGCCTGGCTGTCTTTTAGTTGTTGGATGTGCTGTTGTGCAGACAAGAGGATCCTTGTAGTGTCAGGACAGAGAATCCCTACAAAGCAACTACTATTGTATACAAAATGGCACCACAGGAAGTTGGACAGGAAGTTGTCTAATATCTGTGATTTTGTTATGCAGTTTGACATCATCAAAAGCAGCCACATGTAACACTTTCATATTTCTTCTCCTGTTTTAAGAGAAAAATGATTTCTCCACTGCAGTAAATAAATGGTGTTGTGATCATGCTTTACTTCCATTTTCACTCTGAATAATAAAAATGTTTTAAAAAGGATCAGGCTGACTGGAACTGCCAGGTTTATTGGGAATTTGTACCAACAAAACTGAAATAAATCTGTGTTCACATACATTTGCAGATCTTGTTCCTGTGAATTCTTAGTATTGTAACATTTGAATATCCCAAACCTTTTACTCATGACTAGCTGTAGCTGAAACTGCTGAAATAATACTGTTGATATAACATGACACAAATGTAGTCAAGCAAATAATAGTAAAATAATGCAATATTATTTACATTACATTATACAAATGTAACTGGTTTACATTACATTATACAAATGTAACTGGTTTGCTCAGTTATTATAGAGCAACACAGTGTTAATCTTCAGTTTAATTATAAAGTGAAAAGTATTAATAAATAAGCAAACAAGTAGGTATAGTAAGAAGTATTTGTGGATAAAAGACTAGCAAACACACACACACACACACACACACACACACACACACACACACACACACACACACACACACACACACACACACACACACATACACTGGATTCAATATTTCAAATCTGGATCATATTTAAATTCCACATTATGTGACAGAAAAACCAAATAAAACCAAATAGGTTTCCTTTATAGTCTTTATAGTGATCTAAAAATACAAAAACAAAAAATCAATCAGCCCTCAAAAGGCTCTGCAAAATGACAGAGCTGGAATTCTCTTTAATATAGAACATTGATATGCAGTGCAAATATGGAAGCGACTCTATAGGCATAATTATATTGTTTCACTTATCCACCTGAAGGTTTTTACTTTACATACTGTATATCATGAGGGCACTTATTCAAGCCAATGGATGATCGATTGTCTGGCACCATCTGGGACAGATACATGCTAGAAAGATTTGTTAAAAACTCATCAAGTTACATTTTCAGCACATTTTGGGAAGCCCTGTGAATATGATATGCGGCCCACACCTATGACACGGCAGATATGTGTAAGCAGGTCTGCCAAAAGTTTGACTAAGGTGAGATGAATGCAACAAGCCCGTGCAGAACCGTGAAACAGGAGAGCACACAGGACTACGCTGGAGTGGTGATTGGGTGTGGCATGATGGATGTTTGTGTCTGCAGTAGAGGCTTGTAAAATGGGGCTAAAAAACAGGAGCATTAGTAAAGCAGTCTGCAGCACTTCACAATATGACTGATCCCCACAGTATCAGTACTGCACATTTGCTTTGTTCTTTATGTAAACTTTTCCTTGGCAGCAGCCAAGAAGATAAGGAGCCTTATATTAACAAAGCTGCACTTCCTGATTGAAAGCAGTACACAGGGCCCTCCACTACCTTCATGAAATGCTGTGCATTGCAACCTAGCTCTGCTGCAGCACTGCAGCACATATTAGACTGATTGGAGTTTCCTCACTTTCCTATTTTTTTAACTGGGAAATCTTGTGTGCCACAGTTTCACTGCTTTCTTTTCATTATCAAGTTTTCAGCTGTATTGTGAAGCTGTGCCACAGTGCACACACAGATCACATCTATATTTCAGTACTTACACTGTAACTTCAAAAGAGATAAAACTGAAATAGTTTGGACTGTTGTGGGTTTTTCCATCCTTTTTTTAATGTTCATGATTAAGTTTTAAGAAACAGCGTTGTTACTCTGAACCTCAGACTGTGGACTAAAGATGGAGGGAGCCCTCACCTTTTGAAATCTGCACTACCTGCACCTTTATAAGGAGGGAAAAAAATCAAAATAAATCCATTTGTTTTAATTACACCAGTGCACATTTGTCCTGATCTGAAAATATGTGCATATCAAGCATATCACAGTCCGGCTCACAGCAAAGTTTTGTCTCTGGAGCGGCCAAGCACTCAGCTGTAAACCAAAACAGAGCAAACTCATAAACTTCACTTTGTTTCCTGCTACAGCAGAGAGACTGTCCTGAAAGCATTATTGGGACAGGGTGGATGAGCATAGATATTGTTGTGCTACGTGGATGCGCATCATAGTGATGAATCAACCATAAGAGTATCAGGTATATAAACTGTAGGCTTTGATACCAGAGGTGGGGATTAAGTCAGTCAGCTCAAACAAAGAGAAGCACATTGGATTTTTGCCCTTAAGGCCACCAGTTACCTTAGCCTCAATGAGTAAACTAAATAAAACAGTCATGAATATATCCTAGAAGTGTTTCTACAGAATGTCAAACACATGCCTGATCATCTCCATCAGAATTCCCTATGAAGGTGAGATCTGCTGCTTCTTGTTCCAACTTGTTGAATTGCTGTTATCCACCACGGCTGCAGTCTGTGACATCCTGCAGATGGAAAGCCGTCCTATGACGATTCCCTGAAGAAATGTTACTTCCAAGGTTAGTTTGCTCAATCCTCATTGATCAATGAGGATGAGGTACATTAAGTAAGGTGGACTGCAGGTTGGGATGACCAAGAAATAAAGCTGCATTTAAATGTTTGGTTTTTTAATGGCCAGCACAGTGAGTTGAGTTAACTGCTACTTTCAGCTCTTTGAATACAAGATAATTTTGTAGATCAGTCAGACATGAGGATGAAGTATTGGCTCACAATTAGAATACAAATGAGCTTGCAGTGTCCCTCAGTTTTACACAGTGACACCTGATTTAAAAAAACTACAGTAAGATGTTAGCAGACACAATGTCCATCATTTATATACGTTCTATAGGAAAACCTGCCCGAGGATGTAAGGCTCCTCCTCAGCTCTTTTCTAGGAGGGTGACGAGGATGCCCCCTCGGTGGTCCTCCATGGGCTCTCGTTCTCTGGGGGGCCTCTAGATGTCTGGGGTCTGGATGTCCTCCATGCCTGCATCATGTCCTGGGAAGCAGGGCTTTGGCTCCCCACACCTACTATTAGATAGTTACATGGAGAAACCTTCTGAATACAAGTGCGCTCACGCACACGGGTGTTCACAGACACACACTATCTTCCTTGGCTGCTGCCTCTAAGCATATTGACCATTGACGGTCTTGTGTGCTGCTCAGTAGGCATCTAGGTTGTTGCTTTGGTTTCCTTACTGTGTTGTTCTCTTTTTGCTTATTTTCTTTAATTCTCCAGCTCATTTTTAGTGTGTTTTCGCTCTGTCCCTCTTCCCCTGTTTTTCTTTCCTTCTCCGTTTCCTGAACTTCTCTTGACAACGTCTTTCCCTTTCCTATCTACTAATTGTCTGTTCCAATTGTAATAACTTAAAAGTAAAAAAAAAAAAAAAAAAAAAAATCAAATAAATACTAAAGATCAATCAAGTGGACTAGTATGGTAAAGCCATAATGATCCACTTGGGAAAATAAAATCTGTTGGGTATTTTTATTCAATTCTTCAATTCTGATTATACAGTGCTGGATGGGACAGACAAAAAAGGGGAAAAAGTATTATTATTATTATTATTATTATTACTATTATTATGTGTGAGATATGACACTTCAGGTATAAGCCACAACTGAGTAACTTTGTTCTTCATACCTGTAATGCTATACTGCCCTCTACTGAAACTAAACTGAAACCACAATAGAAAACAGACAGTTTCTTTTATTTTTTTATTGAAATGTTTTTTTTTTCTTGAAATCAGATGACAGAAGTAATAAAAAAAACAAACATAAACACAACAGTGTAAATGATTAGGATCATTATGAAATGAAGAGAGTAACATTGCACAATATACCCATATTTGTTGTGAATACATGACACAAAAACATACAGAAAGACAAATACGCCCATGTAAAGTGACTGTAACTAGCTTTTAACCATAAACCCCTGTACTTATGAACCTGATCTTGACTTTGTCACACACGTCTGTTCCCACTGACAATTCAGTGATAAGTGAAATAAAGTGTTATTAAATGTGAAAGGATTCTTGGACTGAAATCTTCTAAACTCTTTGTTAATTAGCATTTCCTTTCCAAACATTCTGACACAGGATGTTTTTACAGATGAAAACCTTGAATTAAAGCTATACTCAATAAAAAAAAAAACCCCAAAACATTTCATCTTTACTGAAATGAGCAGACACCGCTTCAGCGTAACAAACAAATGTTGCAATGTTGTTATGTTAAGTATAAACTGTTTTTCATGTACTTGCATTTTATTTTGTTTGCCTTTCATTCTAAATGTGGTTTAAGTTATTACAAACACCACAGATCATTGAACAGATAATATCCAGAAGCACCAGTTCCAACATAACATTTGTGCATTTCCTAAAGCTTACTTACATTTGAATCACAAATGCATTTTACCTGCAACCACACTTGCAAACACATTTGTTTTCATTGCATATTGAAGGTACCAAAGTAATCCACAATGAAAGAATATTACTCTTATCGTTACTTCTTACAGACTCTAGTTTTCCTATTGTCCTGTAGAGGCCGCCATGCAAAATAAAGCTGCCTGTATTGAAATGCATTTTGACTGCAATACACATCAGATGCACCAAAAACACTTTTAAGATGTTATATGACAAATTTTCACTTTGTGTGCATATATTATACCTAAACAGTTGAAGGGGTCTACATGGCTGTCATACTTGGGTGGTCAGGGTCAAAGGTCATGATCTCCATGTGGATCAGACCTGATTGGAAAGAAAGAAAGAAAGAAAGAAAGAAAGAAAGAAAGAAAAGTAGTGTTAAAAAAATATGACTGAAATTTGGATAGTATTAGAATTCTGTTCATTTCACACACACACACACACACACACACACACACACACACACACACACACACACACACACACACACACACACACACACACACACACACACAGTACTCATAAATTATGTCTTCACATGTTGGCAAAGTTTCCATTATCTCCATTCTCCAACATAACACCCGCACTTACTCTTCCACTCGCCAACGGCGAGCTCCAGGCTCTCGAAGGAGTCGTCATAGGGCTCAGAGTCTGGTTCGCAGTCTGGGTCATGATATTCAGCCACGTAAGGGTGGGACAGTCCCTGCTTAGCTGTCAGCCTGGCCTCAGGATCCAGCAGCAACATCCCCTCCAGCAGGTCTATAACTGGATGTATCGAGACACAAAACACTTTAAAGGTGATTTTTTTTAATTCAAAGATTCACTGCAGTAAAATCTACTCATCACACATGTAAAATGTGCGTCACTGGATTCAGCAGCCACGCTCTCCATATACACATACTTGAAATATCTGGTTTGAGCTTTAATCCAAGTGGAGTGTGAGGGTACATCTTTGTAAAGAAAACTATTCAAGATTTCAGATTTGAATAAAATAAAGCAGCGCACCATTGTCATCCAAGCCTGGAAATGCTTCCTTGAAGTTTTTCTTCTTTTGTGGAGGGAGACTTCGCACATATGATTGTGCCTGAAACACACATTTGTTTCCATGTTAGAGCTTTATAAAACAGAAAAGATCAGCAGCAACAGCCAAACTAAAATCTCTGCAACACATGGAGAGTGTAAAAAGTAAGGCACGCAGACAAACCCCTTCCAGAAACAACTGTCGCAGCTCCACAGACTTTTAAAAACACCAGAATGCAAAACTCACATCTTTACTCTGCATCTTCTGCACCAGGGAGGAGTCTGGAGTCCCTGTTAGACGGAGGATCTTCTTCAGCTGATCGATACCTGAACAAGCTCGTTAAGAAAGGCTGAGAATATTCAACATGCACGAGGTAGATCTGTAGACAGAGTAAGCTTGCCAGCATTAGCTGAAAGCACTCTCAAATAAATATGGCTCCAAAACACTAACATGGTGCTAGTGAAGCTTTAAAATACGAAGTCCAAAACGAATGGTCAATAGCACGATGGCCACATCCATCCTTTATATACAGTAGATCATTTATCTACGGTAAAAACCCAGTTAGCTTAAAGACTTCCTATTGGGTCCAGTTCTCTGGGAGCTGTTCATTAAAATGTTTAAGGTAAGTATTAAAGCTTGCTTTTATCATCACATACTCAAGAGTTCAGTGCTGTCCTACCTCGAAAGGGACTTTAAAAAAAATATATCTTTGTTGTTCCCGTAGTCTTTTCTTCCCTTACCATTATTATTATTACTACCTTATTAAAAGTTTTAGCTTTAGACTTGAGTGATGTAAGTTGGATTTAATCGATAAAAAACTGACTAAATATTAGTGCAAACATCACCAACTCTTGAGTCAAGATTGGGGCATTGACATAATATAGACGTAGATTTTAGCAATAACCTACTCTCAGCTTTCTGGTCATCGAGACACCAGGAATAACAAACCTTTACAGTGCTTCACCTGACGTTTTTTTTTTTAAATTTCCTTAACATTCAAATAAAAAGAAATCATGCTGGGTTGTGTCTCCCATAACTGAGCATACAGAGTTTCATTAAAATGTGTGTGGATACTGTCCTGTCCTCGGAAAAGCACCTGGCCAGTGATCATTTCAGCCAGTATACACGCAGCTGACCAGACATCCACTGCAGAGGAGAAGAGTTCAAAAAAGGACCCGAGTATTAGCACATTGTAGCATGTTGCAACAGTCTGTTTATATCTTAAACAAATAAATATTTGCTTTGAAGGTAAACAACATTATTACCTGTCTGACTGTAGTGCATCCAGTTAAATATGACCTCTGGTGCTCGGTACCACCGTGTTACAACGTAACCAGTCATTTCACTCTCTGTATGTCTTGCCAGGCCAAAATCCAGAATCTGAGATCAAAGATATTTTGCATCTTCATCTACAGTTAAAATGAAATGCTTTGCCTATTTTAAGCATGAATGAGAGGATGGTAAAATCATTTAAAGATCAAAATTCTAATTGCTAGATCTTTCTTTATTTTAACTCCTGACTTTGACTGTATACTGCTTTTTTTCTTTCATCTTACCTTTAATTCACAGTTCTCATTCACAGCGAGATTACCAGGCTTCAGATCCTACAAGACATTAAGTCATTAAGTCAGTGTATTATGACCTTAGAAAAAATAATACAAAAAAACCCAAACAGTTCAACATGTTGGGAAATAACGCTCTGAATGGCTTCTTTACTTAGAGATAAAGGAATGTTTGCATCTTTTTGGGGTATTAACAGTTACTGTGGGGCTTTCTCATTTCTCTAAGATATAACTCCTTGTTTCCTCCATTGGCCTGTTGTGACCTGGAAATCAGTCAAGTCGGTGTGTAGTCATTAAAGATGTTCAAAGAGAAGGCAAATGTTAAAGGAGGAGCTATAATAAAGGATGCACAGGGATGGCACCGCTTCTCCTTTCCAGGGTCGCAGGGGGGCTGGAGCCTATCCCAACTGTCATAGGGCGAGAGGCGGGGTACACCCTGGACAGGTCGCCAGTCTGTCGCAGGGCTAACACACAGAGACATAGACAACCATTCGCACTCACATTGACTCACAGATTCACACATATGGGCAATTTAGATTGACCAATTAACCTATCCCCACTAACTGCATGTCTTTGGATGGTGGGAGGAAGCCGAAGTACCTGGGGAGAACCCACGCAAACACAGGGAGAACATGCAAACTCCACACAGAAAGACCCCGGCCTGATGGTGGAATTGAACTCAGGACCTTCTTGCTGTGCAGCAACAGTGCTAACCACCGTGCTGATCCAACTTGATACCATTTAGAAATTTTGACTGGTTATCTTTTTTTAATGTGAAGTTTGTGCTCTAATGCCATTATCTATATCTAAACTCTGGACTGTAGCTTTAAGGCTAACTGTGCCTGTGTGACAAAGTATAAATACGCCAAAATCACTTCACTGGACCATTTTCAGAAACATAAAGTCTCATTTTACCCAATGTACCCAATGTAAATGCAAAATTGAGGACTGGAGTCAACTGAAGTAGATCAGTGTGAAAAGGGTTACTAAGCTCTTTTTGAAACTGCTTTCATACATGCACTCCAGCCCTAAACTTTTCTACACTTTACCAGACCCGATAGCACAGTAATTGTCCAGTCCTGCAGTGTGATAGAAGGGATAACTGTGAAAAATATCTGGATCTACCAGTGGAGAATACTTTGAAACATCCAATGAGATGCAGGCCACTGTCATCTCAGTAAAGAGTTCTGAAAGATCTGAAAATAGGTTAGGAATTGTGATGAAGTCTACTCCCATGCTACTTTTTTTAAATATGTTTTGATTCAGACACTGCTGTCAATAAAAAATGAGTTGTAATGTGTTAAAAACAAGTAGAAAGGCTGAGTTGTTAGACCACATACTACATGGGTGCTAACGCTATGAGCAATGAGTCCTAGGTTTCATTATGCTGGCTGCAGGTCTCTGTCCTCTTTGCTAAAAAAAAAAAAGAAAGAAACAAAACAAAACAAAACAATGACACTGACTCAGGTAAGGTAGTTTCTGCTGAATATTTCCAATCTGTATGCTAAGCTAACTAAACTGTTAGCTAGCTCGAACGTCGTACTGGTCCAGCATGAAGGTAAAAAAGCAGATTTCCCAAAATGCCAAACTATTCTTCTAACAGCACTTTAGAGGCAAACATGATTCTGAGTGAGAATGCGGTAAGTCTGGTTACATTCAGTAATGTTCATATACCCACCCGATGAATGATCCCTGCAGAGTGAATGTACTGTGAAGAAAGAGAAGAAACAGTTTACACCCACAGTATAACACAGCATGTGTCATGTTTAATATAGCAGGCAGTTGCACAGGTTTACTACTACAAAGCCTCCACCCGCACCCGCAAACCCAGTTGCTGTGATGTCACAGAACCACTGATAACAAAAAGAAAACATCTTGCGATCAAAGATTCTGGCAGTTAAATTCAGAGACACAAAGCTGGCATTGTTTCCCACTTTGAAACCAGAATTCCATACAGTATCCTGGTTACACATTGACGAGCATTACATGAGAAGCATGCGTAAAGCTAACTCAGTCTAGCATCCATTAACTGAACAGGCTGGGTGTGCTCTGAGTGTTTAAAATAAACACAGTTTGCATTTAAATGATATAGACTGCATTTAAAACAACTTAGTAAGTCCAGAGAACTGATTCCCCAATCTTAATTTGCAAGATTTATTTCAGTTTGTGTCGCAAAAAATAAAGATTTAACAAAGGTTTAACAAATATGCCAGACACCATATTTATATACAGTCCTCTATTTTCAGTGGTGATTGGAAAATATTCTGACAAGTAGTTCATGGCCAGGTGAGGCCGATTAAGCAGATAAAAGGTCTGGATTTGGGGTCTGGACTCCCAATATAAGGAAAAAAGAAGTAAAGGAAAACATCATTAGGCTGAACACAGCAAACCTGTCAGAGAGACATCAAAAACCAACAATCTGGTTCATTCTTAAAACGTAGGAAACCACTCAACTCAGTGACAGCAAAAGGCCCGAGAGGACGATGACAACCACGGTCTGAAGACATAGAGACTGGTCATGTTTCTCAGTAAATATCTGAGAATACAGAGTTGAGCGAATTTCATCATGTTAGGAAGCTGTCTTTCTGTTTCCACTCTGCATGTTTCACCTTGTGCTGCTGCTGCAGTCTTTTATTACCTTAAAGCATTCAGTTCAGACTTGTTACTTGCTGACTGCGGCACAGTGGTGCAGCGGTTAGCACTATCGCCTCCCGACAAGAAGATTCATGCTTTAAACTGGAGCTTACACGTCCTCTCTGTGCTTGTGTGAATTTCCTGCAGGGACTCTGGGTTAATCTGACAGACCTCAGACATGCATGCTGGTCTAATTAGCAATTCTAAATTGGCCGTGGATCTGAGGCAGATAGAGTGTTTGAAGTGTTTAGCCTAAAGCACTTTGACTGGTCAGAAGTACTAGACAAGCAATATATAAATCGGTCTATTCTATGCCATACACTCCTAAGACCCAGCAATTCATTCTTGTCCTCTGTGAGCAACATGAGTCTGAAACCTCTCCATCAACCAGAAATTTTGCAACGTATCAGAGTCCAACTGTAGTGTCAAGAGGACATCCTGGCTTTCCTTTTGATGCCACATTTTGGGGGGGTTGGTGTAACAGAGCACATCAACTTTCGTTTAAAAATCATGAGCATTGCAGCTTCCACATTTCATGGCTGCAAGGGAGGTTAGCTGATGGTTTCTTCAGCCTTAGGTTCTTATCTTCAGTAGTATTTCAGCTTGTACAGCAATTTTAACTCTTTCAAAACAAAACTTTTATACAACGTCTCTTATAGTGGACAGCAGAACTTGCTAACTCATGTTTGTGAGTGAGACAGATGTATAGCCGTCTGGGGATGATGTTGAGGAGGGCCAGAGCAAGAAGGGGAAAGCTCAAAGGACAAACCAGCTTTCAGGGAGACTGAGCAGGGATAAAGTGACTGCACCCAGTGCCCATTGTGGATGAGAAGCAATTTGTGAGCAGGGACAAGAAAACAGAACAACACTAGCAACAACCACAATGACCGCAGGCAGTCTGATTACATCAGGCAGTAGTTATGCAAAAGGCCCGAGCCTTTTGCATAACCCTGGTTAATTAAATAATAATAATAATAATAATAATAATTCAAGATTTGGCAGTCGATCAAAGTGACCAATCGTCTTAACGTCCTTGATAGGGGTAAAAAGAATAATGTCCGCAGGGGAGTCAAACTTATTACTGTCAGGTGAGGTCATGAGGAGTAGGAGGGTGAAAGCTGTACCTCTCCTTTCTTTATCAATTCAATGTTAAACCTACTATAATTGAGTTTTTAACATGAAAACACAACAACACTGCTTGCAACTAGCAAACCTGGTGATTTCATTAAAACACTAATTAGACAATCTGGCTTTTAAAACGTCACAGCATCCAAACCACAGGGAGGCGCTCATCTCTGAAAGCTCATATGTTCATATCTATGGCATGACTTGGATCCAGATATACTGGGTCCTAGTTATAGACAGTACAATAAGTTGAGACAGATTCTTCAAGATTAGGCCGTCTATCAAAGTAACAAATGAGACTGATGCCTCTGATGAAGGAGAAAAAATCAGATGTGGAAATAGCCATTTTCAACCTGCCGTCATGATTTTACTAAGAATTGATGTCAGCATGGAAAGAAGTGCACCTCAAAAAGGAGCACCTCTCAGCTCACCTTTCCACAAGGGTTACAAAACACTGGCACTGTCACTGCTTTCATCCTTCGCTGCTTGACTGAGAGCGAGATTACGCTCCAGCAAACACTTTCAGCTCAATGTATCACACTTAAACAGCCTCCCGACTGAGAAAATGTTATAGTCTTCATTAAGCCACTGATAATAATCAAGGAAGCACTCACCTTCAAGCCTCTTAGAAGCTGGTAGAACAGGTATGTGACGATGCGATTGCTTAATCTCTTGGTCTTCATAATGTGGCCCAGATCCTGGGCTACGAAGGGCATTACCATATAACTAGAGGGAAAAGAACAAGAGTTGTTAAAAGCAGCAGTTTACAAATCATTTAAACCAGCGGTCCCCAACCCCCGGGCCTCGGACCGGTACCGGTCCGTGAGTCGTTTGGTACCGGGCCGCGAGAGTTGAGGCTCAGGTGTGAAATGTATGGTTTTCAGGGTTTTTATCGGTTTTCAGCGTTATTTTGTTATCGTTTTTATCGTTGACTCGGTTTTCCTGGGTCTTTTCACGTGTGTTATGAATAAATCTTCTTTTTTTTTGGTACCAGTACTAGTTTTATTTTGTTGTATTTATCCGCGACACCTTAAAGGCCGGTCCGTGAAAATATTGTTGGGCATAAACCGGTCCGTGGCGCAAAAAAGGTTGGGGACAATGTAAACCAGCATGTGCGGGGTGCGGCACATTTACCACTGTGTCGCACCCCCTCTTCCTGAAACAAATGTGTTTAGAAATGTGGAAACTGAAATGAACAGCAGTGACTTTGCAAAGTGAAATGTTTTTAAATTTTCCTGGCACTGTTTGCTGTGATGGGTTTTAGTCTCGTAATTTTCTTTAGTTTCAGTTCATGCTTGGATGTTACTGTTATCGCATGACCTCAGGCTCTGCGCCTTTTGCCTACCTTTGTCTTGTCTCTGAGTGAGTGTCTTTGTCCTCCTGTGTATGCTGTATAGTCATAGCCTTCGTGTCTCAGTGTTTGCTGTGTTTTGGTTATTCCCTGTCTGTGGCGGGGCGCGGTCCGCAGTGTTGCTGTAGGGGAGATGGATGCACCTCGCCGGCATAAAAAGCTGTGCTGTCTGTCAGAATGATGTTGTTGTGGTGTATGTGTCAGCTGTGAGCTGTGGAGCTGTAGCCGAGTGCGTGAACAGCAACCAGAAGAAAAAAAATGTGTGAAATGCTCAAAAGCATGAACGTGTGGTCATCGGGTCTGTCGTGGTATTGAGATTTGGAACAGTACTGCAGCTGTAACTCATCTCAAATGACGGCTAAAGAGGAATAAGAGTCATGATCACTAGTTTCATATCACTGTGTGTAATGTTGTATGTTTTTATTTATTTGTTGTTTTGCATGTCATTGTATTATTTTGTGCATTTTTTGTCTGGGCTACATTGTTGTACACTGTCTGATAGTTTGCTCAATTCTTTATTTATTTATTTTTAGATTAAAGGTAGCCTTCTGGCTAAGTCTGGCATATTTACATTGCATATTATTGAACATGTATCAAAGGTTTTAAGCAGAGGTTTGCTCTCTGTTCATTGTCCTGCATTCATTGTCTTCACCTGTCGTTGACTGCTTTCAGCTGCGTCTTCTCTTTTGCATCAACTTTGGCCATTGGCTGCTTTTTCACGTATTTTCAGTCCAGTCCTTATAAGTGACTGGACTGAAAATGAGCACAAAGGCAGAGGAATGCTTTTTTTGTTCGTTAAGTCACTTAACACTGACCTATGAGTCATTCAGGCATTAAAAAAGTCACCTATCTCAAACCAGGATGAATTAGTGGTGTGTCTACAGACAACTGAGCAAAGAACTCGTTTTAAATTGTTATAGGAACTAGCAGCCTGTCACAAAGTGCATTATATGCTCTAATGTTTTAGTTGAGCTAAGTTGGCTTACACAGTTTAACAGGCATAAAATAGTATTTCTGCACTAACAGGGTGATTCCCAAAGAGCCCTTAGCTGAAATCCTGACATAACGTGCAGTAAGTCCTTAAAGTTTTGAGGAAACTGAACAAGTGGAGGACAAAGGACAAAGTGTCTGAAAGCGATGTCGTAGGAAAAAAAACACCAGCAAAGACCTGACACAGTACCTAAGAGATGGTGCTGTTTAAATTGATGGACTAGAGCACTGTGAGGGATCATTTTGACAGAGAGCAGAACGAAAGGCAGCCAATGTACAAAGAAAAGCTTTGAATGTCCTTCAAGAAGCCTGGAGAACTGTTCCTGAAGACGACTAAAAGAAAGCGTATCTAAGAGAGGTCAGGCTGTAAATGCTGAGTTATTTTCATGTCTGTTGCTTAATAGGCCCATGCTCTGATTTCCTGTACACAGCTGTGCCTGCTTTAAATCTGCTTCTGTCTGAGAGCCTGAAGATCCTGGCCATTTAATATTATTTTTCCAGTCCCATCCTTACATACTGAGAAGTACCCACACTCTCTGAATGATATTATGTACTGTAGATGATGAAACACACAAATTGATAGCAAAATACACCGAAGGACATTTTCTTAAACTGTTGAAGTTGCGTCTTACACAGTTTGTCACCATGGTGAAGCCCTTTCCAATCTTTACTCCTGACAGACTTGCACTCTTTGGGATTTTTTTAACACAGTTGTGTTACTGACCTGTTGCCATGACAGTGTCAGATGTTTCACCCAGTATGTTTTTAACGTTATAGATACATACTTTGCTGAAATGTGTTGCTAGTGTCAAAATCAGGTAATTCTTTCTTTTAACATTCATCAGGTCCCAATCAGCCCAAATAGCAAAGAGAAATTAAAGATGCATGCCATGAAAGAGTTCAGGTCTTAGGAGGTTAATAATCAAAATTACTTACTTTTAGCATCTGATATATTGTGTTTGCATTATTTTGGGTTTAAAACACAGGGTTTGTAAGTCACTGCATTCTGTTTTTGTTCAAATCAACGGAGCTGAATAGCGCATTTGTGGAGACACAGTCGGACAACTGCTAAAAAGACAGCCAAAACAAACAAGAATCAGCTTGCTTTCACACTAGTTTTTTTGAACTTTTCTCACATCCATCCACACACACGTACATGCACGCGCACACATGCATGCGGGGTCTCAACAAGTTGCAACAACTAGCGGGAGAATGCTACTCCTGACTTTCAACTTACAAGGTTTGGAATTTCTCCAGTGTGGGGTCAGGTGTGAAGACATTAAGAAGGCAGATCACCTTTAAGGAAAAACACAGTGAGGAAATTAGTAAAACACCAATAGCTCAAGAACAGACTTACAGTGTATGAAACACTTCAGGAGCTCTATATTTGTCAGGGGGTCACATACAGTTCAGTGTTAGTAGTAGGAAAGGTAGTAAAATCTACTAGTTCTGGGTTTTTGTGACTTTGTGACTCCTGTTTTCAAAGCTGTAAATAAAAGTAACATCTTTGTTACAATGAGTCATTGAACATCAAAGGGATCCAACTTTGAACATCTTTGCATCTAAAAATAAAGTGTGATGGTTAGAAATTGTTTTAAAAAAAAGCCCCTCTATTGATTTAAAAACAACAACAACAACAACAACAAGTGATTCACATTTTTAAACATGTTTCCACATGTCAATGGAAGCAAAGCTGAAACTCATTTAAATGTTTTTCAAGGAAAATACTGAGCCATGGGGGTTCCACCAATACACAACAGTCTCAGCTCATCAAGGCCCACTGATGAGATTATGGGGCTTTTGTTGAAGGGTCAACAAAGTGTGCTAATCCTCAAAATTGACATTTTTTCCAGACAAGAGAAGAAAGAGCAAAGGTTATAAGTAACTCATCTGTATCTTTCCCAACAGAGTCACTTTGACAGCACTAATTTGATATACTAGAGTTCTTCTAATGTCATTAAAATTACAAATTTACAGCTTAGAAAAATGACAAATTCAGATGTTTCTGTCATGCTGGAGTCTGACCTTCCTGTCTGAGTAAGGATTAAGCATAAGCACCTACTGTATGACAGGGATTATAATGCTTCATGTTAATAAATCATCTTATTTTCATTGACTTTTCTTACATTTTCATGCTGTATTTGGCGGAGCAGCCTGAGCTCTCTGTAGGCCCGCGTGGCGTGGATGAGGGACTGAAAAGGCCGGTAGAGCTTCTTGATGGCCACCTTCTCCTTGGTCTTCTGGTCGATGGCAGAGCTAAATGGGACCAACCACAGACTCAGTGACTGAAAACACAGTGGCCATTGTAATCTAGCACTGCTATTAATCTGTACTAATTTCGGTGCTGAATATTCTAATCTAATCTAAAAAAATCAGTGAGCTGATAAAGTCATTGAACTAATAGAGTCATACATTGACACAACAACTAATACAATACATATATTTCATATGGCTGACCAATCCATTCATTAACTAAACACTGATAAGTATTGCTGCTGTTTGGAAATGAGCTCTGAATGAGCCATGAAAATTTCCCAAACATAGAGATGAATGTTTGGTCCATATGTAGCCCACATTTGCAGTTTCCTATGCAGGACATCTGGTTATGACTGACTGTGGTACAATTTCAATTCAATTCAATTCAATTTTATTTATATAGCGCCAAATCACAACAAAAGTCGCCTCAAGGCGCTTCAAATCCATTGCAGGTCTGCCTTATATATGCCAGCGGTCGGGTGTGTTGGGATATTTGGGCCACATGTGGTCCAAATAACACTTACCAGCGCTGTACTGCACCGTAAATGCCTAAAAAATAACCCAGAATAGGTCCAACCCTAACATAACTATCTTGTTACATAATGTTACCTTATGTCATGTTACCTTATGTTACATTACATTATTTTATGTTACATTAAGTTATCTTACATCAGGTCATGTTACATAATGCAACATTACAAAGTTACGATGCATTGCATTAACTTACATTATGTTATGTTGCCTTTGATTATGTGACCTATTTATCTGTAAAGCCAGAAATGCAGCGTTCGAAAAGTATTCACGTATTCTGCAACACTAACCAAAATCTTTATGATAATATCAGTAATACAATTCTGTCTGTCAGTAGCTTATCATTAGCTAGAGCCATGTCTGGGATATACTGGATTCCGGCAGGCTGGGTTCTTCTGTGTTAGTGGAGAGATTCTTGTCATATCAGAGAACCTGCATTGACTTGCTGAGTGGCCTCAGGGGGACAATTGTGTTTCTGTTAACAGATGAGAAAGCCAGCTAGACCCATTCAGGGAGCGAAACGAATTTCCAAGAAATTCAGAAACCTTAGTGAAAAACATTTCAAGAAGATCATTTAAATATATTCAGACTAAGCAGAGAGAAATGAAGCCACACTAAGCCGTTTTTAAAACGCAACATTACCTAATGGAAAATCATTATATTACCACACACTTTAACATGTTTACCAGTTTTCCAAATCATTTATGATTGTTGGAGTTGGGTCTTTTTGTTATTTTTGTTGTTGTTGTTGTTTTTACATTTTGTGTTTAAAAACGCCATAATAAATACTTCCCTTGAGGGGATGAATTCGTTGTTGGTACTAAACCACGTCAAATAATAGTTTAATATGTTTAGCCTTTTATGGCAGCTTTAAACTTAATCGTAGGCCACCAAAAAACACAACAAAAACAACTTTATAGTTTTCTGTACACAGTAGGGAAAGGAGCGATACAAATTATGTCTGCACTGTCGCCATCGCCCGGGTAAACTCACCACACTGTCCCGTAAGCTCCGGAGCCGATGGCCTGCAGGTTCGCGTATCTATGCGGGACGTCCCACGTCGTTTTCTGGATCTCCATTCTGTGGAAACCCGGTCTCACCGGGGAATCCGTCACTGGAGACTCCATGGCGCTGTTTTGTTTTGTTTTCCAGTCGGGTTTTGACCAAGAAAGTTCTTTACAGCCTCGGTCTTGCAACCTGACAGGTGAGCTCTAGGGTAGGATCCGCATAGAGACACGCCCACGCGTCCTAGTAGCCTGCCCCCGGTCACGTGAGCAGCTGACTCGAGGGTTATCTGCTCGTGCCTGACCTGAGCTGTAAAACCATATATACCTTTTCAGCAGAGCCAAATCTGGACTTTTATATATATATGCCACTGTGACACAGAGCACAGCACCCCTCAGGACGAGACAGAGATAGCGAGCATTAACCAGAAGTTCTTTGTGTAGCAGGCTGAAGCAAAAGGGGATTAACGGCATCTTTCATGGGTGTGTCGGCTTCTTTTTACCGCCCACCTGGAGGACAGGCCCACCATGTTTTGCCTAACTGGCACCGAATGGAAAACCCACATACCGAGGAGGCCATCGCCCGCTGCATTGATCAGAGGGCGCTGTAAGGGAAGAGAAGGTGCTGCTCGTTGTAACAGATAACGGGGCCAACATCATCGAGACTGTTCGGCTTGTACCAACGCTTCTCAGCATGAGCAAAGAGCTGATGCGGAGGGCCAAGATGAAATGTGGATGGACTCTGAGTCAGACACAGAGTCTGAGGTAAGGGGAGCTCTCGGTGAGTGTTGTTAAAGGAGCAAACACATTGTTGTTGTTTTTTTTCTTTTTACTTATGTAAACTGTGCATTAATCAACAGCATTTGCAGCTATAATGTTCGAGTTCCCTTTTGGCTTTTCTGATTCATATGAATATATAGAAGAAATCTCTGCATGGCCCTTGTCTGAAAGGTGGCACCACCAACAAGCTCACAGTGGAAACCAGGTATTTATGACGGATTCATGGTGAAGTGTCACAAATCTGTTTTCTGCTCGTATTGTAAAACTCTATCATCTTCCCTGTGCAGAGGAGCAGGTACTGTTGCCCCTGGTCTACCAATGGAACATCCATCTGAGGCCAAAATGTCCTGAACCGACAACAAGGATGGCAGCTGCAGTGTGGAGTACATCCCATATGAGGCTGGCACATACAACCTCAACATCACGTATAGAGGACAACCTAGCACAGGTGTTGAATAGTATTTTAATAGTATTAAGAAATACAATTGTGAGAGAAGAGCGTCTTAAGTATATAGTGGTGAAATGTACTCCATCTGCTGCTGTTAAAAAGGGGGGGGCTTAAATATTTCTTCTAATTTTCCCTCATGTCTTGCCTGAGCCCAAGAAGGCAAATATCCATTACAACCATGATGGGACCTACCTGGTGTGTTATGTCCCAGACATGACTGACAGATACACCATTCTCATTAAGTACGGAGGAGACGAGATCCCTTATTTACCCTACTGAACCAGGCTTCTGTTTACCAGAGATGCCAGCAAGTGCACTTTCACAGGTATGTACTGGACAAATGGGCTTCTGCAGTCATAGCAGTTATAGAGGTTTTGTTGTTGTTGCTGTTGTTTTCTTTACTTTTTGTGGTTTTTCTACTAATTTGTCAAAGTCAGTTGTACTGCTGATCAGCTTCTCATTTCAGTAGGAATAATTAGTAAAACATATTGTGTAGAATACTGATACAAAATGTACCTAGCTTTTCAACATTCACATCTGATTCTTATAAACAATATATGCCCCTTTTTTCCAAATGTTGCTTTCTATTGCTATTAAAGTTCTTGCAACCAGGAGAGATCAGAAGGTGTTTTGTGCTGGTTTTCACTCAGAGCGCAGAAATCCATAGTTGCTCATACAGGATGTAATATATTTCAGAAAATGTTAAACAGATTTACAAATGGGTAAATACGTTTAAATATGTCTCTTTAGAACACGAGTAGGTGTTTCTCAGCCAGTATAAGTGGCTGGGTTAGTGATATGAAATTACCTTGCAGACTTCTTGAGCTGTTGTCCAGTTTCATACATACAATGAACTGAGGTATTCTCTTTGGTTAATTACTTGTTTGACAATGGCAACGATTGCAAGTATTCCTCCCCAACCACATCTACTAAGGGGACACCGAACTTTTGCTCTCCAGAGATGATTATGTAGGTGTTCTGTAAGGATGACGAGTTTTGAAAAAAGGAATCGATCCCCTCTCAGTATACCTGCTGCTCATATCGCATCATTTTTCTGTGCATTGGTATGTGGTATTCCTCACACTGTGCTCCCCTGCCCAATCCTCACACTGCTTCCTCTCTCATAACTGTGTGTCTCCATTTCCATTTTATATTGCACAAACTAATGGACTGACAGAGTAGGTAGGAAAGCGTGGTGAAATGGCACTTTGGCTAATCTAGCTTTCTGTTTAGAAAATGTAACGGTTATAGACCCTGTGCACGAGAAAATGCTAATTTCTTGTTTTAAGACCGGATGTAGGGTTGTACGTTTGCGGTAGCTTTATTTTGCGGTCAATCGCTACTGCGAAGGTGGACTCCAAAATCATGTCCAAAATACGAAAACGGAGAGATCGCGTTAAGTTAAAAATAGCAGAGGGTGGGAAAACTCACCATTGCTGTGTCATAAAAAAATCAAATGATCAATTTTGACGTGTAGATCGATTGGTTGTTTACATTACTCAACACAAGCAAAACTGCATTACAAAATCAGAAGACACATCGTCCACATTCAGAAGCACATCTCTGTATAGTGCCAGTTCTTATGATTTAAAGAGGGAAATGTCCAGTATTCAAACTACAGGTGAACAATAGTCAAAGCCAGATGTTTCCCAGATGTCTCTATATATTAGTATTACGAAGGGCACGTTGTGACTTATCTTCACAATTACAGTGGTCCCTCGCTATAACGCGGTTCACCTTTCGCAGCCTCACTGTTTCGCAGGTTTGCACTGATCAGGAGGCAGTGTTCTGCCTCCTAATCAGCTGTAGACCATTGTCCATCTCCTCCGTGCCATGTGTCCTGTACAGTACAGAATCGCTACATCAATGTACTGTATGTTTGTAAGTTTTCTCCCCAACAAAAAACAATGTCGGCGAAACGTTTTAGGCAGCTGGAGTAGCACCCAAAAGGCAGAGGAAGATAAGCATCGCACAAAAAACGTTGGACCTCTGGGACCATACGGCGCACCGGATTATAAGGTGCATTAAGCTGAAATTAAGCAATTAAGCTTAAAGTTAAATTCATTAGTTCTAAAATCCATCATTATTATTTATAGAAAAAACAAATATACTGTATGTTTATTTTTCAAATAAATGTTTGGGACTGAAAACTGGTTTTGATCTTCAGTTTCATTCTATAATACTGGACCTTTTTTTCTTGAACTTTGAGAGTGTTTAAAGGAGAGAGAAAAGTGGGACAATGTCGATGCCTGTCTGAGAAAAGTGTATAAAGTGTGTAGTGAGGGGTTTTACAGCCTTAAAACATATAAATTAATTGTAAAAAAAATAAAATAAAATAAAGTTGGCTACTTTGCAGATTTCACCTATTGCTGGTTATTTTTAGAACATAACACCGGCGATAAACGAGATAAACGAGAGAACACTATAGATAAGTAGGGGAGACCGGGGATAGTTGTAACATTTTTGACATTTCTGTCTGTAGCTTGGAGCTCTTTTAAGGTAGTGGATTCAAAATGTAAGGCAAAGTATTTACATGTCTCTGCTATTAAATAGTGCAGCTATTTTCTCTGCAGCACATTACTCATTGCATGGTATGGTCTCAAACACAAAGAGTGAAATGTTACAATTAACCCCATAGTCTGGGTTAGTTGTAACATATCCTGGGGTGAAATGTAACACAATGAAATAAGGGTACTGACAAAACATTAACATGTAATCTTTTTTATTCAACACATGAATGCACTTAGAGCCATTTATGTAGCTATGTGTGTGTGACAAAATGCAGAAATCTAGCTTTTGAACATATTCCAACCCCCCCAAAAAAGACAAATTATGGAATTTTCTGCAACTGAATATTTCATTAATTTTGGTTGGTCTTCCTTGAGTTTGGCCTCATTGGCTCAGTGGGCATTATAACCTACAACTCTTGCACCAACTTTTGAACATAACAATGAAGCTGAAAAAATGTAGTTGTGCACCAGCATCACAATTCCATTACTTTTTATCATGGCTAACCTTGGTGTGGTTTGCAAAGTGCTTCAGAAAGATGAGGAAATCTGTTTCTTGCACCCATCCTGATTTATTTCCACCACCAATACTTCCTACTGGTCCATCTCTGACACAGTGGTCTGCATAATGTATGTGTGGGAACACAAACAGTAGAGGAATTGTGTTGCCAATGGCATTAACCGCATAAACAAAGGTGACCAGTGAACATCTCTATGCCGATGTCACTGCCCCAACTTGTTTAATATAAGTTAAAGTAATTGTGTGGTAAATTGTAACATCTGCATTATTGTTACAACTGACCCAGACTCCTATAGCCATGAACTAGCTAACATTACAGCCAACGGCTAAAACATTAGCACTAAAGACCTACACAGAATATATCCCCATAGACATACAAATAACATAATTTAAGTTTGATGAGTTTAACTGCAAAGCAGATAATGCTATTAGAAATTGAAATAAAGTAGAAAAACTTACTTTTTGGCATACAAATTACAAATTACTTTGTTTCGTGTTAAATTGTCTGTGTTGACAAAAATGTGCTGATTTTTCACATGTGATAGCAGAACTGAATTGGGCATGCACAGGATGAATCACATCATTTGAATTTCTCCAATCAGTATTAGCCCTGATTGGAGAAATTGGAAGTGTTACAACTGACCCAGGTTACAACTATCCCCGGTCTCCCCTATCGGAAAAGTATCGACAAGTCGATGAACGTCATCTACAGATGTATTCGGTAAATGCTCAAGACATCTTGAGAAATGTAAATCGCCGCTTGATTCATCCATTTGGTCGTCTTTTTTGAAAAACCCGACCGTAAACAAGGTGCGAAAATCACACCGAAAATGAAGCGCCTTTATTCTTTCAAAGAACTTTATTTGACAAACAATGAGTATACAACATACGAACAGATGAAGTATACAAAAGAACAGAACATGAACACACAAAACCAGGGGTAAAAAGAAAAAAACAATAATTATATGAATACACGCACATATATATCACATATATATATTGTTTTGAGAGCCTTTTGGTTGGTGGAGTCTGATATTGATTGTATGTACAATTCCACATCCTTAAGAAAATGACAGAAATATGGTGTTTTATTAGTAAACTTACATTTATGGATAAAAAATTTAGCTAAAAGTATTAACAAATTTATTATAAAAAAAATTTATCATTCTTCTTGGGGAACTTCAAGAAACAGAGTAAAACATTTTCCCATCGTAAAGAAAACTCCCTTAAAATATGGACAATAACAAACCTGCTAAATTCCTTCCAGAATCTCTGTGTAAAAGAACAGTACCAAAAAAGATGTGTCACAGTTTCTGGATGATCCCCACAGAAAGTACAATTAGTATTTATGTCTCTTTTAAATTTTACCATGTAGTGACTGGCTGGATAACATTTATGTAGAATTTTAAATGAGACTTCCTTCACCTTATTTACAATCAGATATTTATGGGGGATCATCCAGACTGTCTTCCACTTGATATCTGGAACATATCAGTTCCAGTAAGATATTATATACGGGAGAGAGACGATATCTTCTTGGAATAAAGTAAGTATTCTCTTATTGCTGTTACCAAGTTCCTGTGAAAAGCAGATTTTTCCCACTGCTGACTCAGCTGGATCAGGGAGAGTGACTGAGGTACTCTCAGAGGCACTGAGGCACCAAGCACCATTGAGAATTCCTGAACACTGATTGGAAAATTATATAGTGCAAGAAATTCATTGTAAGTAAGTAGTTGTCCCTCTTTATTAACCAGCTGAGCCACTAATAGGATCCCGTTTTGGACCCAAGTTTCCAGGAAAAGTGATTTATTTTTAAATAAAACATCTCTGTTGTTCCAGATAAGGTATTTGTGTGGTGAGAAGTTGTGTTTATAAATGAGGGTCCACGCTAAGAGGACTTGCTTATGGAAGGATTTAAGTTTTACAGGGAGTTTCTCAACATTGTAATTACAATTTAAAATAAAATTAAAGCCACCAAAACGAGAGAAAATATGATATGGTATAAAGTTCCAGATAGAGGTAGGGTTTTTAAGAAAATGTTTAGCCCAATTAATTTTGAATGTGTTATTTAAAGTAGAAAAGTCTAAGACGTTAAGCCCACCTGATTCGTACTTATTCATCACAACAGTTTTTCTAATATAATGCGTACGGTTTTTCCATATAAAATTAAAGAGCATGCGGTCAATATCTTTACTAATTTTCTTATCCAGGTGTAAGGAGAGAGCAGCATATGTTAATCAGGATATCCCTTCAGCTTTAGTAATTAACACTCTACCTTTCAAAGATAAGTCCCTTTGCAGCCACTGGTTGAACTTTTTTAGGGTTGGAGTGAAGTTTGAAGAGCATCTTGATTTTTGGTCTTTGGATATTAACAGTCCCAAGTATGTGACTTCTTGTTTAACAGAAATATTACAGATAGTATTTGCAGGGCAGTCTTTATTTGCTAGTAACTCACATTTCTTTAGATTTAGCCATAAACCAGAGGCCTCAGAGAAATCACTAATCACACTAAGGGCTGGAGGGATTTGGTTTGCATTCTTCAAATAGAGTGTGGTGTCATCGGCTAACTGGCTGATGATGAGCTCCTTATCAGGTATGGTGATTCCTTGTCCAACACTGTTTGAAATATTAGCTGCAAGAATTTGTGTACAAAGTAAGAATAAATATGGAGAAATAGGACATCCTTGGCGAATACCATGTTTCAGGTCAAATCTCGGGGTGGAGCTGTTAATCATTTTAATAGAACTATTGCCATTTGTGTATAAGGTTTTGACAGCTTTACAGAAAAACTCTCCAAAGCCAGATTTTTCCAAAGAGTGGAAAATAAATTGATGTTAAATTGTATCAAAAGCCTTATAAAATTCCAGGAAGAGAATGAAGCTATTGTCAGGTACCAAATCAGAGTAATCAAGTAAATCCAAAACCAGTCTAATGTTATTAGAAATGTGTCTGTTTCTCATAAAGCCTGACTGTGTCTCATCGATAACTGTGTCCAAGACCTCTTTAATTCTGTTAGCAAGTATTAAAGCCATAATCTTATAGTCATTATTGAGCAGGGAGATGGGTCTCCAATTATCAATAAAAAGTAAGTCTTTGTTTGGTTTTGGAATAAGTGTTATGAGACCTTGAGTAAGAGTAGGAGGGAGGGTGTTATTCTCTAAAAAAAAACCAAAGCGCCTTACAGGAGTTTCCCCACCGGAAGTAGCATATGCTAAGGTGTACATAGTCTATTGACCGGTTTGTGAATCGAGTCTGGCTCTAAGGTCTCTGATTGTTGCGGTTATAATTGGTATGGCTGTAATTGACACAGGTGATGATAAGTGTATGTGTATATATATATATATATATATATATATATATATATATATACACTGGAGAAGTGTAGTCGGATGGTAACAAAGAGAGGGAAGGGAGTCAGAACTGAGGGAATTGAACTACCAGAAGGCAACATTGCAGACATAGAGGACAGTTACAAGTACCTGGGGATCCCGCAGACGAATGGGAACCATGAAGAGGCCGCTAGGAAAGCTGCAACCACCAAGTACCTGCAGAGGGTCAGGCAAGTCCTGAGGAGTCAGCTGAACGGTAAGAACAAGATCCGGGCCATCAACACCTACGCCCTGCCCGTGATCAGGTACCCTGCTGGGGTAATAGGCTGGCCAAAGAAGGAGATAGAAGCCACTGACGTAAAGACAAGAAAGCTCCTGACCATGCATGGAGGGCTTCACCCCAAGTCCAGCACCCTGAGGCTGTACGCTAAGCGGAAGGAAGGAGGCCGGGGACTGGTGAGTGTCAGCACCACAGTCCAGGATGAGACAAGAAACATCCACGAATACATCACGAAGATGGCCCCAACTGACAGCGTGCTCAGTGAATACCTCAGGCAGCAGAAACCCAGGAAAGAGGAGGGAGACGAGGAACCATCATGGAAGGACAGGCCCCTGCACGGTATGTACCACCGGCAGATAGAGGAGGTGGCTGATATCCAGAAATCCTACCAGTGGCTGGACAAAGCTGGACTGAAAGACAGCACGGAGGCACTAATCATGGCTGCACAAGAACAAGCTCTGAGTACAAGATCCATAGAGGCTGGGGTCTATCACACCAGGCAAGACCCCAGGTGCAGGCTGTGTAAAGATGCCCCTGAGACAATCCAGCACATAACAGCAGGGTACAAGATGCTAGCAGGCAGGGCATACATGGAGCGCCATAACCAAGTGGCCGGCATAGTATACAGAAACATCTGTGCCGAGTATGGCCTGGAAGTTCCGAGGTCAAAATGGGAGACGCCCCCAATGGTGGTGGAGAATGACCGGGCTAAGATCCTGTGGGACTTCCAGATGCAGACGGACAAAATGGTGGTGGGTAACCAACCGGACATAGTGGTGGTGGACAAACAGAAGAAGACAGCCGTAGTGATCGATGTAGCGATTCCGAATGACAGCAACATCAGAAAGAAGGAACACGAGAAGCTGGAGAAATACCAAGGGCTCAGAGAAGAGCTCGAGAGGATGTGGAGGGTGAAGGTAACGGTGGTCCCCGTGGTAATCGGAGCACTAGGTGCGGTGACTCCCAAGCTAGGCGAGTGGCTCCAGCAAATCCCGGGAACAACATCGAAGATCTCTGTCCAGAAGAGCGCAGTCCTGGGAACAGCTAAGATACTGCGCAGGACCCTCAAGCTCCCAGGCCTCTGGTAGAGGACCCGAGCTTGAAGGATAAACCGCCCGCAGGGGCGAGATGGGTATTTTATGTATATATATATATATATATATACACATATATATATCGCAGCCGGGGTTTACAGTCAGGAGGTTATTTCCGGTACGTGAAGGTCAGGCTGAGGAGAACTTCCGGTCATTTGGAATCGCTGGGGTTGAGCGAGGCTGTGGGGGGGTCATAACCCCTCCAAACAGGTCTTATAGTTTTCTGATAGTGGTTTTAATGGGGGTTTTTTCTATTACTTCTTTGTATGTTTCCCCAGTCATGTCTCTTTTTACTCTCCTTTTGTGTTTGTTAAGTCTGTATCTCTGTCTCCATGGTAGTTTCCTGTTTTATTTTGATAGGCTCTTCTCCTGTTTGTGTTATGTTCTGTTTTGCTTCCCCTGTTATATGTGTCACTTGGTTCACCTGTATGGGGCCATTTGTAAACTGAAACATGCTCAAATTAACAATACAATAAAATACAACTTTATTTATAGAGCACATTTAAAAACCAACATTACACCAAAGTGTTTTACATAAAAGACAGAAAATAAGACATAAATATTAAATATTATTAAATATTATAAGACCACAACAAAGTATCAAGTATGCTAACAGGTCAGTGTCACTAATACACAGTAATAGCATAAAATGCATATCAAGTAAAACGAGTTAAAAGCACAAAGCCATAAAAGATATGTATAAAAGGTCATATAGAGTAAGTCTAGGGCTCAGATACAGGCATTAACGAGCAGGAAAGGCAAGGTTAAATAGGTTTTTAACCGTGATTTAAATGATTGGATAGAATCAGACGCGCGGATAGCAATAGGAAGGTTATTCCATAAATCTGGTGCAGCCAAGGCAAACGCCCGGTCACCTCTGGACTTCAGCCGAGATCTTGGCTGCACCAGGAGTAACCTAGTAGATGATCTTAGTGCTCTAGTGGGAGTGTACGATCTGAGTAATATTTTTCCACATTCAGCATCATTTTTTCCACATTTAGCTCAAAACTGGACAAAAACATGTGTTTTGAGTTATTTTTTACAACATTTAATAAAATATTTGCAACTTTTTATATTTAAAACGCAATTTTAAATGTTAAATATTAAATCAAAATGTTAAATCTAAATATTATTTTTAAATCTAAATGTTAAATCTAAATATTATTTTTTAAATCTAAATGTTAAATCTAAATGTTACAGGAAACTAAATATTTAGCTAACATGCAAATTTATTGAAAAGGTCAAGGGAAATGCCAAAATAAAAGCTTTATGAAAATCTCCGGCCTAAAGTGTGCCGGTAGTGGTCAGGTTTAAAACCAAACCCGACCTGGGAACGGAGAACATCCAGGACCATTTTTGTTTTGTTTTGCTTGTTTTATATGTCTTCTAGTTTTATTTCATTCCTTCTGGGATTTTGATACAATTAATGTATGCATATTCTGCACACACACAAACACACATGTGGCTACTACCCATTTCTTGTTTTTAGACTTAAGATGGATTATTCTTGAATGACGACATTGATCTGACACATGTAGTATTAGTTAATTGTCTTTATTGTTCCTCCATCATCTCTCTACCCTGTGTTAAAGTGAACACAGGGTAGAGAGGTGATGAAGGAAATGAAAAAAGGGGGGTAAGGAAAAGGTAGAAGGGAGAAAAAGAGGTGAAAAGAAGGGATAGAAAAAAGGAAAGAGACAGAGGAGAGAAAACCCCAACAATCCCCTCTGAGCAAGCACTTGGCGACAGTGGGGAGGAAAAACTGCCTTTAAGCAGAAACCTCCAGCAGAACCAGGCTCAGGAGGGGCAGTCAACTGCTGGGACTGGTTGGGGGGTGAGGGTGAAAAGAGAGAGGGGGGGGAGGGAGATAGGAGAGGTGTTAGGAGAGAAAGGGAGAGGAGAGGTAAAAATTAAGATGGAACAGATGTTGAGAAAGATGAGGCTACATCAGGTGAAGAAGCAGCAGTGTCCCTCCTCCGGAACCAGCAGAAGCGTTTTTTCTTCTTTTTCAGTTGCTGTTCCACGAGTGCTTTTTTCTCTAGGATGAGGGTTCTCAATTCATTGATTGTTTCTGCATTTTGCATCTCAAGTTTCTTGCATCTTTGCTCCACTTCTTCTAATTTTGCTTGTTTTTCTTCAAGCTGTTCTTTCAGTTCTTTAGATGCTGCCTTTTGCACCTGCATTTCAGTGTTTTTGCACCTTAAGTTGTTAGAAAGTTCTTCAAGCTCTTCTGTGTTTTTTCTCAGCATTTCAGCAATCCTACTCTGCATCTCTGAGCATTGTTTTTCCAGTTTTTCCTTTGCTACTTCCAGTCCAGTTGTTTTGTCCTTCATTTCAAAATAAAATTCTTGCAGTTTTAGATGTTTCCTCATAAAGTCCTGGGAAATAAGTTTTTCTTCTTTCTGTATTTCTTGCTGTTGCGCTTTCTCTTGAAGTAACCCTTTCATTTTGTGCACTGTGTCATCAAACCTTTTTTCCAGCACTTTGTATTTTCCCTCCACGTGTTTGAGTTTGTCCTGTGTGCCTCTGTGCTTTATGTCCATTTTTTCCTTCTCATCAAGAATTTCTTTATTTCTTTCCAGCGCTTCATCAAAATTTCCTTGGAGCTCCTGATTCTTTATATTCATTTGTTGGAGGTCACACTGTAACTCCTTATTAATAGCTTCCCTGTCTTGATGCTGCTTGGACATTTCTTTCAATTCAGCTCTTTTTTGCTTGATTTTGTTCCTCAGGAACAGAATCTGCTCTTGGGCTTGTGTACTGATGTAAGTTTGTTGGTCCTGGATGTTCTGAAGCTTGCGATCCATTTCTTTCTGTCTTTCTTGTAGTTGCTCGTTCTCATGAAGTAACTGTTCATTTCTGTCCAGTGTTTCATTGAGATTTTGTTTGAGCTCCTGATTCACTGTCAACATTTGTTGGACTTCACAATGTAACTCTGCATTAAGAGCATCACTGTCTTGAAGCTGCTTGGCCGTTTCTTTTAATTCAGCTTTCTTTTGCTTGTTTTTGTCCATCAGGTTCATAATCCTCTCCTGGGTTTGACCAAATAAAATTTCCCAGCCCTCATTAATAATCTTTATGTCAGGCTGGCACCGCTTATTGTTAGTGTTTTCGTCCTCGATGTTCTGAAGATTGCGATCCATTTCTTTCTGTCTTTTTTGTAGTTGCTCGTTCTCGTGAAGTAAATGTTCATTTCTTACCAGTGTGTCATCATGCCTTTTTTGGAGCACTCTGTATTTTTCCACCATGCCTTTGAGTTTGTGTTCCACGTCGCTTAGCTTTATGTTCAATTCTTCCTTCTCAAAAAGAATTTCTTCATTTTCCTCCAGTGCTTGATTAAGCCTTTGTTGGAGCTCCTGATTATTTTTGTCCATTTGTCTACAGGGAGGAGAGTCAGTGTGAACTTTTGGTCTTTTCTGGTGTTTTCTCTGAGACATGTCGTGGTCTGTAAACAGTGACTCTGAAAACAATTCAAATGTTTCAAAATACTTCTCTGGTGAAGCTTTGAAAGCTGCAAAAACAACTTCTGCCAATACAATTGCTGCAAAAATACTGACTACAAACTGTTGCCTTTCTACCCTATTTAAGGAAAATCTTCAAAGGACATTCCAGCACATCAAAGCAGCAAAGGTGATGTCACAAAGGTCCATATGACATCATCATTCCATAAGCCAATATTGTTGTCACATGACATTTTTGAATGGGGATTTTTTTTGCTTGGACAAATTATCAGTAAAGTTTCAATCACATACAACAGAAAATAAATAAATAAATACAACAAAATAAAATGATAGGAACAAGACAAAAACGGGTATTTTGTGCCAACAACATTGAGAGTAACATCCTCCTCTCTGCCCCTTAATGCTCTCTCGTCACTATGGTAACGCGGGGACCGCTGTGGGCAGCTGGCTGAACAGTAATGAGTAGGACACATAGAGCTGTGATATTGATGCAGTTTAGCTACAGTACAGCTAACGTTAGCCGTGTTGTACCACATTAATGTATGCTTTTTGGGGATTTACTCAGGTTTACTCTAAATAAAGGCCAGACTTTAACTTTGCTTTAGCTGGGTCCAACACTGATATTCTCAGACAACGTCAAGTTCCAGTGTTCGCTTAAAACAGACCGACAATTTCATATTGTCTTAATTATCGGTAAAATTTGGGCAATATTTTATCATAAATACATCACTTTTTCTTCTTAGGGCTCAAATGGCTATTCAACACTTTCATATTTAATTTAAATATTGCTCGCCAAGAAAAGCAGTTATAGTAGCAGCCGATTTAAATCAGCATTTGTTTGTCTTTTGTTAAGCTGGTCAAGGCCAAATTAAAGCGTGGACAGTCATTTTCTATAGAATATTGAAAGATAACCCATGTTGTGACTTATCTTCACAATTACAGTGGTCCCTCGCTACAACGCGGTTCACCTTTTGCAGCCTCGCTGTTTCGCGCATGTTTTTAGTGCAATTTTCCATGCTTTTTTTTTTTAAGCACAGTGTGTTCTGCCTCCTGATCAGCTGTAGACCATTGTCGATCTCCTCCGTGCCGTCTCTCCTGTACAGTACAGAATCGCTTCATCAGTCACTAGCAGTGTGACTCTGAAGTGCTGTACTGTATGTTTGTAAGTTTTCTCCCCAACAAAAAACAATGTCGGCGAAACGTTTTGCACCGTCAAAGGCAGCTGACTGAAAACTGGTTTTGATCCTCGGTTTCATTCTATAATACTGGACTTCTTTTTCTTGAACTTTGAGAGTGTTGAAACGAGAGAGAAAAGTGGGACAATGTCGATGCCTGTCTGAGAGAAGTGTATAAAGTGTGTAGTGAGGGGTTTTACAGCCCTAAAACATATAAAATAGTTGTAAAAAAATAAATTACGTAGGCTACTTTGCGGATTTCACCTATTGCTGGTTATTTTTAGAACATAACACCCGCGATAAACGAGAGAACACTGTATACAAATACTGAGAAATATAAAATTTGAATCCTTTCTCTATTTTGCTCTGAGGCCAGGGGGAAAAGTATCGACAAGTCGATGAACGTCATCTACAGATGTATTCGGTAAATGCTCAAGACATCTTGAGAAATGTAAATCGCTTGAGTCATCCATTTGGTTGACTTTTTTTTTTTTTTTGAAAAACCGACCGTAAACAAGGTGCGAATATCACACCGAAAACGAAGCGCCTTACAGGAGTTTCCCCACCAGAAGTCGCATATGCTAAGGTGCACCTAGTCTATTGGTAAAAAATATATAAGAGATGGTAATAACACGACTAGATTTTCATTCTTTAACCTGGTCTGATGGTTGTAGAATGTGAAAAGCAGTGTGTTTGTGTCTTTGTAACAAATGACTTTAAAAATAACAATAAATTAACCCTTTCACACAGCTATTCAAAGGTTGTTTTCTTGTATTTGTGTCAGTGTTGCTGGTGTACTTGCACATAAACCACTACATTGGACACTGATGTGTCACTCCATACCTTGCCTCCCACTGGTCGTCTAATGTTACTATAGACGTATGACATGTTTCATTGTAATTATTGTTATTTAACCCTTTCATGCATGAATTATGACAACCTCAATCAGGATTTTTTTCTTAGGTATTTTTATTCATCTTTTCATGCCTAAAGATGAATAAAAATACTTAAGATCCGGATTGAGGTTGTCATAATTCATGCATGAAAGGGTTAATTTTATTATCATTTTTTTATCTTAAGGTGCCGGTGTTCGCCCAGTTATCCGCATTGGTAAACCGACAGTTATCACGGTGGACGCCAAGGCTGCTGGACAAGGCAAGGCGACATGAGGTCACGGGTATCTGAATGCCAGCTTGACATAGACATGGTTGAAAATGACGACGGCACATTCGACATCTTTTACACACCACCGCAGCCTGGCGACTATGTGATCTGCGTCCGCTTTGGAGGGGAGCACATCCCTAACAGTCCATTCCAAGTCATGGTGAGTGATCTGCATTTAATCCGACGTGCCTTTGTGCTTTGTTGACAACTAGAATTTCATAAATAAAACGGAGTTTTCAGTCTCAGTCAAAACAATCGTAAACAGGCAGAGTACAGTTGTCAAGAGTGACCCTCGAGTTTGAGAAGCAGTAGTCTCTTATGATAAGTCTTAAGCTGCATCCACGGTGAAAGCAGGTTGCAGCAAGCTGGTGACCCGAGAAAATAGAAAGTCAACGACATGAAGCACCTAACCAAATATTAGAATATATCAAATATATATAATTCATGCTTTATGTGATTTGAAACTTCCCTTTCAAAGTATCCACCAAGGGACTTACTGTTCTTTAAGAACTTTAAAGATATCAGATCGAATAGTGATAAAACAAAGTCATACTTAATACACTTAAGGCCTGGCGATCAGTATGTCAACTTGAGGGAAGATCAAAGTTCACATCTATGTTCACCCCAATTGTGAATAACCTTGACTTTCAACCTGGGATGTTCGATACAGGTTTTAAGCAATGGAGGGACAAGGGGGTTCATAGGCTGAGGGACTTATTCTCCGACAATGTGGTTATGTCATTTGACCAAATGGTGGAGAAATATTCTCTCCCCAAACACGACTTCTTCCGTTCTTTACAGATAAGGCATTATATCGTGCACAGTACTAATTTAAGTGAGAACCATGAAAGTTCTCCTGTTGAGAAGTTATTAGTTTGAACAGACATGGAGCATGTCATCCAGGATTTGTCACGATGAGTTGTGTGGCTGGACCCAAGTGCAGGACTCAGAGACAAAACATTAACTTAAATGGCAGCTTTATTTGCTGTTGCGACAAAACTGGGAATACATAAACAAAACACAAACTAACTAGACTGAAGATGCATAGCGGGGCTTGACTTAACCTGGAGATAGACGACGAGGAATACACACACAACAAACATGGAGGACGCAACAACTGGCAGGGAAAAACACAGGGATTAAATACATACTGAGGTTGAAAAATAAAAACAATTAAAAATGAATCCAGTACTGCTGTGACAAACAATGTGATTCCTCCAAGAGTCATTCTCATATAAGCTCCCATGTCCACCTTTACAGCAGGAAAAAAAGCTGTTTGTGGACAGCATGGGCAGTTTCCTGCTTTCACAGCAACACAACATATGTGGCTTTATAAGTTTTAACAAAGACATTAAATCGGAGCTTTGGCATCTGGGACTGCTTATGCTTACGTTCCTGGGTCTATTGACCCAGCGTTTTGAGTTTTAGTTTATTTGGATGTTATGTTTAAGTTCTTTAGGTTATCTAAGCTCATTTGTTTATTTCAATTCCCCTTGTGTCTTCTACAGCTGTGTTTTAGTCTCCCTTTGCCCTTTATGTGTTCAAACTGTATGTCTTATGATGTCAATTGTATATTGTCATGTCTGCGTCGCATGTTTCCTGTTTTATTTTGAAAGTCTGTGTCCTATGTCAGTGCAGTCAGCTTTGCTTCCTTTGTCTCATCATGTCAGACTAGTGTCAGCTGTTTTCCCCATGTGTTTCCTCTCCCCCTAATCACCCTTGTGTGTATTTAGTCTGTGTGTTTCTGTTCATTTTTTGTCAGGTCGTCTGTTGTTCCATGTCATGTTACCATGTCTCCATGTTTCTAGGATTTTCCATGTTTAGGTTTTTTGCAGCATTTGAGGTTTAGTTCTTCCAAGATTTAATCATAATGTCATGCCTGTGGGAGTTACCTGGAAGAACTGCAAAGACTGACTTAACATTAGAGGAAGGCATGTTGTCCAACATCGGTCTAAGGCATGAGTGAACCAGTTTTTTTGGTTGTCACTATGCAGTTTAATAATTCTTACACAAACTAATAAGAACATATCTGATAAAAAAAATATGATACTGTAAATAATCCTTAGTTTTTAATTTTTGTTATAGGAGGGAACATATGTGGTATTTTAGCATCAGACACTTAGTTTTCTGTTTTCTGATGAAGTTGTTCTGCATTCATTTGTGCAGATGATGTCTTTCATTTAACGAAAACACAAATCAGACACCAGCTCACAACCTTAAACATGATTATTGAGCTAGCAATTGGGTGTGATCCAGTGATGGATTCATGATTAGCTAACAATGAGGAATGGCAGGGATTTTTTTCTTTAGCAAAAGAAACAATAAAACAATGAAAAGACCTCAGGAGACATAAAACTGTTTTACTGGCAAAATATCAAAACTAAAGCCAATAACTTTGCTGATTTTCTCTATCTGTGCAATATTGATTAACGTTACTGCTCTTTAAGGTAAATATCAAAACTATTACACTGTTTAATCCACACCGATGCATCATATTCTGTAAAATCATATTTTTGTATATGTTGTCCTGTGAGGACATCTGATCTCTGAAAAAACAACTGTTAATGAAGCTGGAAAAACAAACCCACATCTTGATCCTTAAAAAAGCATATTAATATATATCTTAATAACAAAAACAATCACAGCTGAAATAAAAGGCTTCAGCCTACTAATATTAGTTCATAAAATACATTCTCTGCGCCAAAAGTGATGAGTGAAGGTGCCCATGGAGGCAAGGGTGCCACCAGGCATTTGGCCCCGGGGCAGACCCAAGACAGGCTGGAGAGATTATATCTCTCGGCTGGCCTGGGAACGCCTCGGTGTTCATATTCATATTAATATTCTTATTCTTCTATGACAAAAAGTACAAGTGTTCATTTATGGAAATAAACAGAACAGTAAGACATATTTTTCAATTTTTTTTCTTTATTTTGATTTGCCGCCAATTACATGTTCTTATTTGTAATTTTTGTAGTGCTCCCCACTATGTGAACCCCTCACCTGATGTTTTATGTTTATTAGTTTAGTTTAGATTCTAAACTATCAACGCCAACAATCAAATGATCCCCTTTAATAGCAAGCACTGGGCAACGGTGGAAAGGAAAAACTCCCTTTAGCAGGAAGAAACCTTTGACAGAACCAGGCTAAGAAAGGGGCAGCCATCTGTCATGACTGGTTGGGGGGTGAGAGGCAGAGGAAAAGAAAAATGAGAGCACATGTTAGCTATATGTTGTTCACGTTGCCTAAAATGAACAACGTATGGTTTTCTGGACTGTGAAAGAAATGTCTCAAGTCAGTTTTCAGTGACGTGACTGAAGACTTTTCTGGATGGCCGTGCGGATGCTTGTCAGAAACAGTTCATTTCCTTTCTTGGAGAAATGAACTCCGTCGGGTAAAAAAATGGAGTTGTTGAAAAACCTGATGCACGGATGCTCAATAATCACTCCATCAAAGCGGTCGACAGCCTTTCTAATGCTGGCATTCACAATCTTCCTGTCCTTATTGATTTCGCCTGGATTTCCATATCTCCACACTTGACGCTCGTTGATGGATGAATATGCAATTGTCATTGAGGGGAACTCTGTGTGCAATTGCATCAATTCCTTCTCAATGACAGAAGAAAGTTTATAAGCAGAAAAGAGTCCCAAATCATTGCCCCCAGCATGGATTACCAGTATGTCAGGTGGGCTCTGTGTGGATAGCTCATCATAAAAACGAGGAAGGACTCCCCACCAGCGCATTCCTCCTTTGCCAAACCACTGGACTTTGGCATTAAGTCCGAAATTTTCTCCGAAAATCTCTTTTGCTTCACCCTTGGCTCGTCTGATGTAACTGGACCCAATGATCCACACGTTTGTTTCTCTCTGGTCTTCTGGCCTCTCTTTCTTTTTCGGTGTGTTTTCACAGGTTGTCGTATCACTCAAGGTCATATCGTTCATTTTTTTAACTAGGTGTTGGATAGACTTTGGCGGAAAACTTTTTTGGATGCTCTGTGTCACTGCTGCCTGTTCTGGCCTCTGGTTGTCTTTCAGTGTGTTTTCAGAGGTTTCACTCAAGGTCATATCGTTCATTTTTTTAACTAGGTGTTGGATAGACTTTGGCGGAAAACTTTTTTGGATGCTCTGTGTCACTGCTGCTTGTTCTGGCCTCTTGTTGTCTTTCAGTGTGTTTTCAGAGGTTTCACTCAAGGTCATATTGTTCATTTTCTCAACTAGGTGTTGGATAGACTTTGGCGAAAAACTTTTTTTGAATCTCTGTGTCACTGCTGCCTGTTCTGGCCTCTGGTTGTCTTTCAGTGTGTTTTCACAGGTTTTCGTATCACTTGAGGTCGAAACGTCCATTTTCTCAACTAGGTGTTGGATAGTCTTTGGAGAAAAACCTTTTTTGAATCTTTGTGTCACTGCTGCCTGTTCTGGCCTCTTGTTGTCTTTCAGTGTGTTTTCACAGGTTTTAGTATCACTTGAGGTCGAAACGTCCATTTTCTCAACTAGGTGTTGGATAGTCTTTGGAGAAAAACCTTTTTTGAATCTCTGTGTCACTGCTGCCTGTTCTGGCCTCTTGTTGTCTTTCAGTGTGTTTTCACAGGTTTTCGTATCACTTGAGGTCGAAACGTCCATTTTCTCAACTAGGTGTTGGATAGTCTTTGGAGAAAAACCTTTTTTGAATCTCTGTGTCACTGCTGCCTGTTCTGGCCTCTTGTTGTCTTTCAGTGTGTTTTCACAGGTTTTCGTATCACTTGAGGTTGAAACGTCCATTTTCTCAACTAGGTGTTGGATAGTCTTTGGAGAAAAACTTTTATTGAATCTCTGTGTCACTGCTGCTTGTTCTGGCCTCTTGTTGTCTTTCAGTGTGTTTTCACAGGTTTTAGTATCACTTGAGGTCGAAACGTCCATTTTTTCAACTAGGTGTTGGATAGTCTTTGGCGAAAAACTTTTTTTGAATCTCTGTGTCACTGCTGCTTGTTCTGGCCTCTTGTTGTCTTTCAGTGTGTTTTGAGAGGTTTTGGTATCACTTGAGGTCATATCGTTCGATTTCTGAACTTGGAATTGGATAGTCCTTGACGAAGAACTTTTTTGGATGCTCGGAGTCACTGCTGTTTCTTTTTTCTCAGTGTCTATTCTCATCCTCTTTCTCTCTGGAGAGTAGCTCTCAGAGTTGTTTTTGCTGCCTTTTGAAATCTGACTGTATCGTCTTTTCAACACAATTTTTTCTTCACAGATTCGTCTTTTTTTCCTTGGTGGAGAGCAGCTGTCGGGACTTCTGCAATTCTGTGCAGCATAATCCGGGGCTCGCTTCCTCTTGAGTGGAAGCTGGAAATGAGTCTCTTCAGAATTTGGCTCTGGATTTTGGCGGTCCATTGTAGTAAAGCTAGCGTAAGCTTGTTGACTTTTGCCGTGTTTATTCTGAGACATCTTGGAGTGTTGATGAAGTGACTGTGTTAAAGATTCAACTGTTTTAAAATGTTTCTCAGGCGTACCTTTGAATGCTTAAGTGTTGCAAATAAACTGCATGAAAGTTTGGGATCCTTACCCCTATTTAAGGATTCGCAGATCAAAGGCATATGAAATGCCTTTGATCATCATGTTGATGTCATAACATAATGTAACAGTAACATTCTTTTTTTTTAAATTTGGTGTTATTGTCTATAGAGCTTTGGCGC
This sequence comes from Pelmatolapia mariae, assembly GCF_036321145.2. Taxonomy (NCBI): domain Eukaryota; kingdom Metazoa; phylum Chordata; class Actinopteri; order Cichliformes; family Cichlidae; genus Pelmatolapia; species Pelmatolapia mariae. The sequence continues at coordinate 38,203,173 of NC_086244.1, read as the reverse complement.
GTGATGTCACGGGAGGGGGCGTGGCCAACGGGGCGCCATTTTAGCAGGCCAAACAAAGGGCTTAAGGAGCGAAAGCATCAGCAATGGTTCGCATTGCTGTGTTGTCGGTTGTAATGTTAGATCGCACGATCGGGAAGGGAATAAACTTGAAAATTGGCTCTCTTTTTATTCTTTCCCCACCTGGAAGCAACGTGAGGGAGCTTGGTTGTTATTAAAAGAAGGCATCTAGCCTGGATAGCAGCTGCGAGGAGGGCTGATATCCAGTTCTCTACCATCCACAGATATCTGTTGGTGTGCTACAGACATTTTCATTCAGGTAAGTTCTAAATAAGTTCACATTAGGGCTGTTTGATATAACGATATATATCGATGACGATCGTTTGTTTCGTGGTGTCGCAAAATGAACTGTTTACAGCAATATTTTTTTCATCGTTTTGACGGTCACTGTAGTGGCTATATTAATTTCTTAAAGTTCTCTCTTTCTCTTATATTTAATATAACCACACTACGGACGGACAAGACTGTTTTTATGCGTTGTCATTAGCAACAACGACGTTAAAACCATCCGCTTGTTTATTTTCCACATAAACCATTCACAAAAAAGATCAATATCCTGTTGAGACTTTTCAAAATAAACTGAATTACGTGAAAGAGTATGCAGATTGTTTATGAATGAGAAGCAAAAAAGAGCCGCCAAGTGCTAAAAAATAAACCTTAAACTCAAACGTTAGAACAGGCTTTTCCCCGCAGCACGCCGTGTAATAAATACTCAAAAAGAAAACAGCGGCCGTTACAACTTATGTCTAAAAATGTATAGCTTCATGCATCGGTTAAAACACTGGACTCCAGGTACACGACGCCCAGCTGGAAACACTTCACAAGTCGAGCAGCCCGAGATTCACAGAATTTACAGTAAATGTTAAATTTTTGTGATTTATATAGTTATCGACGATAGATGTCTTATATCGGGATATGAGGTTTTGGTCATATCGCACAGCCCTAGTATCACACTGTATTGTTGGAAAATACTAAATGTTACAGTGGGAAAATGTGTGTGCAATGTGAAATACATACTGTGTTAAAATCAGTATCACTCCTTTCACAGCAGCACCTCTGGAATCTGTTAATCCAGGCCTGACCTCCAGGATGCTCCACTGCTAATGTTTTGTTTCTCTCTAAGAGTGCTTGTGGAGGATTCGGCACAGACACAGACAGACATGAGTGCAAGATGTGCAGTGATTACAGAACACTTTAGTGTTGGGCTATCATACCACTATTGAGCTCATAGTGTTAAAATAAGTGAGTGACATTACTTAACAAAAGTCACTGCTTACAGTAGTTTGGAATAAATACATAGGATGATCCATGATTTGGGGAAATTGTGGCAACAGAAGTGTTTTTAATGATTTGGGGAAATAAACTGCACGTGGCACACTGGTGTCTGTGGTGTTGGATGCATTATTACTCTTATGGCTTACAGTTGCTTGCAAATGTGAAGTTGTATTAACTTATAGATTTTGTTTTCTAGGATGCAGGTTCCAGGTGAAGCTAGAAGTTAAACAGACTTAACATGAAAACCACACTAACATCTCCTAACGCAGGTTTACAGGCCTGGAGCGGAGCTACTCCAGGGGAGTAGCTCCTGAAACTTTTAATAGAGAATGTGCAACTTTATTGTGTATCTCTAATTGTGTTGAGTTGACGCACGGCAAGAACCATGTGGCAAAAGAGGCTTTTGTGGGGGAGCTTTCATTTTTAAATTGCAGGTACCATGACGTGAGTGGTATGAAAGGAGAGACTGAGGTGCAGGTGCAGACTGAGACCAGGAGAGGAGGCTCCAAGAGGACCAGTGGGAAGCAGGGACCATTTCCAGCACAGCCGCCAATCCAGAGAGGAGTTAAGGCAGAGGGCTGTACCACTCGGCTTCCTACAGATCGTCATGAGGAGATTGTGAACAACAGTGAAATCTGAAAAAGGTGGAAAGTGATCCTGCGGTGACATTGAGGAAGACTACGGGGGTGTACGACGTGCTCTGCCCCTAACCCTAGAGCAGAAAAACAGATGTGGATCACCAACGATAGAAGTGCCTTGCACAAACGACAAACAGGAGGGAATGTCAGAGTTGATCATTTAAGATTGTCATTTGTGTTAAGATATATACAATCATTGCAAATGTCTGACACAGTTAGATCAGACATTAAACAGCCTTTAGCCTTCCTGCTCCTGAGTGAAAGCCTGTATTATATCTGACTGTGCTCATGTGGGGACAGCACAGATTAGCCTTTCTCAAAGTCAAGAGTGGGGCTAATTTAGGATCTTCACTCAAATTTAAAATACAATGGAAACTGATGTATTTTCTTACATAAACAAAAAACACACAAGCGCTTATAAAATGCTCGTCCTACCCAGTCATATGCAAAGTGTTAAAATCAATGTGTGATCCACCTGCCACTAAGAGATATTATTTCTCTTTGGTAGATGGAAAAAATGTAATCAAACTCACTGTGAGTAGCTACAACAGCACATTTGTTATAATATGATGAATCAAGCATTTAGATATTAAATAGTATTGAGGGAGACAGGATCAAATACAGTGGGGCAAGAAAGTATTTAGTCAGCCACCAATTATGCAAGTTCTCCCACTTAAAAAGATGAGAGAGACCTGTAACTTTCATCATAGGTATACCTCTAACTTGTCTGAGTTTTAAAGAATTGATTTGCAAATTATGGAGGAAAATAAGTATTTGGTCACCTCATTTTTTGCCCCACTGTAAGTGTAAACTTCTTTATACTCCTTTTCAACTATGTAAACTGTGTGATATACTAAGATATTTGTGGCAACTCGATGTGCTTTGTCCACTTTTATTATCGCACTGCTCTGTTAACCAAAGAGAATACCTCAGTTCATTGTATGTTTGACTATAATTTACAAAAAACTAAAACATGATTTCTCATCGTTTCTACAATAACTGTCATCTGAGCCCACAAACTCAACAGGACAGTGCTTACTCAAGTCATGGATCAAGTGACTTAAAGGGCCGTTTTCAAAGAAAACTAAAAGTGTATAAGCAACCAAGGGAGTGAGTCCTACCTGGCCACTGGACAACATTCAGTGACAGTGCACTTGCTGGCATCTCGGGTGGGCAGAGCCCTGATTCAGTAGGGTGAATAAGGGATCTCGTCTCCTCCGTACTTAATGAGTGTGGTGTATCTGTCAGTCATGTCTGGCACATAAGACACCAGGTAGGTCCCATCATGGTTGTCACAGATATTTGCTTCTTGGGCTTCCCGTCTGGGTCCTTCAGGAGAAAACAAAAACTGTTACCTAAATATCAGCGCTTTGATTACATTATTGTGTGGTCCACGTTCATGCACTCACAGTGATCTGCACTGCCAGCAGTCCCTCACCTGCATCTTTGGCATCAATGTTGAACGTCACTGGCAGAGAGGTGGGCACTCCAGTGGTTTTAAGGCCGGATCCACTTGCACGCACCTTGCTGGCATCATGGGTGGGCAGCACCTTCACCTTGTAAGGGTGGACAAAAGAGAAGAGAAGAACAACAGTCTCTCAAATGAAAGGAGCCTCATTTACAGAACCGAGTAAACCACACAAAGAGTTTTCCATTTTTAAAGCTGGCCAGAGTGCAACACTGTAACATGTAACACCTAGAAGGTTCAGATGGTTGCAGTACTTTGCTCATTTGGATCAAAAGTTTGGGGGGAAAATTTTAATTAAATCAAGTGATTGTAATGCTGTTGCTTCCGTTGTGTAGTTAACCATCTATCATTTTAGATGTTTCATTAGCAGCCTGATGAAATTAGCTGTGTCGTTAGCCGACTTCAGCCATCCAAACAGATGACCATCTATGGTGAATTATGCAGATCACTAGCACAGTACACAGATTACCACTTCTTATTCCAGCCAGACTTGTTGTTACTTCATTCTAATCATGCAGTAACAACAAAGATTTATTCCTACTGGCTTTTTAAAATGTGGTTCTTCTATTCTAGAAAAACAAAAACATGTTATCACAGGGTTTTGTTTTTTTCAATGACATTTGTGTTGGCTGTGTCAGTCGCAGGCAAACATTTATCATAATGGTTAGATATTAGGAAATAGCTTAAAATTAGTGCATATTTAACTTGTTACACTGGCTTAATGTTGCCTGCATGGGATCTCCTCATGAGCATATGACTGTACCCTGGATGATGATATGTGAGGAGCTTGAACTTGTTTCGCTAACAGAAACTAATTTAGCTAGCTTAGCGCACATGTCTTGTGGCAAGATATATGCACCTAAATGCTTTAAGTCATTGGCTGTTCTGCCAAATTGCCACCAACCTGCAACTTTGTGAGCTGACTGTTTCTGGATTTTTGTGTTTTAGACAACAAAAATAAAAGAAAAAGATCGACAGATTCAGGTTTTTCCTTACCTGTGGTAGTCGCGTAGAATGACGTCACTGACACTGGTTTAATATGAAAACAAACTTTCTCAAACAAAAAAAAAAAAAAAAAGTCGGCGTGTCATCTTTACCGAGCAACATACATGTTTTGCCTCACATTTAAATTATTATTTTTTCCTTTTCAAAAATCATTTGTATTCAGAGAAGTCAAATATATCAAATTTGCACGAATTCCACGGCCGGCAGGTGGCGCAGAGCACTTGCCGGCCCCTGGCAGGTTGAAGCACAGACAGGCGCTGGTTCGATACACACTCACTCACTTCAAATCCTCTTTGTAGCTTTGGTCTGCTAGGGGGATTCCTGGTCTGCGCAGGGAATCCCGATGTTTTTTGGGGTGTTGGGGCCTTTATTTATAAAGCTGGGACTATCTCCGTTGTCATGGCTACCAAGAACAACGCCAGCTTGGGGGAGAGCGGAGAGCCAATAAGCACAGACTCATTCATCCTTTCTCCACTTTCTTTTCACAGCTGCTGCGGTGGGAAACGCTGGTACTTGTGTGGCTATGCAGTTTTTGCCTTGTTGGGAGCTTTTAAGGACCAGTCTTGAATTTTACACATTTGATAAGTGAAGACTGGATGTTTAGTGACGAGAGCTGGGGTAATCTGGACAGAATCTGCAGGCTGCATCTCCAAATCAGAAATGGCTTTAGATCTGACGCTAGCAGACAGGCATGCATGTCTCAGCGTGATTACACACTAACACATTGTGATTAATCACACACATTTGTATACATTTTATTAACAAGATAAAAAAAAAAAAACACTATACAAAATGTCTTTTTGTGACAGGCTGCTAGTAACAAAGTGCTTAAAGATTTAAAATTGGTTCTTTCCCAAGTTTTCTGTTATGTGCACACACATTCCTTGAATTAGGTGCTTTTTAATTCTCCAATAATGGTCAGTGCAAAGTGTTTACACAAACAAAAAACAAACAAACAAAAAACATTACTCAGAAAATGGTCAGGTACAAGAACTGGACTAAAAAGGAGTGGAAAAACCAGATAATGTCCAAAGAAATACTTCAGCGTGTGGCTCACGACTTTTGCACAGTACTGTAAATGTTATTAATAATGAAAGATATAAAAATGTAGCTTTCTCATTTTTTAAAAAAATCCCATACACATTATTCTTCTAGTGAAGGTGCCTCCTCCTTCTGACCTTAGGGTAACTAATTTCTCAGACAGTGACATCACGGTGCGCTGGGAAGCTGCAGCTGATGATGATGTTTCTTACCTCACTAAGTGGAGGCGACCTGAGACAGGTGGGGAAGAACTATTGGATTGTTGGAGTACATATTATGAAATAAAAAATACAATATCTCAATAAACTGTTGTCCTGCCTTAAGGAGTATCAGATATCACTGTCTGCACTCTATGGAGATGGAGCTCAGAGTGAAGCTGTGGCCATACGCTACAGCACCTGTGAGTCACACATTTTCTGATCCTGAACGTTTCTCAAACTCAGGAGGGGAGAGCCTGAAACCATTTACCTAAGTCACATTAGCAGCAGTGTTCAGCCTAAAAAATACACAAGTTAAAAGTCATGCATTTGAGTCATGCATCCATATTATTTGTTTATTTATTAAATTATTTTTGAGACACTGTTAGTTGTTAGAAGTCAATGTTTTAATGATAGGACATATATGACAGTAATGAGACAACCTAAGATTACCACAAAAACACAGAAATAAAAATCATAGAATCACACAGAGCTTGTTTCTCTCCCGTTAGTCTATAGGCCCAGTTACCTTTTACTTTTCTGTGGTCAGTAGCCCTTCATGTCATATTCTGTCTCTATGTACAATATAGCATTACTAATACAATAACCTGTACGTAAATTAACTTCATTGTGTAATTGATGGCAGTTCTCAAAGTACTAGTCACTCGCTGGAGCTGATGTCAGATGATGTCAGTTTCAGAAAAATCACCTGAAAACATTCAAGTATCCTTTGCCGAATAGTTGAATTAAGAAAATGAGACCTTGTGTAGATATCCACTTGTTTTAAAGGAACATGAATACCTGTTAAACCTATGACTAACCTTTATCTTCACCTTTGGTTAGAGCTGGGCGATATAAGATTTTTTCATATCACGATATGTTTTTTTTTTTCATTTCAGGCGATAACGATATATATCACGATATAAGCCAAATAACTATATTTGTAAGATTTAAATGTGCCGTTGCTCACAAGTAAAATGTGAAATAATCAGCAGCTTGTCTTGATTTTAATATTTATTTCCCATAATAAGTTCAACAGGGTAGATGTACTTAAGGAACATGAGACTTTTTCAGATAAATAAAGGCAAATATTGCAAACTACACAAAAGGCAGCCGCTAAAGCGTTTAAGTTTCAAAATAGAACAAACAAAACAGACTACTAAATTGTCAATTCCACTTAGAAACAAAATATTAATTCTAAAAATAAATCTTAGTTTGTTTTACAGAAGAACAGACAAAATTGACTAACTTTTGTCAATATCAAATAAACTGAGAACTAAAAGGAAATTTTCAATCTCTCCTTGTTGTATAGCTTTCTGAACTTTCTGAATCCTTTATCATCTGCAACTGAAAATAGTTGTGGATGATTACTATACCTTTCTAATGTGACGTTGTTGTCCCTGGCTCTCTTTCTCTCTCTCTCTCCCTCCCGCTCTGTTCCTGTGCTACTACGAGTGTACCTACCGCCCCTCCCCCCTCTTCCCAGCGCAAAGCGCAAGGCTCGCGTGCAGAGTGAAGCGGAAAAAAAGTGCGAGAGAGAGAGAGGGTGAGAGAAAGAAAGAAAAAAAACCCCACGGGTCGCGATAAGGAGCCGGCTCGCGTCGTTCACGTCAAAGATCCGGCTCTAAGAGCCATTTCGTTCGCGACCGACACATCACTACGAAATACTACTGCTACTAATAATAATAATAATAATGTGCGGCTTGGCACTTGTGCTGTACGTAACAAGTCACGTGACGTGATGCTGCGGCTGTGATTGGTTCGGCTCTGCGCTTCTTAATTTGGATTGGCTGTTCTTCTTTTCTTTTTTTTAAGAGAGCAAGAGAGAGATGAGGTCTATCGCAATAGTTTAATTTTTCTATCGAGAAAAAGTTATTTTGCAATACATATCGTTATCGTTTTATCGCCCAGCTCTACCTTTGGTCATAAGCAACAACACAAACACCTGTCCTCCTGCTAAGATCCAACAGGTTACTGGACTTCTTAACTTTTTTCAACAACTGTTCATCTGATCTGTTTCCAGTGTTGGGGAGTAACGGAATACATGTACCGCCGTTACGTATTTAGAATACAAAATATGAGTAACTGTATTCCGTTACAGTTACCGTTTAAAAAGGTGGTAATCAGAATACAGTTACTTTGTTGAAATAAATGGATTACACGGCGGTACTTTCCTGTTTCATATTGTCGCGGGTCAGGATTGTTTGGGTTTGTTTGACAGCTACGCTCTGTTGTTCCAGGCGGCAGCGTTACGGTTGCCATGGTTACAGGGTGACGCTCTCTCACAGTGTGTTTCCTGGGTGAGAGAGCGCTTTTTTGTTGTTGTTGCTGTGCTAAGCTAAAAGGCAGAATGCTACAGGCATGGCCCTAAAGAATGTAGCCTCATGGGCAGTGTAGTCCGTGCTGCAGCGAGAATGGACTACCATACACGTTATGTGTCTGTGAGCGAGGGAGGGAGAGAAAGGAAAAGTCCGAGCTGTCACGGAGCAAAAACGGGAGCTGGAAGCATGTAAATATAATAATAACCACTGCAGCCAAGAAGAGTGCCTGACGAGCCCATTTGTAAGTAAGCTATTAAGACTCGACTGTACACTGTGTTCGTGTTTTCCTCCGGAAAAAATAAGTTCCGTTGGAGCAGCCTTTCAACGCCTCTCTCTGTCTCTCGCTAGCAAAGTTGACCCAGACAACAAAGTAAAGCTAGTTTTCAGCTACGAGCCCGACACGGAACCCACCGTATTAGCCAGAGGTCCCTTTACTACGGTTCGGAGCCGCGGACCTTCAGTAACAGTAATAAATCACAGCAATAGTACATTCATGTAGTTGTAAACAGCATGATAATATATTAAGTAATCCAAAGTATTCAGAATACGTTACCCTCATTGAGTAACGTAACGGAATACGTTACAGAATACATTTTGGGGCATGTATTCGGTATTCTGTAATGGAATACATTTTAAAAGTAACCTTCCCAACACTGTCTGTTTCATACAGTCTGTGTTAGCAGCTTGGCAACCAGTTATCTCTAGCTCATAACTTAACACTCCGTCTCATCTAATTGCACTTGGATTAGCTCATGATGTGGATTTAGAGCGTTTCTATCAATCTGATTTTCTCCTCTTCACACAGCAGTGTCATGCCTGTTGTTGAAAACTGGAATGAAATGAAAACTCACTTTTGTTAAACATTTATATGACCTGCACGACTTCGTCACAGGACAAAGAGGTGCCACAGTGACCGCCCCCTGCTGGTCATTCTGCGTTTTTATACTCTCTGTATAATTCATCCTCTGCCTCAAACAAGCCGTCTTAACTCCTTCAGCTTTAAGCCACTTTTCTTATGACTGGCTGCCCTTCAGAAACTTAAGGTTTAAACGGGAAGTGGGTGTGGCCAGTGTGCCTGAAATGACCATTCTCCCTCATTAGAACATCATAGAGATCCAAGAGTAGAATAAATGTGTTCAAGGAAATGGCTCCTTTTAATTTTCGTTAAATAAACAAAATCTAGACTAAAAAAAAAAAAACCACAGCTTACATTTCTATGATAAACATATCTGATCAACATATTTGGAGGACACACTGTAGCCACATGGTCCCTCACCTCCAGCTCCACCTCAAAGCTCTTCAGAGGAACTGACAGAGATACAGAATTACCATGAATACATAAACCATACATGTTTTACAACCAGCTGGCTCACAGATTATTTTGTCTGTTTATTTTGTCACACTTCAATGATCCTACATTTAGCGCTTCTCAGCCTCCTCACATAGCCTAAACTTATTTCTAGCAGCCAATCAGAATGCCCCAAAGGACACAGCTGGTGGTTGGTGGTGAAAAGGAGTGGAAACATATCCAAACCTCTACAGGGATGTCATCTGGACCAACTACCTGTCCACTCTTCATCCTCTCTACTCTTCATGCTCTTCATAGCTGTCCTAACTGCCTTTTTACCGATTCTGCCCATCCTGATTCGCTAACTTTCCTCCATTTGTTATCCTCTTTCTATAATTTTCTAGACTCATCAGCTCATCAAAGTACTCTTTACAACACTATATACTAACTGAACAAATATACTAACTGAACAGTTAGCATCTCTATATTTAATGACTCCAATCTGATGCACATCCATTCAGACTCAGGCTTTCTGCATAGCCGGTTAATACAAGTCCTTCCTTTCCTTCCTTACTGTCCAACCTCACATGCACATCACATTCACTATAAGGGTTTTCCTTTGCCATCGCTCTCATTGCCTAGTCTCCCGGTAGTGCTACTTCCTTCTTTTTCAGCCTCTTCCTTTAAATACTTTACTCTACTTCCACCACCAGTTTCCTTGCCTTCTCTCCTCTGTCCAGAGAATACAACAAACACCTTCTTGGCAGTTTCCCTCACCACTCCAGCTGTACTTTCCCAGCACTCAACAACCTTGTTGTTTATTCCTGCATGACTGCATGTTCTTAATAAGATGACAGAAGAATATAGTTACTTCAGTAAAATTATTAATATGACATTAAGATAATACATTACAAGTAAGAAGCTGACATTTACAATGCTAATTAAGTAAAGGTTTGCATGTTATCATGAGTATTATATTTATCTTTATTATTTTATACTTTATAAATAAATATTATCAGCATAATACTCTGGAAAACTTTGAGTAGTTTAGCAGCCTAGCAGAATTGGGACAGTGAATAGAACTGAATATGAAGTAAAAATATGAGCCTTTTTATTGTAAATATTAACATAATATTTAATTATCTGTTAAACCAACCACATTTAATGAGCAACACATTCACAAAACGATGAGCAGCCCAAGATGTCTTAAGAAAAATAATAGGAAAGGTTTTCCACATTTATTACATCTACTGACTTTTACATCACAATCAATTTACAGATCAAGGTCGATCTATGAAGGCACAGACACTTCACCTACAGTCTGATTTGGACATTAAACAATGCGACTGACAAAATTAGAAACTTTTATTTTACTGCATATTGATTGAGGAAGCCATATCCTTCCACTGTTTACTAAATATGTCTGCAGTTTTCTGTGTAAAACAGTTTTAGACTTTCAGAGTTAAGTGTCATGCCTGAGATACTCACTCACAGATTTGCACTGAATTGTTAGCAGACTCTAAAGAGCATCTGGGGAATCTGCTGCTGTTACCTACAACTAGCCAATCATGAAGGCAGTCCTCTCCTCAGGGACCTGCTATTGTAGCGCCTCTACTCAGGACGTGTTTAATATCAATTCAAATAGAGACCCTCGACATCTAACTAGGTTCAGAAGGAGGTTTTGATTTGGGACTCACAAAAGGAGCTGGCTTGGAAGTGAACAACTGGCACCTTTATTGCCTCAGTACAACTCATAAACACATACAATCACAGTCAACCAAATTGCACACTAAGGCTACGTTCACACTGCAGGTGTTAATGCTCAATTCCGATTATTTGATCAAATCCGAATTTTTTGTCTGCTTGTTCGCACTACAAATAAAATGCGACAGCAAACGCTCTCCAGTGTGAACGCTCAAAGCGGCCCGCATGCGCAGAAGATGTCACACACAACGCGCTCTGTTTAGACCCAGACCAAACAATATTGTTTGACTGATGGCCCTTAATATAAAGACTTCGGACTTTATGTTTCCCAATTTTTGCTTTAAGTTATTTTGTTATTTACATAATAATGTAGATAACCTAATAATTATCCTTATTGCTGTTTTAGAGGAGCGGTGCTTCAAAGGATACTTGCAGATTTCTGTCAGAATCTGCAGATTATACAGTACAAATAAAATGTTCACATTTCTCCAACGTTGTCTTCCAAACAGTTTCACTAACATCTACACTGGATGGCCAGGAAGCGTTCGCGATGTCTTCTCGGGCGCTTCTCGGGCGCTGATAATTGGCGTCTGTCTTGTGTCAGTGACGTAAAAGACGGATTTAATGCGACCTGACCGTTCACACAGCAGTCGCTTTCTAAAACATTGGATATGTATCGGATTCAGTACCACATACGAAAGTGACCCAGATCGGATTTGAAAATATCGGATTTGTGCCGTTCACACTGTCATACCGTGATCGGATATGGGTCGCATAGGGTCAAAAAAATTGGATTTGATGCGCTTTCGCCTGCAGTGTGAACGTAGCCTAATAGTGCTTTTTAAGGGTGTATAGATGGAAATAAAAAAAATAAATAAAATAAGACACTGTAACAAAAAGAAAAGACTGAATTGTCCTTTAAAGTTTGTTGAAACCCAAACAGGCATACTGTAAGGGAAATGTCCCTGTGCAGACCCTATTAACTACTGCCCAGGAAGGACTAACAGTGCATCGGCTTATCTGAAATTCAAGGTAGGGCTTGAATCAGTTCTTCAGGCAATCCCCATAATCCGATCACATGGCTGGTCACACCATTTCACCATCATCCAGGATCTCTTTTGGACTGGGCTCAGTGGTTCTCCAGAATCCTTTCTAGCAGTTCAAAAAACAATCAACACAAACAGTGCACACCAATGAATTTCCATTGCATTTTGTGCTCATTAACCTCTTTTTCTCCAAAAGGATTTTATCAAATATTATCCAAATACTTAAGAATCTACTTGGATTCCAAATGTATTAATAACAAATGGTATTTCTTTTAGCTTTACCAAGTAACCACAGTTACAGTCACAAATTATTTTATCACAATTATGTCACAGTAAAGAACATAAGCAGCTTAATAACCACTGTTTACAATGAAAGTGAGACTTATTATTCTTTCATCTTAACAAGCAAATGCAACTTAATTTACAGTACAAACACTTTTAAAAGCTGAAATGTGCTGTTTCTATTAAAACTGAACCATTCTAACACAGACAGCGCAAGTACTTATATTTGAATACCTCCCTGATTGTGATATGGCTTGGGGGGGCAAATAGCAGCTAGCATCACACCTAGCATCGGGAGTAACATCTGTAGCTTAAAATGTTCAACACTTACACCACACCGTATGAACAACGAGATAAATAAAACGACACATAGCTCCCGATTGTTTGTTTTCCAAAGGTTTCTCAGCTTAATCGGCTAGTTAAATAAGCTTAACAGGAAGCTAACGGAAAGATTTGACTCACCGGGAATTTCCAACACAAATAACTCGACTGATGTTATTCCCTTATTGGTCAGAGTTCGGGGCCTAATAAAAGACTAGTTTAATAGCATTGATATGTAAACATAATTTGGTCTCATTAACTGGCTTGCAGGGGCCCGTTCTTCGTACCTCGCTTACTACATCCAAGATCAAATGACACATCCAAGATCAAATCATCGCGCTAACTTTGAGCTCGCTAATCCGGTTCTCCGAACACACCTGTTGTTGACGATTAGTATAGCTGGATGAAGTAATGTGAGATCACTGGGTGGCTTAAAAGGGGCTACGCATCGATAGTAGAAACATTGATCGGCAACCCTGTGATTGGTCGGCGAAGATGTCGAAGGAGCGCGCTCAGTATTTTACGGCAGAAGAGCAAGAACTCTTGATTGAAGGATTTCAGGAGTTTCAGAGTTTAATTAAAACGCAAGGGAACACTGCAAAGGCTGCAAAAGCAAGGCGAGAGGGCTGGCAGAAAGTTGCTGACAAATTAAACTCGTAAGTAATCTATTATATCATATTACATGATACCATATTATATTATATTACATTATCCTCTTTCACATTAGAGCCACAACAGGACCCACTAGAACATGGGAACAAGTAAAAGTGAAATATAAGAATATTCTACAGAATGGTAATATCTATCACTTATATTGCTTTTAGTCTCTTGAAAAGAGACCCTGAAATAATCTGTTTGTTTGTTTATAACAGCAACCAAGAAAAGGGCAGAGCAAATAAAGACAGGTGGTGGTCCTGCACCCCCTCGTCACACCCCGGCAGAGGAGCTGGCCCTAGGGTTGGATGCCACCAGACCCATTGTGGAGGGCATCCCTGGGGGCAGCTCTTCCTTAGACCAGCAGCCGGGGTGCAGTAGCAGCAGCACCTTCATAACTGGTAAATGAGCTCATAATTCTATTTGTACAATGTAAAATATTTGGTTGTTGCCTTAATTAAAATGCTTTTTGTACTGTGTAATTTATTGGCATTGTGTGTTTTTTGTGTGTAGTTTCACATAACACTCCATCACTTTTACCTGTTCCTGAAACGTGCCACTCGCAAAGAAACGCAAGGCAATGCACACAGTTTGTGCAGTTGTTAATGCCCGACTACGGTGAGTGGAACTCTTAACATAGGGATCCAACAAGTTGGTTAAGTAAATAATACCCTCACGGGAAAATCGATATCTCTCTATGAGCACACTGTCGCGCTGAGCTAAAGGATCCTGTCTATCCCGCAATATACACTGAATTCTGAGAACTCTCCTTATCAATCTTGCACCTTCGGCAATGGGTTGCTCGCGTACAAACGGACAGGACATGGCTGCGACAGACTTCCCAAATCCACCTTCGCTTTTATAGCCGTGGTCTCTCATCTTGATTACACGAAGTAATTTACTATTACTACTCTAAAATATGAATTACATCTGAAATAATCAAATACATGTAATAGAATGATTAATAGTACATTTCCCTTTTTTTCGGAAATGACCTGTATGTATCTGTATGAAATCAATAAGAGCATCAAATGCTGCATTATCTTTAGTTACATTGATAATATTTATTTATGGTAAAACAGTGGCGAAATATCGCTGTTGCTTTCATATAACTGCAGCGGACATACCTGAGTGGCCGCGATCTAATCCTGTTTACATAAAGTAAGCCTGCTCCCAAGCAGGTTTACGCTTACGGATCTGTTGCTATGACAGCAAGTCCCAGATGAGCTTCGGAGAACCGAACGATCCAAGATCACGCGAAATCGTCAACATTCAAATCCGGCTAACTTACTTAGCGAGGTACGAAGAACGGGCCCCAGCACCGCACACCGAGATATTTTCTGCCCATGCTCAGACACACACTTGACCGTCATTTGAGGGAAGCTCTCACAGGAAGAGACAAACAATGCTTCCTGTGCACAAGACGCAAGGTCGTCGTAGCGCAAAACTGCATTAAAGCGCCCCCTTGTGACAATAGTAGGCTATAGCTTTAGATGACAAAACGGGATTTTGTAGCCCTGAATTTCGCACAGGTTACACTGTGCTAGCCTATCAAGTTGCTTGACCATTACACAACTTAAATTTAGTCCCAACTTATCACATATGATTAGGTGGTGTATTTGTGAATCAATACAAGTTTGTGACATGTTCTTTTAAACGACTCAACCTAATAAATTAACAAGACACTGTGCTACATCCAGAAATATAGAAACCAGGTAATTATTGCTGCTCAACAGTAGCCGGGGGTGGAGCTTAGCAAATGCGCCAGACGCATTTAGAATGCGTTTTGTTCAAATGAATGTTGTCATAGCATTTATGGAAAAAAAACACATTTTGAAGAATGCTGGCAGAGCTGGTACATGCACTTTGGATTACAGAGGAGAAAAAGAGAGGAGAGGAAAGAAAAAAAGATTATTTTCTAAGGTAAGGACCGCTCGGCAAGTGACAATTGCTAGCAGATCGTTACATGGGGAAACCTTTGAATACAAGCGCGCTGATCCACACAGGTGTGCACACGGGTGTTCACTGTTCATAGACATAAACTACACCTTTACACCTTTGGCTGCTATTTCCAAGCACATTGTGCGCTGTCGGTCCTGCTTGCTACACAACAACATTCAATATTTTGTATTTACTGCTGTTTACACTTAGCTAGATTAACGTGATGGTGTTGTGTTTAGTATGTTGCTCTGTTTCTCTTCTTTTTCTCTCAACAGGTGATCCAGGAGATTTTTTTTCTCTTTTTAAGTGCCCTTTCTCACTGCCCCTCTTCCCTTCTGTTTTTCTTTTCCTTCATCTTTCTTTCTCCCTTTCCTATCCCTCAGTCATGTCTGTCCCGTCTGTAACAACTGAAAATAAAATAAAATAAATAATAACAACAAAGGTTGATCAAATGGACCAATACGGCAAGGCCGTGATGATCCATTTGGCAAAGTAAATCCATTGGGTATCCTTGTTGGTCTTCAGACAACAATTCTGACGGCTAAAGAACCAAATGGGACAGGGGAAAAAAAGAAAAAAAAGAATGTGTTTTGTTCAAATGAATGTTTATATTATTATATTATTAATATATTGAAACCTTTTGAAGAGTGCAGTAAGGACCGCTCGGCAAGTGACATTTGCTGAAGTGGAAATGTTAAGGGGACATGCAGTGTCCACGTTAATGTTAAACTTTTCTAAACACGGTGTGGAGGGGACCGGAGTGTTTTTGTGGTGTGGGTGTGGTGTAATCTTGTGCGCGTGCAGGAGCAACTCGGAGTGACATAATCTGGTGCACGTGCGAGAGGTGGCCCGGATTGAGTGGTGGGCTGGGTGTGGCCCCCTCTCGTGTGCGTGTAGGAGGGGCTCGGAGCGGCGTAATCTTGTTGCGAGTGCAAGAGGTGGGCCAGTGTGACACTCTCTTGCGCACGTGCAGGAGCGTGAGGTTCAACGCTGGAACGTTGAACCTCCTCCCCCCCTTCCGGACCAGGTTATGGATCGTTCCTCAGTGGGTTTGTGAGAGGTGGCCCGGATTGAGTGGTGGCTGTTTGTGGCGCCCTCTTGTGGGCGTGCAGGAGTAGCTCAGAGTGTGAGGTTCAACTCTAGAACGTTGAACCTCCTGAATCCCCCCTCCCGGACCAGGTTATGGACCTTTTCTAAGTGCACGTGTGAGAGGTGGCCCGGATTGAGTGGTGGCTGGGTGTGGCCCCCTCTCGCGCACGTGCAGGAGGAGCTCGGAGTGGTGTAATCTGGTGCGCATGCGAGAGGTGGCCCGGATTGAGTGGTGGCTGGGTGTGGCGCCCTCTCGTATGCATGCAGGAGGAGCTTGGAGTGTTCAACGTTCCAGCGTTGAACTTCCTGAATGCCCCCTCCCGACCAGGTTATGGACCTTTCCTCAGTGCGCGTGCGAGAGATGGCCCGGATTGAGTGGTGGCTGGGTGTGGCCAACTCTCGTGCGCGTGCAGGAGGAGCTCCGAGTGGTGTAATCTGGTTCGCGTTTGAGAGGTGGACTGGATTGCGTGGTGGCGTGGGCGTTGCGCACTCTTGCGCGCATGCAGGAAGGGCTCAGAGTGGGTAATCTTGTGCGCCCGGATTTTATGTGGGAGCAGCGCCCTTTCGCGCATATGCGAGAGGGCGCTGCTCCCACGCGTTTTTCCTGTCCCTGCAGGATCAACAGGAACTGAAGAAGGAGCAGGAGCGGCTGGAGAAGCGACAGGAGAAGCCGGACCTGCCGGACGAGCATGAGCAGCATTCCTCACCTGATGGAAGTGACAGGAGCAGCAGCCATCATTAATAAATGCAACATCATATCAAAATAATAAAATCAATCAGTGTCATTCATAAAGTTGAAGTTGTGTCACTTCAGTGTTCTGCACTTCCTCAAAACATGAAAAAATCCTTTGTCCTTACAAATATCTCTGCCTCAAGGTTTTATGACAACATGATTCTTTGATTAAAACTTATTGTTTAAGCTTATTGGTAAATATTGACCCTTGAACCACATCTTCACACTACAACAACACTGATACACACTGTACAGATAAATCCTGTGAGTCTTTGGCACACTTTCTTCCTTTTGATCAACTGATGGCCAAGTGTGTGGTGTTCCTGTGGATAACATTCCTCCTGACGTCACCACCGCGTTCCGTTTATAGGAAAATATATGAAAGGAAAAATGACACAACAGCAACAAAGACAAAACAATGTTTGCAATTAAATATATGAAATACTTTTAGGTTCATGGTCATTCAGTTGGCCAAAGAACCCATCTACTTATACAAAAATCCAAGAGTAACACAATGTTAGGAGTGAAGCACTTTGAAGCGGTGGTTAAATATACAAATAGATTAGTAAATAGTGACATGGTAAATTTATGTTCATGTGTGTGTGTCAGTGTAATTCACATTCGTCCAGGGCTGGACTGGAACAATCGGCCCGGGCATTTTGACTAGAGACCGGCCCACTGGGTATTATAGGAAAAGCCATAAAGCCTTTGAATGAAAACAAACGCTGTTGTGACAGTGATGCACACTGTCTTGTTGGTATATATGTGTGATTTCTATACATTTTACATCAGATGACCACTTTGGTTGTAAGATTCAAATAATTATTTATTAACCCTTTAAGATCTACCATAGAACCAAGTCCGCCAGAGCTTATCTTTATATATTTACATGCTGTAGGGCCACTTATGGGAGAATTTCAATTTGTTATACACCTATAAAACCGTTATATTCCAAAAGTTAATAATATGTATGCATTATGTCCATAGTAACGGCATAAATTGCAAAAGGTTTTTTACAAATATTTCTAGTTAGAGAAATTTTAGATGTTTTCCCTCAAAACTATAAATGCAAATAAGTTCTACAAAATAGTTTCCAACCACAGGAAATTTATTTTTGAGTGTCTTCATAGTTTTATTTTTGAGACACACCAATTTTTATATACTGCAGGCAAAACAAAAAAAAATTTCATAATGCAAATTTGCACAGTATGTGCATCAAAATAAACTATTTTCAACAGAGCATCCCAGAAACTATACAGAAAAGCAAAAAGTCAAACAGGACTTTTAAAAACACCAGTATAGGTTAATAAATGCCCTGAAGGTGGAAAAACAAAACAAAACATGATGTCACTTCCGGTTTTGGCAGGTAATGGCGGACATGGGATAGTTCGTGCTGACTTCTATGACAACGTAGGAAGTGTTACGAACAGCTGATCAGATCGGCTGATCAGATCAGATTTGTGCCCCCCTTTCCCTGTTAATGGCCTACCTGGCCCCCCTGGCAAAACTTTGCTAGATCCGCCCCTGCACAGTTACCAGCTGGCAGCTACAGAAAAGGATCCTGGTGTTATTTGTCTCTCAGAAACAGTTCATAACTTCCCTTCATGTCACCTAAAAGGTAAACCTGTTTCTCCATCACCTGTTCAGCTCTGATGATTCAGTAAGGACATCTCCTGGTTTCATCTTCATGTTTCCCTCTCATCAGATAACCAAACCGACATCATGCAGCAGCTTTTACAGCTGTGGCTCCAGCAAACATCAGCTCAAACTAAAAAGTAATATTAAATAAATTCTAACAGCTGATCAAGCTTAAACGTGCTGCTGTTGTTTAGTGGGACATCCGCTGGTTTCCTCTTTCTGGTGCAAAGTGGGAGATAAACAAACGAGAGAAAAGCTGATCAGCTGATCATTGATCAGTTTCATGATTGAAGTAGCATCAGGGGAGGGAGGGGGGAGAATGAGAGAAGAAGAGGCAGCTGTGCAGCGTAAAGACACAGAATAACTCCAGCTTTGTGTCTTTTTTTTTTTTTTTTCATTCTAGCTGAAGTATGGGACAAATCACGTTCCTTTCCACCTCAATACGGATACCTCAGTTTTCTGCTGTTTGTCTGTGATAAGACTGCTTTAAGATAAGACCTCCTCAGCTGTAATTGGGGCCAGCCCAGAGTCGATCATGACACACTGGCCAATCAAATCTACCACCTTTCATTGTTTATAACATTACAAACAAACAAACAAAAACATCGGCCCACAGAAACGAAAACTCACCATCGCCCCGGTATGCCCGATGGCCAGTCCAGCTATGGGCGGATACTCGATGGTTTTCCCTCTGTGTGATTAAAATCCAATAACACTGTACAATCAAGGCAGGATTCAAGTTTAGTCTTATAACTTTATGATGAATTATGTAATGTTTCATAAAAACATTGCATAATCTGTTAAGGAATTACTGTAATTTTTATACCTGTCTGTATATACTGTGTTTCCTCAGATTAAGTTGAACTCTTAATAATCTCAAGAACAGTTTTCTTCCGAGATTAGCTCTATAAAGCCCCTAGGCTCCTCTTGTTCAGGTGTTTCTTTTATCTGTTTATTTCTTACTTTTCTTCTTCCTATAAATTAAATAAATAATTGATTAATTAATTTAGAAAGCATAATATCATTGCTTTAACACAAACTAATGCACTGTGTGTGGGGTTTTTTTTTTTTTAATTTATTGTGAGATACCCAAGAGAATAAGTAATAAATCACTTTTATAATAACTTGTAGTTTGGAACATTTTAAATTACACATTTTAACAGCTGTGGGGAATGATGCCTTTTTCCCTCTCTTTTTTTAGTTAAGAGAACAGCACCCTGACTCCAAAAAAGAAGATATCTTTGATACCTTTTAGAAATAACATTAAATGTGAATATAACATAAGAACAATCCCCTTCTTTAACCCTGGAGAACCCATGAGGTCGGCTCTGACCCCATGGGTTCTCCAGGGTTTAAAAAAAAAAAAAAAAAAAAATATAATAATATATATATATGCTCTAATAAACAAAAGGATTATATTGACCAGGACAGTAATCAGATATATTTTTTCTGGAAATCTGAAACTTGTAATCTTCAGAGATACTGTCTGCATTTAAAAGGATATATTTAAATAGTTTAAAAAAAAAATATCCACAGAAATAAACTCAGTGCCACAAAACGGCCGGAGGCCAAGTACCAAAAATCAAACCCACGTGCAGAAAACCCAAAGCGGAGGCTGAGGAAAGGGTTTAACAAAGGTTTATTAACTAGCACAAAAATGACGTTTATGATCGTACTTGACTTAAGGCTTGACACATGGGGGCGTGAGGGTCTTGCCCACGGGAGAGGGATAAGCAATGGGACAGGTCCAAGAAAGCAACGGCAGCTGGCTGGTGATTAGGTACGTACTGGAAGAGAGGAGAGCAATGTTAAAGCGGTAGACAATGAGGAGTTCTGGAGAGGGTGGAAGCTATGAAAATCTTCGTCTTACTGTGCAGGTGGGAGATGGAAGCGTTGAAGGAGAGGTGGTGCAGTCCAGGTGGGTTTGGTGGTGTGTGGCAGCTGTCCTGAGCGGTGTAAGGGCAGGAGGGCAGGCAGGTGAGGCAAGGAGATGATTCTGAAAGCAGGCAGGTTAACCAGATTTCCAAGATGAGTGGTTCAGTGTGATGGAATTTCCAGAAGCAACTAGAACACAAGAGTGCAAGGTTAGTAGAGCACTTGCGATTCTTAGACATGAAGCACGAGGCCTGGTTACCAACATAGGGTAGTTGACAAACTGGCGAGGAAGCAGTGTCAGCAAGCAGCTTAAATCTCCAACCAGATTGCCTCAATCAGCTTCAGGTGAGGGAGGCTGTAGGCCCTGCCCATGGGTGGATACCAGGGAGGTCCAGACCTTCAGCGGAATTTTACAGCCACACACCCAGACCATGACACTCAGTACTTGTAATTTTGAAGATGGCAAAAACTGTATATGAAAAACTGGGAAAAAATTAAACTTGATTTCCAATTTCAAAATCAGAATACTCTAGTAATCCCTGAGAAAAAGAGGAAGAGGGGAAAAAAGAGAAAAAGAGAAAGGACTGTTGTGATCGACTCAAAGAAAGGCAGAAATATTCCAAGTGGTGAAAATATAGCTCAGGATCTCAAAGATCATCTGGAGAATCACAAACATAACCAGTACTCATTTGCCATTTTTTCATGAAGTGCAGTAAAACCATCTTTGTTTCTACAGAATTTAAGAGGAATGAAATTAAAACACACACTGAGTCACTTGTATGTGAAGAAATTGAAACAATTTAGGAAAAGATTGGAATTTTGTGGAGCACATTATGGTTCATACATTCAATAGTCCTTGTTTGGTTTGTACATCTATACTCAATGAAAAACATCATTCCTGGCTTAAGAAATATGGATCTTTAACAATTGTAGAATTTACAAAATATTATAGATATTTTCAAGAGTTTTTCAAAGACATCACCTTCTCAGATCCAAAAAGTGATTTTCATGACTTCTTTCAAAAATACAAGGGTGATCCCTTCAAACTGAACCCTTTCAGAGTCAACAGTCAAATCTATGAAAATATCAGGAAACTTAGTGAAAAAGAAGAAAAAAACCTGCTGTAAGGATATTGAAAATTATGTGATTGAACTGAAGAAACTGACATCACAAAATTCCTCTTTTCCACTTGAAACACATCTACAGCGTGGTGACAACAAAAGTAATTCCAAATTCAAATTTCCTCCACTAACTGAAGATGAATGCAGACACAGTCTTTTATAGGACTGGAATAAACTAGTGAGGAAGAGTTTCATGGCATACATTAAAGAAAAAATAACCAAGGACGTCAATATTGCAGGAGTTAATAACCAAATACTTAAATCCTCTTGTGGGGAGGACAATCCTT
The DNA here is from genome assembly GCF_036321145.2 of Pelmatolapia mariae. Taxonomy (NCBI): domain Eukaryota; kingdom Metazoa; phylum Chordata; class Actinopteri; order Cichliformes; family Cichlidae; genus Pelmatolapia; species Pelmatolapia mariae. The sequence continues at coordinate 38,181,192 of NC_086244.1, read as the reverse complement.
TACAACTCCTTCATATCCCTATATCATAAGAGTGAGACTACTGAAAATAAACTATAATTAAATATTACATTTTGCAATGCATACAACACTACATAAAAATAAATACTTAAAATGTACTTAAATAACTATACTTAATACTTAAAAAATTGGTGAAAAAAAATATCAAGTGTCCGTTAGTTGTGGAAACAAGATTCATTTAAAATATATAAAATCATATCTCTGTAAATCGACAATGGATTTTTTCAATTAAAAATTAAATTGGAATACAGTACATAATAGATTAAAAACATATATCCATGTATTCAATATAAATGCAAAACTTAAAAATCCTTTTTAAAAAGATATATTAAATTTTATATCATAAGATATATAATTTAATAGATATTTATATACGTCCAAAGTAACAGCTGTAGACTGCAGTTAGCCGCCTGTCAAGTAGTCAGTAATCCAGGGGAGCTGAACTCTGAGAGCAAACAGCCTGGTGACCAGTGTTGGTCAAGTTACTTGAAAAAAGTAATCAGTAACTAATTACTGATTACTTCCCCCAAAAAAGTAATCCCGTTACTTTACTGATTACTTATTTTCAAAAGTAATTAATTACTTAGTCACTTAGTTACTTTTTAAAAACACGATTTACAACCTGACTAGGTGATAAAGCAATAGATCTTTCAGCCCAATTCTACTTTTTCTGCATAATCCATCATACAAAATGTAATCAAATGGAAACGTCTCTTTTTAAAACTTTAAACTTTAAATCTTTTAACTTTATGCATCAAGCAAAAACTTAATTATATGCAACATTCTCTGACTGGAAGAAATTTGTTTAACATTTAAACATATTTTCTGCACATTCCAGCACATAAAATAAAAATATTGTTTTGTGTTTACACTCACTCTTTCAAATAGATGCAAGTAAAACACAGCAGAAAATAAATAAAATCAAAGATTTGCTCTATTTTCACCTATAAAGCAGGAGTGGGGTAGGTGGAGGTTTACCCTGGTGCAGGTGTGCCGCAGCGGTCAGTGGAAGAATCCGCGAGTTTCTCTGTGAGTTTCCCATTATGTTGTAGCACACTCGCTGCTTGCTTGGAAGTTTAGGGGTTTTTTTCGCTGTAAAAAGAAGTTTTCTTCCCACGCACAACGGACACTAATGTTTTTGTCACTTTTTATGGAATCAAACTCAAAGTAAGGTCAGTACTTCCACGCTTTAAACGCTGCACGCTCATACTCTCTCCCGCACTCGATATATTATCCATTGTTGATCTGCACACAGCTGTTGTCACAAACGTCGCACTCGCTTACGTCACTGTCATGAGACATTCTCGCAAAAAATCACGGTTTTAGTAACGCAGTAACGCAGCGTTCCTACGAGAAAGTAACGGTTATCTAATTACCGTTTTTGCAATAGTAATCCCTTACATTACTTGTTACTTGAAAAAAGTAATCAGATTACAGTAACACGTTACTGCCCATCTCTGCTGGTGACTGTAGCGTGCCGAGGGGCTCACATGGATCTGTGGCTGAATCTGGAGCTGAGACTGGAGGTGTTCAACGATGACTCCTACGAGGCAGCAGAGCTGATGCGCTGATCATTAACGGCTGAGGCTGCTCACACCGAAGGTGGATTAATGAGTTATAAACTGTAATAATATCTTGTAGCTTGGAACAGAAAAATCTCATCTTTGCTCTCTGTCTTGCTGCCTCCTCCTGTTGGTTTGTGTGTTAGTGAGTGGCAGAATTCTCCAGTCCACTGAGCACAGCTCCATCAGCTGGTGGAGTTCAGTCAACACACTTGTTCTCACCAACCAGCAGTGTGCTCAAAGATCGGTTTCTCCTCCATCCCACACGATGTTTTACACTCCAGAAGCAGTAAATCAGGATTAAATCACCTCTCTGTAGAAGGAAACTCTCCTAGTGTCCTTAATTCTTGTCTCCTTCTTAGTTCCTTCCTGATGTGTGTGCTGGACTGGATCCTCTGGCTCTGTGCATCCTTTACTTATAATAAAAATCATTGAAACTTGTGTCACTCGTCTGAGTCTGCATTTAAATCCATGTGTTCTGGTTCCCTATGTCAAAGATGTGAGCCACAACCACAAACCAAACTAAATTTAGTCCATAAAGGCAAAAATTTCCAAGGGAACAGAACAGAAAAGAATAAAAAACACATTAAAGCAAAAATCCAAATTCTTGTAAAAAAAAAAAAAAAAAAAATCTCCTGCAAAGTTCCATATTCAGTTCAGTTCATTTTTATTTCAAACATGTGCATTCACAATCATTACAAAATATAATTCCATTCTTTTGTTTGAAAAGGAGTACACTCTAAGAAATAAAACGTTGGATTTAATTGACAAAGTTAAGGCAATCTTTTCCACAAAACCTGGTCAATTAAACATAAATCAATATGGTTGTTATCTGCAATTTCAATGGTGATGTATATCAGAAGTGAAATTGTTCTATAAAAGCAACAGCTTTCCTTTCATTGTTACTATTTAACACTATTAATTAGAATTTAAACACTTTGTTCATTTTATTAACTGTATTGCTTTAGGTTCAATTGACAATATTAATTTGAATTTAATGGCACCATTTAGATTGTGTTTTGGACCTAATTAATTTGATTAATAATGATTTAATGAATAGTTTCATCTATATGCTAAATGTTTAGGTATCAACAAAACAAGTCTAGAAAGGTTCCTGAGTTGTCATCTATACATTGTAATTAGGTGTTTGGACCTTTCAGAGGTCTTCAGCAAAGGTCTAACACTTAACTACAGAGTACAGGTGACAACTCAAGAACCTTTTTGCACTTGCTCACACGTTAACATTTGTAACATTCAAGATCCTTGCACTTCAATAGAAAACTCTTACACTAAAGCTTACATAAAGTGTAAATGCAAAAAAGGGTGCTGCATCAACAACTTTATTTACGGTAAGCCTTAACAAGGCAAAGCTTCTACAGGGAACAACACCGCATAAGGCAATATTAAATGCTTAGAGTGCATGACCAAAATTTAAACATTGGAAACAACTTTCGAGTTTCAAAAAAGTGACATTGTAGTGTGCCGTAAGATGTCAAATTCAATACAACAACTTGTGATTCTAGTCAGATCTGCATATTTACCACAGCAACTTAAAAATCACTGTATAATGCAATTACAGAAAATACTTAAGTGACACAAAAAGGTAAATCTGGACAATTTAGTTCCCAGTTCCAAAAAGCTGATTCAGAATTATAAGTTTTCTATTATATAATAAATCTTATAATAAAAATCATAATTTTACAATTAAAAAAAATGCATATAGCAAATCTCAAAATATTCTTAATTAAATGCTAAGACCAAAAATCCAGCACTTAACTTGACAACCTTAGAACCTTTTCACATTTGTTTGCACATACACTTTAACATTTATAACACTCAAGATCCTTGACCTACAATGGAAACCTGGTACACCAGAGCTAATATGAAGTGTAAATACAAAAAAAAAAAATTGTGTTGCTTTAACAACTTGAACAAAAGCCTTTACTGAGGCAAAGCTTAAACAGGGAAACAACACTGCATAATGCAACATTAAATGAAGTGTGTAAAACAAAATGTAAACATCTGAAACAACTTTCCAGTTTCAACTAAGTGACAGTGTAGTGAGGACTAGGATGTCAAACCTGCCAGAATGATTTCAGGATCTACAGTTGTAGGTCTGCAATGGCTACAGTCTGCAGAATTACCACAGCAACTCCAACTGAAGAAAATGTTGTGAAACAAGAAAATATATCCATCTGGGTAATTTTGTCCCCAATTCAAAAAACTCTGTTTCTGAATTATGTTTTCTTTTCCACAATCAAAAGAAAAATGGCATTCAGTAAATCTCTTAAATATTAAAAGCTATGACAAAATATTTACAAACAAGGATCAACATATATATATATATATTTATTAACTTTTAAACAGTAAAACTTTTAGTCAGCAAGAAAACAGAGCACTTATTTTGGGGGACATTTCGATCTGGAAGAGTCATTGCGTCTCCTTTTGGCAGAGTTTGTTCTTCAGCACTTGTATTTTGTTAGACAGTTTTTTGTCTTCCAGTCCCATGAGCACCTTCTGGAAGAACTCAAATGTGTAGCGAAGTGGCTTTGGGTAACTCAGATTGAGGCAGTTAATTAGCCCAAACAAAAGTGTACACCTGCTCGCCACATTGTGAAGATCCTGCAAGACGGTGCATCTCTCGATAATGATGCCAACATCTTCAAGGGAGTCATCAGGCTGTGCTCCTTCGTGGATTATTTTATAAACACCCCAAATCCATCCTTTCGAGCTCTTCAGCTTCCATCACGTTGAAATCCTGAAAAGGACAGAAATATTTTAAATCCGTTGTATTTTGGTCATCCCATCATCTGTCTATTCACTCCATTTTAGTTAAATGGTCCACACTACCATAATTACACAGATCCCTGAATGAGACTGAGGAGAACAGACCAAAGAAAAGTGTGGATTTAAGACTATCACCAAATAAAGACCAAGAAGAAGAGAAATGAAACCTGGACTGGGCAGAAGGAGCATGCAGCGGTGCACACCGTTAAGCCCGGTTCACACGGCAGGAGTTTCAAACGGCCAAGAGAGTTCCAGACCGCACACGTATCGAATAACAAAAACAAAACTAAAAAACTGACACTTGTGGGTGACCCTACCATGTGTGGTGTACAGCCGCACGATGCTAATGAAACACCCTATGAGCACATTTTTCTCGCGAACATTCCCAGGGCAAACAGCAAATCTCAAACCCTCTTGAGATAAAATGTGACTTTGGAGTAAATAACCAAGTTGGCCAAGGAGGGGGCATTTCCAATAGTTGTGTGAGTTGTAATGGAAAGGATAACAAAAACAATAAAATGGCTGTAAGATGAAGGGTTGGAATCCAGCAGCAGCTGAATGCTACCTGCTACACAACAGGTGGTGAGTACTTTGCCCTCTACACTGACTGAAGAGTTAATTTACACCTCACTCAGATGGACCTGTGCCAAAGTAATAACATTATTAATAATAATATTAATATTGTGCTGACCAGGGTTATTTTCTTTAGTTTAGCATAAAACAATGTAAGTGAATGGAAACAAAATCCTAGTAGTTCCCATGCACTTTATTGTTGTAAGCTAATTTAAAGAAAACTGATTGCTGCCAGATCAGGAGAATGCCTGGGCTTGTTTAGAAAATACATTTTTCAACTTACAAAACTCTGGGAATTATGATAGTCAAAATTTTACTGAGGGGTGAAAATATCCCTTTAAAAATAAACTTACCATGTACTCTTTGATGATATTTTGAGGGTTCTCATTCAGGTATATAATCACAGCTTGAAGGATGCATTCATACTTCACTTCGATTCAGGAACTCTAAACAAAACAACACATGCAGGGCAATTACTGTTTTGATGTTAGTAGAGACCCCCACAAACATAAAAAGACAATTTTTATTGTTGTTTAACCAATTCATAATTGTTTGTAAGTAATTTTAAACATGCTTTTTCCCCATAAAGATGAATTTATAATCCTCATTTCACAACTTGCAGGGAGAAGCAATGTCACAGTAATGTAATGTAGCCTGCTAGTTGACAATCTAGATGTATGGTTTTTAACTGGATGCACAGCAGACACCTACTTTCACAAATGTCTGCTTTTCCAAAATATACTAAAGGGCAAAGCAGATTTTATTCCAATATTTAAAGTGACAGTGTGTAGTTTTCTGCCATTAGGGGGCAACACTTGCAAGCAAGCACTATTTTGTGTTAGAGAATGAGAAGCTTACAAATTCATTCCCATAAAGATTATATGTCAACTAGCTTTCCAACAATATCTTCACGTTGAAGTAACTGCTCCAATAACTTTAGCAGTGGAATATATTGAAAGGTTTTTTTTGTTTTTTCCTCTAGAACATATTCCTCTGGCTCAACAACATTAAACTTTTCATAGTAAAACTTCTTGCGCTTAAATGTTGTTTCAAGTGATCCTCCTTTTGCAATACTTTTAAGTAGTGGATTTCCAGTGTATAATGCAGTGCACAACTCATTCACTAGCGATGCACTAACCTCAATATTATGCTCCTTGAGAACAGCCAAAGTTAAACTATTTGTTAAGGGTAAAGCAGAAGTAGTGAATAGAAAATGTAGCCCCTCGATTAAATTGTCGATTGCTGATGTTGGTACATGTGAAAAGACCTCCAACTTCAATAAAACCAAGGCAAGGTTTTTAACTACAGCTTCCTCCAAATTTTCACTAACTACACCAGCTTCACAATGCAAGTCAGAGGACCGTTCATCTGCAGACTCCTCAGAAAGATCATTTTTACTTGTAAATTCAGTTCTTTTCACCATTTCATTTTTGAAATCTCTTAGCATGCATGTATGAATGTTTTCTACTGTTGTGTCTGGAAAGTACCATATACATTAGTTTTGAAAGAACAATTTTGATAAACACAATCTACTGTCTCAAACCTCTTGAGATGTTTATTAATATGGAGGAAACATTCTCTGCTTGTTGATATGTGGCTTTCAGAACAAGAAGGACAAGTCAAAATAACATGTTCTACAGTGTGAGAGGTCTTAGCAACATGTGCACGACTTAGATGAGTCCTAAGACCACCCCATGTTTTGAAAGTACAAAGACAATGACTGTAAATGCATGGATATGAGCGTCTCAGACCAAGAATTGAGTGTTTAAGTCTCAAGTGTTTTAGAATTTGGTACCTTTTAGATACACTTAAAGAGCAAAGCTTACAACACCACATTTATAACCTAAAAGACCAAATAAGAGAATTCAAAATGTAAAATTGCATATTAAAGAAAAAGTAAATAATATGAAAGCATTTTGTACCTTTACATGCACTTTTGGAGCACAGCTCAAATCTCCACAGCTCCAAATTCCACAAGCAGCAACCTGAGAGAAAAAGAAAACCACAAAATAAAATCGTGTACAGTGAGACACATGCAAGGGGTTGCACGGAGATGGTCTAAACTTAAGAACACTCCTGTTTCTTTTAAAATGTATTAATAATACAAGTTAAATTTCAAATGCTCCAAAATTTCTATTACTCATTTCATAAATCATGCCTTCTATCTCCAATCGATTGTCTTCTGTTCATGTGACCACGTTTACCATTATATACCAGAGCAACCCAGTCTGAACGTGACCCCCTTGCCCCCCAAAATAAAATCAAGTATACTAGGTGGTTAGTGCTCCGTTAGTGTCGGTTTGTGCTGGTAAAATCATCGTTTGTATTGCTACGGTGTCAAGGATATTACACTTTTATTTAATAGGTCATTCAGGGTTCACGAGCCCCCCCAAAATAGGTCAAAACATGCCACAAAATGCTCGGGTGCGAGCGAGCGTTCCCTACGACGTCTACATCACCCGGACGCTCACTCGCGCCCGTAAGCACGGTGTAATCACTTTGACACCATAGTGATACAAATGATGATTTTAACAGCACAAACCGACACAAACGGAGCATTAACCACCCAGTATACTTGATTTTATTTTTGGGGGTAAGTGGGGGTCACCTTCAGAGCTAAGCAAGCAGTGGATAGCTAACGTTCTCCTAACTTGATACCGCAATAAAACAAATAAAATAAGTGTGCTATTCGGAGTGCGAATGAAATTTTAAACGCAGATGGGGCAATATTCAAATGTGCAGTAACATCGAATATGCAAATCAATGTTTCCAATGCTAGCTAAATGCTACAAAATGCTAAAACCTACAGACAACACACGGCCCATATATTTACCGGAAAAATATACGCCATATATTATCACAAAGTACTAGTTAAATTATATTCTATTAAAAATACGAAGAAATTACCTTAACTCCAGCGGATGAATCGTGATTAATCCCCCTTTCCAGACACGTGGCCAAAGCACACTGTGGCGTAGATGAAGAAGGTGAATGCGTATGCGCGAAGATTTTTTTCATTCTCTGCGCATGCTCAGAAAGGATGTGGAAAGGGCTCTTTGGATTTAATTAAATGTGTTCAATAAATTGAAAATATCACTATTATTTAACATTAAAACGGTTTAGAATTAATTAAATCAAATTTAAAAATATTAATTACACACATAAGATTAACAATTTTAAGTATATTGAACATAAAACTATGAATTAATTTTTAAAAAGCCCATGTTTCATTTTTTAGAGTGTAGGCAGAAGTATACACTTATTAGTCCCTACCCCCTCAAATTTTACCTCTCATTGATTTAATTTTCTTTTAGCCTTAAATTAAACAAACAACATATAAAGTAACAGTAAAGCAAAGACTAAACAAACAAACAAATAAACAAAACAAATAAACAAGCCCCACCACAATATAGCTACTTTCATTTAAATAAGGACTGAGTGGGAATGTTTGCAGATTCACAAATTATAAGATAAACAAACGAAAACACTATTACGAACAACATTACCGTCCTGGGTTAACCCTGTTTTCTTCATTCTTATATTTGTTAAAAATGTGTTTTTTATATTTCATTTTAAACTGGTTTATGTTGTTACTTTCTTTCATTTCTTCTGTTAGACTGTTCCATAATTTAACTCCTGCTATAGAGATAGACATACTTTTTAAAGTTGTTCTAACACTTTGTATTTTTAAATTCCATTTCCCTCTTAAGTTATACCCACCTTCTCTTTCTATGAACAATTTGCAGATTTATTTTGGAAGCATTTTATTTCTTGCTTTATATATTATTTGCGCTGTTTTAAACTCCACCAAGTCTTGGAATTTTATTTGAACAGACAATAATGAAAATCAATCAAGTCCAACTTCACTTCCATATCGTCCAGCTTTTTGATCAGTTGTCTCCTTTCAATATCATACTTCTGACAATTCAATAAAACATGTTCTATTGTTTCCTGTTCCCTACTGCAGTCACACTCCCCTGTACAGTGTTTACCTATTAAAAACAATGTGCTATTTAAACCAGTGTGTCCGAATCTCAGTCGAGATATAATCGTCTCCTCTCTCCTGTTTCGGCCTGTACTTCTCATTTCCCCCACCTTCCTTTGGATTTTATAAAACCATCGCCCTTTCCTCTCTTCCTCCAATTGCTTTTGCCACCTTTCCTTTATTTTGTATCACATTCTACTCTTGATCTCCGTCCTACTCACACTAATAACCACATCTACCATCGGTCTCCTTGTTGCTTCTTTTGCCGTCCTATCTGCCGTTTCATTTCCTTTAACTCCATGATGCACTGGTACCCATAAGAATGTGACCATAAGCCCCATCATAATAATTCTGAATAATGTTTGCTGGATCTCTATCAGAATGTCAGGTCTGCAGTCTGAGTGACTGTCTTGCAGACTGGCCAGTGAAGAGCTCGAGTCTGAGCATATCACAGATCTTAGTGGTTTCTTCAATCCACTGGACTGCTAATAATATTGAAACCATTTCACCTGTGTACACAGATAAACCGTCACTGATCCTTTTCCCTACCTTGATATTAAATTCAGGAACTATAAATGCTATCCCGCTTTGGTTGGCTGTATTCTTTGATGCATCTGTGTAGATTTTGACATAACTATAATACTGATTCATATATTCCTGCGCTGTATGTGAATGTAAGATAACACCCCTCTTCTTGTTCTTTTTGTTTAACAATGTGAAATCTACTACTGCATCAGGGAGCATCCATGGTGGTATTGTAGGCAACGGTACTGTTTGACTTATGTTGATCTTGTCCAGATTAAGGTCAGCTGCTCTCTGTCCCACTGTCCACCCAAAGCTCTTCAATTCACTTTTCTCTTTTTCCCAGCACGGTTGGAAAACAGTTTTCGTCGGATGATCTTGACCATGTCCTTGTAAACTTGCCCAGCAATTCAATGTCAGTTGCTCTCTTCTTATTTGTAATGGCATTTCCCCCATTTCTACCTGTACTGCTGCTGCAGATGTTGTTTTGAATGCACCTGAGCAAAGTCTTAACGCTTGATATTGGATACTATCCAACTTGTGAAGACTTGTTCTGGCAGCAGAATTATATACTATACACCCATAATCCAATACTGACCTAATCAACCCAGTATATATAGCTTTTAAAGATTTCCTATCAGCCCCCCAGTCTGTTTCCACTAAGTACCTCATTATATTCAACACTTTCTTGCATTTGTCTATTATCTTCTGAATATGTACAGTCCATGTCACCCTTTCATCAAACCACAACCCCCAAAATTTAAATTGTTTTACCCTTTCTAATTCCTGTCCATATAATCTGACCCTGATGCCAACCCCACCTCTTTTTCTTGTAAAAACCATCATTTTAGTCTTATCAACTGAGAATTTAACACCCCATTTATATGACCACTGTTCTATTTCTGTGATTGCCCCCTGTACTTTCTTTACCAAAAAGTCTAACCTTCATCCTCTTGCCCACATTGCCCCATCGTCTGCAAAAAGTGAAAACCCCACCCCACCCTCTATGTTCTTAAACACATCATTTATCAGCAGTGAAAACAATAATGGGCTAACTATACTTCCCTGTGGCGTTCCATTTTCTATTGGCAAACTCTCAGAATAACTCCCCCCAATCCTTACTATTATTCGTCGTCTTTCCAAAAATCCTTAATCCATCTGAACATTCGACCATTTATACCTATTTCCCTCATTTTAATTAATAGACCTTCCCTCCACATCATATCATATGCTTTCTCTATATCAAAAAAGACCGCCAGCACACTCTCTTTATTCACTTGTGCCTTCCTTATCTCATGTTCTAAACATAACGCTGGATCCATTGCACCCCTCCCTCTTCTAAAACCACTCTGATACTGAGCCAAATATCCTTTCTTTTCTACATAGAACACTAATCTTTCATTTATCATTCTCTCCACCTCCATTATTTTGCAGATGTTGGATGTTAATGCTATTGGTCTGTAGTTTCCTGGTTTCGTATCATCTTTCCCTGGTTTACGTGTTGGTATTATCACTGCCTCCTTCCAGCTTTATGGCAACTTCCCTCCCTCCCAAACTCTATTATACAGTTCTAGTAAAACTCCTTTAGCCGAGTCTCTCAAGTGACTTATCATTGTGTAACAAATTGATCCTTTCCAGGTGCTTAAAGGTTATATTTCCTAAGTGCCCGGTTCAATTCTGTCTTTGTAAACGGCATATTCAATGAATCATTTGTGTCGTCAACTTGCTGCAGTATCTCCCTGTTCTCTGCTAGTGTAATTTCTCTTCCCCTTTGACCTTCTTCGCTAATATTACTTGAGCTATGGATTGTAACAAAAGTTTTTGCTATCATATCTGCCTTGTCTTCTTCTTTCACCGCTGTGACTTCCCCTTCACTTAATACTGGATACCCACATTTCCTTGTAATGCCATTCATCCTTCTGATCATTGACCACACCTTACCAATATCTGTCTCTCTCCCCACAGAACTATAAAAGCTCCTCCAACTGTCCCTCTCTGCAGTTTTAATGGTTCTTCTTACAATAGCTTGTGATTTTTTATATTCAACGAAATTCTGATAATTGTGATTCCTTTTTAACACCCTAAAAGCTTTATTCCTGCACCTAATTGCTTCATCACATTCCTTTGTCCACCAGGGCACAATCTCACATACTTCTAATCTTATACTGCATTTTTATCAATGCCCAGCAGAGGGCGATACGTGTTGTAACAACACTTCAGTCTTGTAGAACTCTGTGGTGGAAATCAACACTTTCTGACATCCTCTGTTGTTCCTGGATTAACAAAACTAAGATTGGTCCTGTCATGGTCCCCGTGCCTGCCCAGCCGGCCCCGCAAGGCTACGTGTGTTTGTTTTGTTTTCTCTCTCTCCCTCCCTCTCTCTCTCCCTTCTCTCTGCCTGGGCGGAGCTCACTGCGGGCTCCCGCCCTTGGCCCACACATCTGACCGCAATCAGCTGTCATTACCTGATCACTATTTGAGGCAGGGACACAGATCTTCTCGTCGCTATACTACAGACGTTAGTGATTCTCCCAGCTCGTGTGAACCTGTGCTTAGTATTCTTGTGATTCGTGATTTGTGAGTGACTTCCCTTTCCTCTGCTACAGACTTTCCTCCCTGGACGTGTGACCTCCCTGCCGTGTGAGCGTGTGTGAGTTTGGGCGAGAAAACGTGAGCAAGTGTGAGAGAGCTTCCCCGTGATTCCTTGGAGTTTGGATTTTCCCTTCACTGTATATATCGTGCACTGGTGCTGTAAATAAACTGTTTTTGGAGACGTCAAACCGCTCTGCTCTTGAGTCCCTACGATCAGTTGTGACAGGTCCAGGTTCAATAGAGCAAGTGACCAATCACGATGTAGTGATGTCATAGTTTTGCGACATGAAAACATCTTCACACCACACACCAAAGCTCCATAACCTGAGCCTAACCGCCTCCATCTATATTTCTTCTGAGTGGACACTGGACATTTTTTTCCAATTCTCAGAGTTATGACATCATAACAATGTGATTGGTCAGATGCAATATTGATCATGGACCAACACAAGGATAACAGATGGACCAGTGAAATGGACCTCAAACTTGACCTCTACCTTGACCTCTTGGCCTAAACGCTTTCTGGTGAGATATGGGATCAGTCATTATTTGAGGTCAAAGTTTGAGTCAGAAAGAAGGAAATAAAATAAATTGTTAAAGGTTTATTTTATATTTTTTATTTTTCAAAGTTTCAATTTCAATTTTGGTTTTATTTTTATTGGAATGTGTTGTTAGTCAAAACATAGAGAAGATTTAAACTTCTATTATATTGCCAAAGCATTATTCTGATGAAAACACAACATTTGACTCCCAGCTTTAGTTTCCAGCCCTGTGTTTATCTACATTAGTAACATCTCTCACGTAACCGCGTTGGATGCTGAACACAAGTTTACACATGTTGTTTTTTACAGGATAAACAGGTTTAATGATGTCTGTGATTGTACACTGACATAACACAGATACCACAGAGACATCACTTTAAAACCTGCAAGAATGAAAATGACTTTCATTTTCCTCAACACCTGAGCAGGGAGGCTGATGACATCCACTGACCGGTAAATAACCAAACTCAATCTTTAATCTTCTGCTCCTGTATGACATTAAATTTTATATTTATTTATTTCTGTTGAAGAATTTTACTTATTTATTTTACTGGATTTCCAAGGCAAAAAGCAGGCTGTTTCTTTGAGCTAAATCTCCTGTTTGTTGACTGCTTAAGGGAATTACATGGGAGCAACTGCGAGAGGAAAAAGCTGTGCAAGATGCACATTTGACATGAAATCAGAACATGTCGGTAAAGCATAAATGCCTGGCCCTTGATGAGAATCTCATTTCTCAGTGAAACTGAATGTGAAATCTGACAGTGTAAACAATGGCAGGCTTTACTGTTCTGGTCATAGCTGTTATTTTCTAGATTTGTCTACAAGTTCATCAGATTTCTCTTTACTGTGCCCTTTACGTCCACATATTTGCACCCCTAATGTCTCCAAAGTCTATAATGTACTGTAGTAACTGTGATAACAAAGAGAATTAGGTGGGTTTTCCCATTATTCCCTTTTATTTTTACACCAGTTTCTGTTCTGAAAAGGCAAGCAGCATAATTAAGCATGTGTCATAGTCATGAAAGCTCACTTTTAAGGGAAACAAGTGGAGTGTCCACTCCCAAAAGCAAATACAATCTCCTACAGGGTAATTAGCTCACATTGAACCACTATGTCTTATCTTAATTAGATTCATACTATTTGAACATTATAATTATGGAATCAAAGTTTTTCCAGATCATCTATTTCCAAACAGCTCCTCCTGTCACGGTTTGGCCTTCAGCATCGACACGCAGGACTCCTGAGTAGCGAGTTAACAAAGAATGTTTATTTACAATCTCTTCACCAAGTGTATTTACAGGCTGTGCAGGGATGGTCCTATATACAAGACGTGAGGGGGGCAGGGCTCCAGGAATCCGGGGAAAAGAGGAATCACACACACGCTCCAGTCTCTCTCTCTCCACCTTGTGACCAGTCGCTCCTTCCACACACTGCTCGGGGAACACAGGGATGGGTCCGGTGAATCTAGATACAAAGAAACGCACGTTAATATTCTGCACACGGGCACAAGAAACTTTCGCTTAGAACTTGTTACTGACGAGAGTTTAACAACGATCCAGCTCCAAACAGCAGACCTTTCCCCTCTTAAATACCGGCTGGGCTTGATGAAGTCCAGGTGTTCCCAAAACAGGAAGGCGTGGGCCGAGGGCGCGAATCCACCATGAATTCTGCCCCGGCAAAACAGGAGAGAGAGAGAGCGAGAGACAGGAACATAATGATCAGCGCCTTGCTTATTCGCCAGGTCATGACACCTCCTTGTAGTTCTGCTCCAGGGTTCGTACGCTTTTTTCAGGGTCAAATTCAAGCACTTTTTAAGCACTTTCAAGGTCCCTTTTTAAGCTTTTCCAGCCCCCCCCCCCCAAAAAAAAGAATGCATGTTTCAATTTGCATCACCTCAGTAAGACCATGTGAAAAGACACCTTAACTCGCCTTTTGTTAGGACATAGAAAAAGGCACCACACAAAAATACTGCAAAAGAAAACGGTCACCTTATATACATAGTGTATAAACTCAAAATGCACATTTCACTTAAAAATTAAGATGTGAAAATGTGAACAAATCAACTTGTTAGAGATATTCTTCTCCTGTTGAAAAAAAAACAACAAAAAAATAAATAAGTCTCATCAGATATTGATGCTTCTTTCCTGTGTGACAAAAAATAGGAGACAGATGTTTGTTTGTTTTTTAAGTCAATTCCCAATAAAACTGTTTTATTGCTAACTACATTGCTGTCTGTATTATTGCTGAAGTCCTAAATGATCACCTTTAAAGTGTTTGTGCTAATAACATTATGTCAGACAGGCATGGAGAACAGCACTGACTATTTAAGTAGTTTAATGTGTAGGTGGCGATAAACATATTTTGAATGAAAGCCGGGGAACTTTGGTAGCACAGAAACAAGTGGCTATTCTTTGTGACCATATGGATCACTCATATTACCATTATTTCACCCAAAGGCACAAAATTAATACTCAAAAAAGCTGCAGCAATACACACCAATATAAACAGTACTTGGTGACAACTTTGCTTTTAGCCGTTAACCCTCTGGGGTCCAGTGTATAATTAGCCGTTTTCGACTACTTTTGATTTGGCCTCTATATTTCGTCTTTAAAAACTGTTTATCTTGCCAATCTGTTATTTACTCATTTTGACATAATGTGTCAGCACAATTTATCTAAATTCAGACAAAATTTAAAATACAAGGAGAAAGTGATATTTTTGACTGTAAAAACCACAAGCATGTTTAACGAATCATTTTCATAACTTGAAATCCAAATAGAAATTGGACATTTTTAAAAAATATGAACAAGTTTTGCAAAAAACAAAGTTATATGGTACTATTTACCTAAGAATGCAGCTAAGGCTCAGACGTTTTTCATATAACCATTCAAAACTATTTACAGAACAATCAGGTGCTCTTTGTCAAATAAGAAGGCACACAAATTATTTGTGCAACTCCAAAAAATAGTTTGTGTCACTATAACAGATGAGAACAGCACAGGGATAAACCTGCAGGTCTGACAGCAGGTGTGTCACTCAGCGTTTACACTGCAACCTGCCTTTGGTGGCTTTTTTGCAGCAACTGTGACGTTCACTAGTAGAAATGACACACAAAACAAAACAACGACTACACACTAGCTACACAAGACAACACACTAACTTCAGACTCCAAACACGATAAACTTCACAAATCTCTCACGTATCAAAACTCTCTCTCTCTTTTTCCCTCATTCGCTCTCTCTCTTCCCTTTCTTCCCAACAACCAAATACCACATGTTGCCGTATCAATTTTTGATTGGTCGACATGGTACATTTTTCCACCAATAGGGAAGGAGTGTTTTCTTCTTTTTTCACTCACAAGCAAAGCGTGTTTGCTAGCGCTCTCCATAAAAAACGCCGTTTTTACCGTTTCTTCCTGCAGTAAACGCCACTGTTTTATTCAGAAAACCCCCCCCAAAAACATCGGTTTTACGTGACCTATCGACACAATTTAAAAACTGGTATATAGTTTGAAATCCGCACGTTTGACCCAAGTTGAAATGGAGACTCTGGGTCCATCGACCCCAGAGGGTTAATCAGAAAGCCTTAAGTTAGCTAGTTATGTATCGGGCTAATGTTTAAAGCTTTCACTTGAGTAAATTAACTCATATTACTGCTACGTAATGTTAGCTAAGTTCACAGCATATTCCGTAATAGAGATTGAAAATGTGACGTCATTCAGGGGTAAAACCGCAAAGGATTCTGGGAACTTGTGGCAAGAGGTACTAGCGCACACAGGCTTTCAATTGAAATCAGTTACACAGCGATAAAAAGAAACACAAAAAATGGCAAGAAGCTGTTGTATTATTAACTGCAATAGCCGGTCGCATGACAGCCACGGGAAGCCGACGGATAAAGAGATCGTTTTTTTTTATCGGATTACATCGTTGAAGAGAAATGTTTTAAGCGATGTTTCCAAAGTAAGAGCTGACGGATGGCCTGGATATACCAAATATAACGTCCCAGAACACTCCAGCTCACATGTTAGTCTGCTCCAAGCATTCCCACAAAGGTCAGTGTTTTGTAGTAGTTAATACGTCATTTTTCTTAACATAATTGGTGATATAGGTTACAAGCAAGTCTGGCGCTGAACAGAAATTGTCGCGCTATGCTCCTTTGTTTATTGTGCATAAATAGTGAATTGTCCTGACACAATATTGCGTTTCGCTTCTGTTATTACCATGGTACATTGACAAAAACATATACTTTTATTCACAGGATTAAACAGTTGTTTTGTATCACTAATTGTCCAGTGCGATTACAACATACAATATTATTGTCACTGTTACATTTCTGTAATGCGTACCAGAAATTATTTCCACTACTAATTAATTACCGTGAGCTCAAAGGTCCTATTAATAAACGGTTAACGAATGTGTATTTATGAAGACGATTTGTGAGACTGGTAAACTTACCTTTGTTTGTACGATGGTCTTCTTTCGTTCTACACAGTGCATTTCAAGGTCCTGTACCCATCCGTCGGTAAACTGTACCTGGGCTTGTTGCAGTGACCTGAAGTTACTAAAAACTTCATGAGTGTATGCACTCATTCCAAGAACCGTATAATTATAAATCTGAGCGTGGTGAAAGTTGGGCAGCACGCTGACGTCTTTTGTCCACTCTGTGTGCTTGTAAGGGTCTGACCCTTTCACTCCTTTGATTTTTTTCCTCGTATCTTTTCTTTGCCTTTTCATCGAGTCTGTCTTTGTACGGACCGGCATTGTTCTCCTTCGTTTTGTACATTCCCTTTTTGGTGAGGAAAGAAAAAGCAAGACGGTATTGGATCCGGAGAATAAACGTTTTGCGGTGCTGCAAATGCTTGCATTTAATGCGGTACTTTGAATGTTTTGCCATCACCTCCCGGCATGCAATGCGCGAAAGTCACGTGGTCTGTCAATCTCTATAGCGCTGCCATACTGCATCACACTCAGTGCATTTCAATCATTTCTCCAGCGAGTTTGATAGCTAGCAAAATAATAAAAATAATAATATTAAAAATAATTTTAAAAATAGCATGTGTAACGTACGCGTACTGGAAAATTATTTACTAGGACTCACCTATCATGTGACTGGAGAACAAAAACTCCGCCATTGTTGTTTTCCATCAAACACTCATTTAAAACAGCAACCTACAGGTATGTTAGCGCACTCATCCCCGACTGTCCGGGGGGAGGGGCGGGGTCACATATTGAAACAGATGCAGGGAAATTTTGCTTTTGCTTTTTGCGACTCATTTTATTTCTCTATCTGATAAGAAAACAATTCAATCAGATAGCTATTTATTGTGAATGAAATACAGTCACATTTTCAAGCACTTTTAAGCACCACATCTGAAATTCAAGCACTTTTCAAACCTTGAAAAGACGACATTAGAATTCAAGCATTTTCAAGGATTTCAAGCACCCGTACGAACCCTGAACTGTTTCTTAGGTTTTCCTATAAGGTTTTTGTAATTAATTTAAAAAAAAAATTATTTCTTTGGCTTTAGTGGATTCCCGCTCAGCTAACTCGGCCATTATGCACTACCCAGTAAACAAAATGGCTGAACAGTATCTTAAATGTTTGAACATGAGCTAGTCATACCATGTCACGTAATATTCATGTGCAGTGTAGCAAGCTCACCTTATAGGGCTTTGGAGCGTGATGTCACGGGAGCGGGGCCACGCCCCCTCCCGCCATGACAGTAGGCCAAAGAAAGCACACGGAAGCGTCAGCTATGGTTCGTACGTGCTGTGTTGCAACGTTAGATCACACAATAGGGAAGGCAAGAAGCTGGAAAATTGGCTCTCTTTTCATCGTTTCCCCTCCTGGAGGCAACGGGAGGGATCTCATGTATCCGATATTACTAAACGAAGACGTCAGGCTTGGATTGCAGCGGTCAGACGAGCGGATTTCGAGTTCTCTGCCATCCCCAATTTTTTGACTTGTGTCAAGCCAGCCTCCCGTAATACTTTGAATAGACAGGGAACAGAAAACAAACTGGAGGCTGGCTTGACTGCAATGCTGGAATTGGAGGCTGGCTTGATACCAGGTTTGCTGGCGGCATTTTCTTTCCGGTGAGTTCTAAATAAATTCATATCTCTCTTAATAGGCTTTTAGTGTTAATTTGAATGCGCTGAGGTCATAGATAATTAGATAAAACATCCTAATGTGTGATGCTGCAGAACCACGTCATGTTAACGGAGTAGAGGTATTATTTGGCATTATTGCAGGCAAACCAGCATATGAAATATGAAACAGAAAAGAAAAGTAAGTTTATTTTTTTATTCAAGATCTGTTGACATGTACTTAGCAAGTACATACACATGAAATGCAAACTATTTACATGGCAACGCACAGCTGGCAACCTCTGGCTGTATCTTGGTCATATGGTCAACGTACTCACAACGTGGAGGCTTAAAAACGGCCAAATCTTGTACCCAACCGTTTGTGAATTAGATGTGCGCCTCCAGGAATTTATAATTCCGAAAATGATTCGCCGTGTATGCGCTGACTCCACAGACAAGGTACGCGACGATATCGGGATAGGACAACGGCGGTAGGCTGTCTGGGTTTCCGCTTCACTGCCTTTTTTCATACGGGTCCACATTACCGATGCACGCTATTTTTTCCATGTACCGTTTCTTGGCGTCTGGGCGCAGTCGTTCGCGATACAGCCCTTTGTCTTTTGCGTTGATTTTAAGCGTGGTTCTGGCAGTCCTGCTTCCAACACATTGTGTTTGTTTTGATTTGTGGCCTTCTGACATGGCGCGGCGATCCCACAATGCACTGCGGCGTGACGTCAACTCCAAAGCCCTATAGGGGTGTAAAACATGAGGTGTATGAGGTGATTGTTTAAATTACAGGAGTAGATTCCTGCAGCTGAAACAGTTTTCTGATCTGAACGTGAACCTACTGGTCACGTTTACGGTAATGTTACCAGATATGCATTGTACTATAGGAAAACGGTGGTGGATCAGTGTGCAAAAAGCCCCCAAAAGAAACACACAGCTTCTTTAGCTCAAACACTGTCTGATCTCTTAGATACTGTGCTGTCTAGTTATTGGTTACTGAGAAATGTTAGGTTATTAATTAATTAAGAGAGTGCAGCTGTTCAGATCAGATGGTGAAGTAGGAAAATGCAGAACATGTTACTATAGCTGAATGCTGTGTAAAAATACTAGTAATAAATCTAACTCCCATTTATGGCTTTTACTACTGTGGGGCTAAATAAAAAATTACAGACATAATGAAATCTACTACACTTACAAAGCTTAAGTTTAAAACAATTATTATATATTAAGCATTTTTTTTTTGCTCTTTTTTTATTCTTTTTGCTAATAATGAACTCGATTTTATTATCAAGTTCAAAGACCTATTAAACTTTTAAACCATTAAATCCAGGAAATTAGATGCCCATAAATGTACGAGACCCTCTTTATGGCTAGTATCCCCAAATATTTAATAATCCTTTCTAAAAGTACACAAATTTTGTTCTTTTCAATTAAATAGTGCATGTTTAATGTATTCTTGAGCAGGTAAAAATTCCACTAAATTAGTTTTTGCATATTTTTAAGTATAATCAAATTTTTATAGTTTGCGAGTACTTTTAATTTGGAGATTTTGCCACTTGTTTTGAAGTTTGGATAGTGCTTTATAGTAATTTGTAAATGTTTTGAAGTCATCTGGCTTCTTAATAATTTAATAAAAAATTAACAGGCCATGTAATAATTTGAAAACCACTAGGGACCACTTATTACTATGTCACCAATTTTTTACTTAAAGGAATTTAGGAATTATGTCTGTCAAGTCATTTGTTCTGGCATAAGTCACCATTTTGATATATCTTCCTGTGACTTTAAAGTCTGTCAGCTAGTTAGATACATTTTTGCACTGCTAGTGTTTGCTGCTTGAATTAGTCAGTTTACCATATAAACACATGCAGTGCCTTTCAAACTTTTAATTACACTGTTCATTTTGTGCATTAGTAAGAGAATCTTTTACATTGAATTATCCTGGGAAAAAACGAAAATGTTTGTATTTTTTTTCTCATGCACTTTCTTTCATTTCCTTATCACGTTTAGATTCTTCAAGATCACAAGCACCATCTTTAACATGTAAGTAACTTTCATATTATTTGTATTACTTATTATTATTATTATTATTATTATTATTACTATTGAAAAGTGATGGTCTTTGGGGCATCCTTGAAAGGAGTGCATTACTTCATTTTTTTTACTGGTATTCAGTATATATATACTTAGGCACAGGAGGCAATGATCAATTTTAAAATTTAACATTTATTTAAATTTCCATCTTTTATGCTAACAATAATGCCAACAGTGTTCTCTTCACTTGTCCCACAACTCTGACAGTTTTGGTCCTCTGCTCTCCTCACAATTGGCTGATTTCCATCTGAGCTGCTACTGCAAACTGCATTAAACTGATTTTGCATTGCCTTGTTATTCTAATCTTTATCTGCGTTTTGGACTCCAAACATTCACACCTGCTGTTAGTAACCAGAGCTCACAAGAGTGCAAGGCGTGTAGTTCAATAAAGTGATCGATGTGTTCACTAGCTGATTTCAATAAACCGGTAACTTATCAAATCTATATTTTATAGGAAGTACATTACTGATAAAAGTGGTAATAAACACGGTAACCAATAAAAATATAAATTTCCTGTTATTAAAAAAAAATACTGCTGTGAGCTCGGTTTTCTAACACCAGGTGTGAACATCTACAGTCTTTAAGCTCTGGTAAAGATTTAAAAATAAAAGCATTAAATAACATAACATTAAACACTAAGTTAGTTTAATGGTGTTGACTGCAGCTGATGTTAATCAGCTGATCGTGATGGAAGCAGATGAGCATTTTTCATCATAGTTGTTGGTGATGTGTTGGTCAAAACGAAACGGCTCTTAGAGCCGACTCTTTGAAGTGAACGACGCAAGCGTGTTTTTTTTTCTTTCTCTCACCCTCTGTCTCGCACTTTTTTTCCGCTTCACTCCGCACGCGAGCCTTGTGCTTTGCGCTGGGAAGAGGGGGGAGGGGCGGTAGTTACACTCGCAGTAGCACAGTAACAGAGCAGGAGGGAGAGAGAGAGAAAGAGAGCCAGGGACAACAATGTCACATTAGAAAGGTATAGTAATCATCCACAACTATTTTCAATTGCGGATGATAAAGGATTCAGAAAGTTTATTCATGCAGGCCCATATGACAGAGAATGTGCATCTTCTTTTTGTTTTCATATTTTAATTTATATTTGTGTTGTGGTTTGCAGTGTTTTGTGTTGTTTCACTTTAAATTTGTTTAAAAGGAAAAAGCTGAAAATGTAAATAGTTAAAAGTTGAAATGTAAATAGTTGTTTTTTGTATTATATGATTTATTTATTACATTTTATGTGGAGAGAATAAATAAAAGTATATTTACGGTGCCCGCTAGAGACAAAGCACGTACAAACCCCAAAACATGTAAAAAAAATTCCAAAACACGTAAAAACTCCATAGCACGTACAAACTCCGAAGCACTTACAAAACACAAAAGAAGTGCTCCAGGATGCTAGGCCCAGTGTTGAGCTTTTGTTACCTAGTGGCTACACAAGCCAGGAAGTACCAACGACCGGATTTGGTGTGTGGTAGTAACAGGTAAATGAACAGTTTTTGGAATTATTTGAATATATATGAGTGCTTGTGTATAAATACACAAACAATACACATATGCTTTCAATTGTGTAATTTAAGTGATCTAGGTAGCTCTGTTTTGGAAGTTCAGTTAATGCTAGAAATGGGTTTTGGAGTTTGTACATGCTTTGTCTCTAGGGGCCACCATATATATTTATATATAAACATATATAAATACAACCACGTTTCTTTTTTTACATTAGTAATTCCTTTTGTGCATAATTTTATATTGTTGTTAATAATAAATTAATTAAAGCAACAAAACAACCTGAAGAGCCGGTTCTCTAAAAACAGCCGGAAATCCCATCACTAGTTTTGTAATATGCTGGTATTGATATGATCAAAAATGAACTGAGTTGTTTCGTATTCTATAGAAATTGTACATCTAATTAATAACAAGGCTTTCTGCTGATGTTATTAATTAAAAATTTATTGTTTTATTTTTAAGCAACAACTTTTTAGCATGCCATCAGTCCATGCTGTACAGGACAGATTTGTAAACTGTGCATACAAAAATAGACTATTTTACAAAATTGCTCATTCAACAAATGTAAAGCGTCCATTTATCCTCCATTCCGGTCCATTATCTTAAGCTTAGGCTGCTGCCCCTGGGTAGGTGTTACATGTTACAGTGTTGCACTCTGGCCAGCTTTAAAAATGGAAAACTGTTTGTGTGGTTTACTCGGTTCTGTAAATGAGGCTCCTTTCATTTGAGAGACTGTTGTTCTTCTCTTCCCTTTTGTCCACCCTTACAAGGTGAAGGTGCTGCCCACCCATGATGCCAGCAAGGTGCGTGCAAGTGGATCCGGCCTTAAAACCACTGGTGTGCCCACCTGTCTGCCAGTGAAGTTCAACATTGATGCCAAAGATGCAGGTGAGGGACTGCTGGCAGTGCAGATCACTGTGAGTGCATGAACGTGGACCACACAATAATGTAATCAAAGCGCTGATATTTAGGTAACAGTTTTTGTTTTCTCCTGAAGGACCCAGACGGGAAGCCCAAGAAGCAAATATCTGTGACAACCATGATGGGACCTACCTGGTGTCTTATGTGTCAGACATGACTGACAGATACACCACACTCATTAAGTACGGAGGAGACGAGATCCCTTATTCACCCTACTGAATCAGGGCTCTGCCCACCCGAGATGCCAGCAAGTGCACTGTCACTGAATGTTGTCCAGTGGCCAGGTAGGACTCACTCCCTTGGTTGCTTATACACTTTTAGTTTTCTTTGAAAACGGCCCTTTAAGTCACTTGATCCATGACTTGAGTAAGCACTGTTCTGTTGAGTTTGTGGGCTCGGATGACAGTTATTGTAGAAACGATGAGAAATCATGTTTTAGTTTTTTGTAAATTATAGTCAAACATACAATGAACTGAGGTATTCTCTTTGGTTAACAGAGCAGTGCGATAATAAAAGTGGACAAAGCACATCGAGTTGCCACAAATATCTTAGTATATCACACAGTTTACATAGTGGAAAAGGAGTATAAAGAAGTTTACACTTACAGTGGGGCAAAAAATGAGGTGACCAAATACTTATTTTCCTCCATAATTTGCAAATCAATTCTTTAAAACTCAGACAAGTTAGAGGTACACCTATGATGAAAATTACAGGCCTCTCTCATTACAGGCATCTCTCAAGTGGGAGAACTTGCGCAATTGGTGGCTGACTAAAGCACAGTCAGATATAATACAGGCTTTCACTCAGGAGCAGGAAGGCTAAAGGCTGTTTATTGTCTGATGTAACTGTGTCAGACATTTGCATTCTCACGTGCATGGATAATATCTAGAAAACTTCAGAGCTGCAGTGCATGTGTAAAAGTGGCTAAAAAGTAGTGCGTTAACATGTATTTTGTCTCTTTGCGTAGCTGCTCAGTCCATCCAGACTCCCCTCCATATGCAACAGTGATGCCGGCTCTCCCCAAGTGATTCCTTCATCATCAGCAGCAACATCTGGCAGCTGTGCATCCAACTCGAGGGCATCGCCTGCTGTGCTCAGGAGGAGACACTGCTGGTCAGGCGGCGCTGAGCTCCATGTGGGACATCAGTAAGGCCTGTGGATACGCTTCCCTGAAGGAACTGATAATGAGAACTCTTACTATTTTCTTAATGACATCATCATTCAACCTTCAGAGGCTCAGCCAGCATCCACAGGTAGTTATGACGTTTTTGTTTTTAACCCAAAGAGCCTAAAATGGACACAGAAATGACTGCTGGAGGGTTTACCCGATTTCCTTCTTTGTCTGCTTAAGCCTGTGCTGCCCTGAGAATGTACTGTATTTCATTATAATCCTCCATTGGTGTTGACAGTTCTGTTGACTCACTCTGACTGCAGCCTGCTGGGCCCTGTTTCAGAAAGCCGGTTTAGTGCAAACTCTGAGTAAGTATACCCTGAGTTAACGAAAACTCTGGGTTTTCGGTTTCACAAAGCGAGTTTAGATTAATTCTGAGTGAGTTACTATGACGACACACTCCGTGAAGCTAACCTGCCCCCTAGCAGGTTTACTTCAACTAACCCTGACTGTCTCCGCCTCTTTGTCGGAAACCTGACTGTAGGAAGTGTCAGACATGGCGTGCCCCTTCCTTGAAGAGCCAGTAGATGTT
This sequence comes from Pelmatolapia mariae, assembly GCF_036321145.2. NCBI lineage: Eukaryota > Metazoa > Chordata > Actinopteri > Cichliformes > Cichlidae > Pelmatolapia > Pelmatolapia mariae. Next base: position 38,156,301 of record NC_086244.1, on the reverse strand, counting down.
GAAGCCCAAATTCTCCGCAGAGCTCTCCGCCGGGAGAGAGTGATTAGAGCGCTTTTGGACATTTTATCATTTCCTGATGATTTTCTCTGTGAACGTTACCGTTTGTCAGCACAATCTATAATTTATTTGAATAACATCCTCAGGCCTTATATTGCTCATGTGAGACATGCGCGGACATTCTCTCAGTTCTGTACATATTATTTGTATTGCACTTCGTTTTTTTGCAAACGGGAGCTTTCTGTATAATACTGGTGACGCTGAGCACGTTTCCAAGGCTACCGTCTGTCGGGCAGTCAGGAATGTTACAGTTGCACTGAAACGTCTCCTGTACTCGTTTGTGGTGTTCCCCGGTCATAGACCCACACGATTTATCAAAGAGGGATTCCACAAAATTGCAGGTATCAGGATGAACAAAACCTAATTCATGATGTGGTGATACTTCAACTACTACTTAGATTTTACATTTATTTTCAGGGTTCCCAGGCGTGATTGGCTGTATAGATGGCACTCACATTCCAATCATTGCTCCTTCAGTAAATGAAGGAGACTATGTGAACAGGAAGTCTTTCCACAGCATTAATGTACAGGTACATAGTTCCCTGTAGCATTTCAAACTAACAAATTATTTCATTAAAGTAATGGAGTATAGTAATTAACCTCTTATGTAGGCACTTGTGTCTTGACTCAGAGGATGTCCCCGCAGAGATGCCTTCAGCCACAGGGCGCCCACTGTTTTGGCTGGGGCCAACTGCTCAGCCTCTGTGAGTGGTGGTGGTGGAGGACCCCCACCTGTTTTTCGGGCCTCCGCTTTTTTTCTGTTGGCTATAACGGGTCACATTTGAGCATACTGAGTAAGCAAATATGTACTTGTAATGTGCTCAGATAATTTCAATAAGTGCTTACAGAAAGAAAAATAATGTAGCCTCTAACTGCAATTGATTTACATAGGACAAACAGACCAAGCACTATGGCTCATAATACAATTACACCTGTTTGAACTATATTTTTATATTTCATTTTTACTTGCTGCCAGGAACGTTTGGGGCCTGTTGGGTTGCACCTGCGCTCACATCACATCACAAAATAAAATGTATAAAATAAAAAATAAAATGAAATATAATAAAATAACGTGTTAAATGGGTGGAAATCCCTAGATCAATGTTTAAATTAACACTCACGCATTGACTCTGTCGGCTATGTTTTGCCATGCATGCTCCCTTTCTTTTGCAGCTGAGGCTGTGTTACTTTTTTCCGGAAAATTTGCATGTTATCGGCATATGCTGCCATCAGAATTTCGGCCTCAAGCGCTGTAAAATACATTGACCGCGCCTTCTTTCCCTCCGTCTCCATGGTGACTCGCTTAATCTGTGCTCCACTAATCAGGGCTTTATGCGCGCGCTTAACTTGGGGTTAAAGCAACTCCGGGTTGATTGAACTAATTGTTATCAGCCTTTCTGAAACCGAATATTCCGAGTTGGACAGTTCGGGGTTACTCAACCCTGAGTATCATTTTTAACTCTGAGTTTTCTAAACCGGCTTTCTGAAACAGGGCCCTGGTCGGGGACATCGTTCAGGATCTGGATCTCAGCTACGAGCGCACAGCTGCTCTTTTCTGCTCCGCGCTGCACGCGCTCATGAAGGCAGTGGGTAAGATTTCAACAGTGATGTCAGCTTGAGTCTCACGTATACTGGGAGTCAAAGAGGACAAGGAAGAAAATGTGACTCATGGCATTCGCTACCACATTTTTCTGTGTTGCTTAACTTTGTTTTCTGCAGTGCCTTTTCAAAGATTCTATCAATGAGTACATTTCAGGATATATAACTTTGCTCGTTATCAAATTCTCAGTATTTATCATTTTGAAAATAATATCGATCCAGTGTCAATGATTTTTTTGAATAATCTGAAAGGCAAGTTTAAAGTGATAGCACTATCAGAAACATGGAGAGATGAGAAAAGGGGTTGGGACTTTCACATTGATGGGTATGAATTATATCATATAAATAGATCTAATAAGAAGGCAGGAGGTGTGGCACTTTTTGTTGATGGTGATTTGAAATGTAAACAGGTTGAATATATGTCTGTGGCTATTGATGATTTAATGGAGTGTGTGACAGTAGAAATAGAAATGGAAAGAAAGAGTAATATAATTGTTACTTGTATGTATAGGAGGCCTGGGACACTGATAGAAACATTCACAGATGTAGTAGAAGATTTACTGAGCAAGGTAAAGGGAAATAAGACACTCTGCATTTGCAGTGATTATAATATTGATTTTTTTTAAAAAATGTCCAATCACAAGGCATCATCAGATTTTTTTTGAGTTATTATTTGGAAGAGGGTTCTATCCTCTGATTACTAAACCTAGTAGAATAACTGAAAAGTCAGCTACTTTAATTGATCATATTTTCATTAATTGCTTTGAAAGCAACATTATAAGTGGTCTTGTCATAAATGACATAAGTGATCATTTACCTGTTTTTGTTACTTTAGATTATAAAATGACACGAAAGGAGGAGGTGTGTGTGGACAGATATATAAGAATTAGAAATGATGATTCAAGATTAGGCTTAAAATTTTCCTTTTTGCTAAAGCATATAGTTAGTGCTGGACCAGGTGACCCTGGATCCTCCCTTAGTTATGCTGCAATAGACGTAGGCTGCCGGGGATTCCCATGATGCATTGAATTTTTCCTTTCCAGTCACCTTTCTCACTCACTGTGTGTTAATAGACCTCTCTGCATTGAATCATACCTGTTATTAACCTCTGTCTCTCTTCCACAGCATGTCTTTCATCCTGTTTTCCTTCTCTCACCCCAAACGGTCGCAGCAGATGGCCGCCGCTCCCTGAGCCTGGTTCTGCCGGAGGTTTCTTCCTGTTAAAAGGGAGTTTTTCCTTCCCACTGTCACCAAAGTGCTTGCTCATAGGGGGTCATATGATTGTTGGGTTTTTCTCTTTATCTTTGAAGCGCCTTTTGTTGTGATTTGGCGCTATATAAATAAAATTGAATTGAATTGAATCTTATGAAAGAAGATTGGAATGAGGTTTATGTAAATGACGTCAATGCTGCATACGAGGCATTCTTAAATACTTATCTGGTTTTGTATGAAAATCACTGTCCACTGGTATTATATAAGCAAAAGAAAAAGAAAACTACTGGTAAACCATGGATAACAAAAGGACTAGAAAATGCATGTAAAAAGAAAAATAAACTGTATAGAGATTATATAAAACTTAGAACAAAGCCTGCTTAAATGAAATATAAAGTTTATAAAAATAAGTTAGTATTAATTATGAGAAAGGCTAAGAAAGAGTATTATAATAAATTATTTTACAAAAACAAAAATAATATTAAGGGTACGTGGAATATCTTAAAAAAACATATTGGGTAATAAATATATATCTTTAAATTTACCTACCTACTTTAATAAGAAAAATAAGGTCGTAAGTGATATGAATGAAGTGGTAAATGAATTTAATTCTTTTTTTGTAAATATTGGGCCTAACCTGGCAAACTTAATTAGAAAACAGGATGATTCAGAATGGAATGACGAATGGAAAGGAGATAGCAGAGTGGTACAGTCTATGTTTTTAGGGGAAATCACTGAAAAGGAAATCATAGCTATTGTAGCAAAATCTAAAAACAAGACATCCACTGACTGTGATGGGTTAGACATCATCACAGTCATCGTAAAAAGGAATAGTTTTGAATTGCTTAAGCAGTTATTTAGATAATAGGTTTCAGTATGTGCAGTGTTTAGGCAATTCATCTGATAGAATGAAAATAGACTGTGGGGTCCCTCAAGGTTCTGTTTTAGGACCAAAACTTTTTAATTTATATATAAACGACATTTGTGATGTGTCAAAAATGTTAAATTTTGTTTTGTTTGCAGACGATACAAATTTTTATTGTTCCGGAGAAAACTTGAAAGAATTGGTTAAAATTATGGTTATTGAAATGAAAAAAATTAAAAAATGGTTTGATGTAAATAAGTTATCGCTGAATTTGGAAAAAACAAAGTTTATGATATTCGGAAATCGTGTAAAGGAGGAAGAGATAAAATTATCTATAGAGGGAGTATTAATTGAAAGAGTGACAGAATTCTGTTTTCTGGGTGTAAATGTGGATGACAAGTTAACAAGGAAATCTCATATTGAACATGTTAAAAAAAAGTTGGCTAAAAGTATTTATATCATGGGTATAGATTTATATTAGATTACAAGACAATGAGAATATTATATTTTTCTTTGTTTCAACCCTATCTGAGTTATTGTGTTGAAGTATGGGGGAATACATATGTGACTAATATGAAACCATTATATTTATTACAGAAGAGAGTGCTTCGAATTATGCATAATGTTAAATATAGAGAACACACTAATAGTTTGTTTATAAAATCAAAATTATTAAAACTAGAAGATATAGTGAAATTACAGACATTAATTATTATGTTTAGGGCAAAAAATAAAACACTACCTCTTAAGTTACAAAGTTTATTTGTATTGTGTTCAGAAAATGGGGATGGCAGAAGGAAGTTTTATTTTAAGCATCGGTTTGCTCGAACCACACAAAGGCAAATGTGTCCAACAGTCATAGGCATAAGAAACTGGAATTCTCTCAATGATCATCTTAAGTGTTGTACAATTGTTTCTCAATTTAAAATCTGCTATAAGAATAAACTGATAAATCAATATGAAGAAGTTGAAAAAAACAGAATTTAATGGTAGAAAAAAATTATCCTTTTAGTTTGATATTTAGTGGTATTGCTCATTGTTGAGTATATTGTTCTGTTTGTTTTGTTTTGTTTTGTTATGTGCAGAATATTGTCAGAGTGTAATTTTGGTTGCCTATTTGTATTATCACAGATAGGGGGCAGGTGTCAATAAGAATTTATTCTTTTTCCTGCTCCTTTTCATGCATGGAAACAGTGTTATTTTAATTGAAAAGAAGGTTGTGTATGGGGAAATGAATTATTGCTGTACCATGTGTGAAATAATAAATAAACAAAATAAATAAATCTTTGGAAACATTTAATACATTTTGATGGTTTAAATGCTGAGTCGTTTTCTGTTGTAGAATTAATATTCATAATAATATTCATACAGAAGTTTTACAAGCCTTCACAGTAAAAATGTATAAATTAAATGTCACTGATGGGCTCTTTCCAAAAACATCAGCGTCTGTGTCACACTGATTTTGATCAACTGACTTATTTTATTGTAACCAAACCTATGTTCATATTGTTGTCTTGTCTTTCCTTTAGCGAGGTGGTTTCCTTCCACTTGTAGCAGGACCAGTACGTCTGCCAGCTCCAAGTCACGGTGAGTGATCTGCATTTAATCCTACGTGCCTACATGCTGTTTATGACAACTAGAATTTCATGAATAGAACTGAGTTTTCAGTCTCAGTCAAAACAATCGCAAACAGGCAGAGTACAGTTGTCAAGAATGACCCTCGAGTTAGAGAAGCAGTAGGTTCTTATGATGAGTCTTAAGCTGTGTCAAGTCAACGACATGAAGCACCTATGGGTGAGATAACTTGAGTAGACAGGACGTGGGCAAGACCCAAGATAAGCTTTTCTCAAATTCTACATAAGCAATTTAAGTGAGTGCTAATAAGAGTGACAGATGCCACCGGCTGAAGTAAATGCATAAGCAGTCCCAGATGCCAGAGCTCCGATTTAATGTCTTTGTAAAAACCAATAAAGTCACATATGTTGTGTTGCTGTGAAAGCAGGAAACTGCCCATGCTGTCCACAAACAGCTTTTTTTTCCTGCTGTAAAGGTGGACATGGGAGCTTATATGAGAATAACTCTTGGAGGAATCACATTGTTTGTCACAGCTGTACTGGCTTCATTTTAGTAGTTTTTAGTTTTCATCCTTTTAGTACTGATTAAGTACTTTTAAAGTGCATTAAAGGAAAGTTCTCATTCCTCAGTGGTGTGTCAGTAAGACGGTATAAAGGAGTGGGGTCTGTATAAGGACACATTTTCAGATAAATAGGCAGTTGATGTAGAAATGGCACGCATTACAAGTCAAACTTGATAATGAAGAGTGTTTACGTTGCTCCTCGGTACAGGAACTGCTGAGGTGTGCTTCAACTGGTTACAGGATTTACGAGTCCCCTGGAGCACAGATCCTTTCAACTTCCCCTACAGAGGCTTTGTGATTGGTCCTGATGGCTGCAGCCGTTTCTCTAAATCAATTTGCCGCCGTTTTAATCCACTCCAATGCCTTATCTTTTTCCCTCTCTCAATTCCCTCCACCATCCCTGCCTTCACCCTCCAAGCACTGGAAGGAGCTCCGTCAGACCAGCTCGTGCAACAGAGCCAAATGCCCCAACAGCCCTGGGTATCTAAAACCTCAGCCTCCAGTCTCTCGGCCTCCTGTCTCTCATTGTGTTTCATCACTGAGAGCGTGCGTTCTCTCATTTCTCTCCCTCCGTGTCAAAAACGGGATGCCTGAAACACATGGACAGTTCAGCAGAGCTGCATAATGTTAAGAAGCCACAATCTTCTGATGTTACAGGTCCTGTATTAATTTCCTGTCTTAATTTAGTCTGTGACATGTTGTCACTGTAACCAGAACTGTTGCCACAATCTCTTAACAACCTGTGATCTGACGTGTGCACTTGTGTGTCTCTCAGGCAACAGACCGACCAATGGGAATGAACTGGCTGGATGTGGCAAGTCTGAGACCATTTGACCTGGTGATTCCATTCACCATCCAGAAAGGAGAGGTCACAGGTAACAAGTCTACTTAATAAACAGATAGTTTGATCATAATGATGTGTGTGTGTGTGTGTGTGTGTGTGTGTGTGTGTGTGTCATTGTTTTTGTCCTCTGCTTTAGGTGAGATCTGAATGGCATCAGGCAAAGTTGCTAAGCTCGACATCACAGACAACAACGACGGCACAGTTGCTGTCAAATACACTCTCACAGAGGCCGGTCTGCATGAGATGGATCCATGCACATCCCAGGTATCTGCATATGTTTAGGAGAAATGCGTGGGAATAAAGTGCATGGAGAAAATAGTTTGGAAGGAAGTCACTAACCACTCTTTTTCTGTCTGTCAACAGGAAGTCCCTTGCAGTTCTACGTGGATTACATGTGCCTATGGCCCTGGCCTTATCCACGGGACTGTCAACAAGCCAGCTGTCTTTACTGTTAACACCAAAGATGCTGGAGAAGGTAGGTAACAGTCACATGGCCAAACACACATTGTGTGCTGTGGAATGCAATTATATTTGCTATGACTTACTTGCTTCCTCAGATTTTCAACACACGGGACACTGTCTGTTCATATCACATATTTGTAGGTGGTTTGTCTTTTGTCTCTGGCCATTAAGGGTCCATCCAAGGCTGGACTGTGTGGACAACCAGGACGGAACCTGCACAGTGTCTTACCTTCCAGTGCTGCCACGAGACTGCAGCATCCTTGTTAAATACAATGACAAACACACCCCAGGCAGCCCCTTGTCTGCTAGGATTACTGGTAACATCAGTGTAGACCATCCATGCAGCCTCTAAGATGGCAGCCCAAACATTACAGTAAAGTAATTCATTTCCTGCTGGATCTGGAGATGTTCCAAGACTACATACCTAGAAACATTCTGATCAGATGCCCCAAACCACCTGCTCCACCCCTCCCCTGCAGCTCAGCCACAAACCACAGCCCACCACAATATGAAAGAAAAGGTGCATTTATGCCATTAGCGTGTGCCCTAGGAATCACTGCTGGATCTCTAGGCGACAATTGCATAAGGATGTACCATCTGAAGGTGGGCTCGGCTGCAGATATTCCACTGGACATAGGAGAGCTTGACCTAAGCCAGCTGACAGCCTCTCTTACAACACCCTCGGTGCGAGAGGAGCCCTGCCTGCTGAAGATGCTGCGTAACACTCACATTGGTGAGTGTCCGTCTGATAAGTGAGAAGTTTGCTAAACAATGAGACTCATCAGAATCCAAATACTTTATTAATCACTGAGTAAAAGACAGAGGGGGAAAAGCAATAAAATTAAAGCATGGAGAAAGAATCAGGAGCAACTGAAACAGGCTGCATGCACACACAAGAATAAGCGTTGTTAACATCTGTTTTGTCTGTCTGTCTTAGGAATCTCCTTTGTTCCCAAGGAGATTGGTGAGCACCTTGTTAACATCAAGAAGAACGGTCGTCATGTTCCCAGCAGCCCAATTGCTGTTATGATCAAGCAGTCAGGGATTGGTGATGTGAGCCGTGTGAGTGGACCGGGGCTGACCGAGGACAGGACCTTTCAGCCTGCAGAGTTCATCGTGATGCAGGTAAATGCTCAGTGAAAGCATAGATACTAGAGATGGCACCATACCACTTTTTTATTTACCAATATCATAAATTTGGATATTTCCTGGTTGGTACAGTGTTATCCACACAAAAGTTGATATAGTCTGTTCTGCAGGTTGTTAGGCTGTCGATATCCTCCTACGGCGGCTGAGATCCTTTGGTGTGATCAGGACTCTTCTAGGACGTTCTACGACACTGTGGTGGCGTCTACTGTCTTTTATGCTGTGGTCTGCTGCAGTGGTGGAATGGCAGAGAGGGACGGGGGGGAAACTTAACAAACTGGTCAAGAGGCCCAGCTCTGTCCTGGACTGTCTGCTGAAGTCCATTCAGCAGATAAGCTAACATCCATGATGGACAGCCCCTCCCACCCCCTGCATAAGACTGTACGAGCACTGAGCAGCTCGTTCAGCAGTAGACTTTTACACCCACAGTGTAGGAAGGAGCGTTACCAAAGGTCATTCTTACCAGCAGCTGTCAGACTATAATCCAGTTTAACATGGTTATCTGACCCATCATCTGTTTATTTAACATATCAAATGTTTTTAATTGCTGCTGCTCACTTGCAGCTTGTTTGTACACTGTATATTTCACCATGATCATTCACCCCTTGTGTACATATCTCTGTACACTTTCATCTTTACATGTGAATTTCAGTTACTTATGTATATAGAACCACTCTGTGTCTTCTCTCTATATTTTATATTCCTCTTGCTGTGTAACACCCAAATTTCTCATTTGTGGGATAAAAAGGTTTATTCTATTTTATTTCAACATTAAACTCGATATTTTGTGGAAAAAGTCAAAATATGGAGATTAAAAGTTCCATTTCAAGGCAAACAAATCTATTGTGAATGAGTCTGTAGGTGGGCGGCTTGATCCAAATATTTATAATATTGACATACCAGCACCTGTATTGGTATCAGATGTATCTCTCTTTAGTCTGTCTGTAGACCACTGAACTGTATAAATGATTTTTTGGAATGAAGAAATCGTTAACTTTCCTTTTTCCTGGGGCTTTGCATCTGTCGCCTCCTCCCAGCCTGATATTTCTGACAGTGTAAACAAACAGGTGCTTTGGTTTCATATTCTCCACAACTGTATTTCCCCTCATGGTGGGTTCTTATCATAAGTAATGTGCCAAAACGTTATTACTTACATGGGCTCACAGTGGGTAGTTGTGGGTGGGACTGTGTGAGCAGGGCAAACCCACGCTTATCTGACACAGGGCAGCAGAAGTTTTGACCTTTGATGTCCCTATATGGGCCCAGATGGACAAAATTATTCTGGATGGGTTTTCTTAAACCTGTAGTAGTCCAGTTCTTTAACCTAAGCCCCAAAGGGTTTTCTGAGCTTCCTCCTCGAAAATGAAATGCCCCAAATTAATTGAGTGCAATTACAAACTCTGTGTATACAATCGTGGTATCAAAATAAAGCTAACACTTTTGAAATGTCTTCAGAGGTGTAAATATTGCAGCAGATATTACTGTGTCAAAGTTACTGAGACTGGAACACAGAAAAAGTGAGTAGATTTTATCCTCGCCTTTTTTTTATTTATTTGTTAACATATAACCCTTTTAAAAATATGCTTCAGTTCACATTTCACAACAAACAAAGAAACAACCTTTTTTTGTCACATACACAATCATACAGGGTGCAACATGTAGTGAAATGCTTGTGTCTGAGCTGCAGACGTTTCATTCCAGAAATTCAGAAAACCAACATATAAACATCATCTGTGTAAAGTTTGATGTTTCTAAAGTGAAACCGTGAAAAATTACAGCACTGCCAACATTGAGGTATTAAAGAGCAGAAATTATTTAATTTATTAAGAGGCCAAAAAATATTAAGACACACACACACACACACATATATATATATATATTTAAATACACACACATATAAGAATTAACCACACATTTACGTGGCAATGGGCCTTTTCTGTCGTGCCGTGCGCATGGAGCGTTTAATTGGCCTCTGGCCCATAGTCACGATGCAACGTTCACGTCACTTCAACCAATCAGAAGTTACAAGGCCAATCCCCACGTGGGCCCAAATTTACTGTGTGTGGCGTCTGTCCAGCATGTGTCTGTAGGTGGGACTAAAATAGAAGTGGAAATGGGTCTGTTGACCGCGGTCAAGTGAGCCGTCATTTGTGAGCCGCGGTCAAGCCAGCCGCTTCTTATCGGCCGCAATAATTTTCTTGTGCTTTTACACCAGTCTTTACTGTAGCGCCTTTTCTCGCTATATCCCTATCGAAAGACTGTGCGCGGGGGCGAACCATTGACTGTAGAAAACATGGACGACGCGACCCCGCCTCCTACCATTGTGCAAAAATGAAGCCAAAATACCCCGCTTGTGGAGGCTGCCATCTTGCAAATTTGGAGCCAGAGTCTGCGCAGTAGTGACTTGAGGTGGAGCGACTGTGTAACGCTCCCGCCCACACACCCGCTGGACGTGACCACAAACACGCCCCTCTACACTTTTTACGTAGCCCGGCTGCTCGAGTTTTTTTTTGCTGGTTTACCGCGACTGACAACTCGTTTAATTAAGGTAAATACAACCATGTCACTGTTATAAAAAAGAAACACAGCTTATCATCTTATAGTTCTAAAATCACTCTGTTTTTAATTCGTTAGTTAGATTAGCCGCTAGCATACGCACTGTGTTGGAGGCTTGTTGCTAGCTAGTTAGCGATGCTACACACCTGCTACTCTTAATAGTCTTCAACACTTGGTTTTTTTTTATCCATTTTTAGACAGCGATGAGATCATCTGCACACTCTACAGAAGCCCAGAGTTACTGTTAATATCAAAAATATAATGCTGTCCTTTGAGATTTTAACATAAGACTGTGAGTGTAATGGATCTAAAACTGTTTAAATCTTCAAAGCCCTCTACATCCTGGTAACATGGAGACTTTTAAAAACATCAGCAGAACGTTTCAGTAGTGTAGTGTGATTTGTTCTTTTCATTTAATAATAGAGTCCACATTATATCAACAGCTACGTTCACCCTGGACAGAAACTAGTGAGGCAGACCATCAGGACCAAGCTGGGTTTCCTGGGTCCAGAGGTTTGGAGAAACTTCTTTCCTTTCTTTCATCACAGCTGTCCTGTGCCAGAAGTTCTGTTGACCTGCTGTAAGAGGCATCATTTAAGAAACACCAGGAAGACTGAAGCTCATCGCATTGATCAAGCAGGACTCATGATCTTCACCAGCAGCTCCCTCACAGGGAAATCTTCAGCACTCCTCTGTAGGCCCGCCCCAGGAGATAAACCCAGCATTTCATGAACACTGTGATGGAGACCTTTGGTTTGTGTAATGTTATAATACTCAGATACTCCCCAGAGGCTCCGGACTTTTACATAAAGATATTATATTCAGTCCTGTAGAAAGTAATATATTTAAAAAATATATGATCCTCTCTGGTTACTCTGGTATAAATAACTCTGAATCACTTTATGGTAAATAACACACTATGTGTAAAAAAAAAAAAAAAAAAACTGAAAAAATTCCAGATGACAAGTTTGTAGTTCAACATACAAGTGACGATCTTTGACCTTCATCAGGTTTTATTTAATTGTGTTAAGAGAAAGTCTCATGTGCTCTTCATGCAGCTGAGTACATCAAGAGTTTAAAACGGAAGCTGTGCAGGTCTGAGATCAGCAGCTTTGTGAAACACCAAACTGAGGTCCTGTTAATACTGATATATAGTGACACAGTTACATGAGTGATTAATCCTTTTGGGGGTTTTTTGTCTTTAACTTTATCAATAAAGCTGCAGCTTTCACTACAGCACGTGTGGTACTTTAACCTTTGCACTGTTTTCATCAGTTCATTTTGCAGTTAACATGTGAACATGTTGGATGATCTGTCTGCTGTCACTGGGTGGTGCTGAGGTCTGAATCTGAGGGCAGCTCCTGTAATCACAAAGAGAACAGAACCATCAAACTCAGATATAAATTTTATCCCTCAATATTGAAATAAAGCTGATTCTTCTGTCCTCACACACTCCCCAGATAGCAAGACGACATTGAATCTATGTTGATTTTTCATCCGAACCGTCGTATATGGTCGGGGTTGAAATGCCAATGTTGTAACAACGTTGAAATACTGTGGTAAACCGACGGTCTTACTATAGAGACGTTGTAACGATGTTGATTCACCGTTGTTTTTTTGTCATTGATATTTGATCTATTTATAGTCGACCAGGTGACAACAACAACATCGAGAAAACGTCTATTTATAGTTGACGATCATTCGGCTCCGGTCACCATCAAAAACCATCGATTTGTAGTTGAGCATTAAATTGCCATGCAACTGATCGGGTATAAAGTACCAGAGAAAGTAGATTTATTGTTCATTTGTTATCAATGACTTGGTCTAGTTCACCAGCTTTAAAAAATCGTGTCTACGTGCAATTTATGTATAGTTGACCGGGAAATTAAAGCAGCGATCACTTGGACTATTCCGCAGCACCCCTCTCACATTGGTACACCCCCCCTCCCCCGGTATTCATTGTCTTCTACAGTAGAGCGGGACATTTAATTTACTCTCAGCGGAATTGACCGGAGAAGGCATCAGTTCATGCACTGCACTGGCCTGCACCATGATTAGTATAAGGTAAGAATGAATGATTTTTTTTTCCTACTCGGTATTTCCATGTTTGCATTTGAATAACAGTAAAAAAAAACTTGTTAATGTTGTACATTAACGAGTTTTTTTTTACTGTTATTTAAATTGTGTCTACTTCTTACAATCCGGCAACAAATAAATTGCACTGCGAACAAAGTATATCAACAAAGAAAACATTTTTGTTTCATAATTTCTTCGTTATATTCCCTTACAAAGCTAGCTTTAACGCTTCGAGGTTTCCTTTGTTCTTGCCGTCGCCTCGGCGCTTGACCCAGACTTTCGCTCTGTAGTTGCTTAGTACTACAAAAAATTCTAAATCTGTGATATATGATTGATAAACGTAAAGTTAACTGTATAAACGTGTTCAATGACTTTGTTACTTTTGATGATTGGAGAGCACTCGCTTCAATGCGCACACGAAAACTTTAGACTCAGTTTGAATGCTCACGCAGCATGCGTGACTGTACGTTGCACGCTCACCTAACTTTACGTTGCACGCGTACATGACTTTCCGTTTGTGCCTTGTGTAATATTTAAAGAAATTAGGTCACTGGTGAACTGTATATAACCATCATCCTTAACATTACATTAATTATCATTTCATCAAAGTGTTTATTGAAGCTGCTGGCATTATGTTATAAGTTATATTATAGGGGTTATCATAATCAAATATTAACATGTTTATTACAGGTGCAGTTATAACTACTTTAAAATGATTGAGTTAATATATATATATCATAACTCAGAGCCTGAGTATATTGTTACAGTAAAATAGTAGCTGAGCAAAGGCCTGAATGTATTCAGCTTCTTGTGGTATTTGAGTTTGCTTAGTTACAGGTGACGAAAGGATGTCCAGTCCATGGGGACCTCAAAGGCCTGAGATCTTCACCATATTTGGATGGATGGGGAACTTCTGTGTCTGCAGTTATCTCTTAAAATACATGAATGTTCTGTACATGCAAATTATGTGACTGTAAACGCAAGAGGGGGCGTTACAATACCCTGATGGGATAAAAGCAATCTAGAGTGTATTTTGGGCAGAGATGTACAACTGATGTTTTGCAGTTTACACCTCTCCACGCTGCGTGCATTCATTAAAATCAATTGTTTGACCGACCTCTTCTGGACCATCATTGTTTTACTCTCGTCCTCAATTTCGAACCCATAACATTTGGTGCATTGGCCGAGGGTTGAGAGAGGGAGAGAGTTGGAGATTGAGACTGAGAGGGTCCAAGGTGCTCAAACAGGCAGACGCGAGTCAGTGGTCGAAGTGAGTTGACATAAGCCGGCTTATCTAAAGGTAAGGCACTACCTGTTGAATTATTTCCAAACTGTGCCAGATTGACGATTACAAAATTGAAAGTCTACTCACTGAAATTACTGGTAAAGGTCTGTTTTGATTTTGGTGAAAATCTCATGAGAATGGAAGTTGAAGTAATGAGAATAAGAGAAAATAAGTAAAGAGTAAAGAGAATAAGTGTATGAGAAAAGTGAATTAAGATAAGTTTAAGGAATTACACTGGTAAGTGAATATAGTAGGACAGGGAATTTGTGAATTTTGTGACATTAATGTCTCCATTGATTATAAAGCCGGGCTTGGACACCGATTTGGTTGGTTTTGTGGTTTTGTGGGGTGTCTTCAAAAGTAATTAAATTTCTGTAGAACGGAACTCTGGGAGTTCTAAGAAGTGCATTGTTCGGAGGTGACGCTCCCAACTTCCTGGGGACGCTCAGGATTTTCCTTTGGAAGGGATAGTCCGATTGGCAATCGTGGACAACTGAGGACGGTCCAAAATAGCCACTGACTGGGTCAGTTTACCGTCCGGGACGGTATTTTGCACTTTTTTGGTCGATAGAAACCGGGTTTCGGGCGTGTAATTTACAATTATAACTTCGGGGAAGTATAGTTGGTTGCCGCTTTTAAATTGTCTTAGATTACTAGTTATCTGACCACGGCCCGGGGCCGAGACTGGTTTTAATTGATTACAAAAAACTCAGGGAGTTTATCGGTTGGACCGTTAAGGTTAAATTTTTCTAAATTCGGTAGGTTGTTCGCTTTAAGGCCTTGTACATATTTGTATATTTTATAAGACGTCTCTGTGTTATAATTTGTTGTTATACTTTGTATTTTTGTATATATGGTGTGTCTGCCACGGGCGCTGCAGCAGGCTGGTTATTTTGAGAGTGTGTCTGTGTCTATGTAAATGAGATGCCTGTGACTTATTTAGAGTGACATTTCCTGTTTACTAATGAGTGGCTAATGACTGACTGCAGAGCCTGGGCTAAGGACGACTTGAATTGGTGTTTTAAGGGAAGAATTGCTTTTATTTCTACTTTGTTGGCACTACGGTTGTTAGATACGATGACTACTTTATGATACATGTAGAATTGGAGTATGGGTTTTGCTTTAACACGTCCTTGAACGACGTAATACTTGTTGAAAGTAATAGGACTTGTGTTTTATCGACTCTTTGTACTGACACCGTGTTTTTTGACTAACATTTTATAACAGTTTGTGTAAATACACATGTTGGATTCAGGGTATTGTGTAGTTGAATATACATGGACAGGAGATGTTTATGACGTAACCTGTCGATGTCAAGCTGTGGTTTCAGATACTTATTACGGCTTTTTAGTAACTTCAGTAATAAGGCGATCAGAAGAAGCATTATTACATTTTGCATGTAGTAGTATTGTTATATTTCGGGCCCTGGAATTATACTGTAGGCAGGATAGAAATCTAAATCCCACCGACGCTGATTGAAAACACATAAGTATATGCACTTAGTACACCCACTCAAGAAATGATTGTGTGACTGATGCTACAAAACTGACCTAAAGAATGGTGATGTGTGTGGATAATGTTAGTTGTCCTGATATGTGAAAGAGCGCTATTAAAATGTGTGTGAGTGAAATGAAGGCATATTGCTTTTAAATAAAGATTTAGTAGAATTACTGATTATTTGTAGACTGTGAAATTAAAAAAGTCTCTGCAGAAGCTGTAGAAACAGGAAATACTGTGCTGCTGTGTGTGTGAGAGGAAGGTGTGTGAGTGATTGATGATGTGAGGGGAGCACCCAGAGAAATAGACAGACCTTAAATTCTAAAAAGATTAAGCGAATGCATGTTTTAAGAAAAGTAATAAAGTAATAAAATTATATTAATTACAGGTTTTAGAAAAGAGACAGACCGAGAGAAATAAATACATGAACTAACAATTACATTAATGAAGTGAAAACGCACGTACACAAACTGTTACATGTGAAATTATTGTTGGAAAGTTTAATACACACAGGAAATAAAGAAAGCAGTTTACACTCCTTTAATTTCCAGAACCAGTGTGTCCCCCAGACCTGATAACACCCTTGCCCAGTTGGCCCCTGTATCAGGCGAGCATGGAAGGCTGGACAGCCCATGACGGGTAAGATCCCACCTCGAAACCCTGGGACGACCTAAGGCAAGGCGCAGTCACGATTGCTTGTACCTAAGTCCCGGAGTGACCTTGGAGTCACTGGAGGAGACGGGACTTCAACGGGTAAAGCCGCTGGGAACAGGCGAAGGGGAAATGCCACTAACAATGACCAGTGATGAGCCAGAGAGAGAAAACACACCCTGTCAAAAGGAGTCTGAAACACTGCAAAAGAAACATTTACGAGATCACAAAGATCACGAATAAACATTTATAAAAATCACACATACAAACAGAAAATGCACTAACCTTACAGAGATAAGCTCGTGAAGAGTAATGCATAGATAGTGATTAAAACCTGGCTAAGAACACAAACATATGTAATTAAATGAGCTTGCTAATTTTATGAGTGTTAAAATAGTGTGAATGTTGAAGAAAATACACTTAAAACACACTTGGATAAAATAGAGTTGTGGAATAACTGAAACGAAGCTGTATGACAAGGGAGTGAGTGACGACAGAGGAGCTTCCTGTGTGTGTGTGTGTGTGATTGAGACCTTAGAGGAGAAGTAGACTGTTACGAGGTGAAAATTTGATTAAGAGGTATATAAATTAGTGTTGACATATTGTGAGAACATGCTTATATGTTTGGTTGAATGTGAGTTTGGTAAAGTGCTTAAAGGGGGATATTGTGTACGAAACGGTGTAGTTTTTTACGTTTTGGGTGTGTTCTATGGCTGAAATTTAAGATTGTGGAAGATTTTTTGAGGTTGTTGTTTTATTTTTAAAGAGGGAGTTTTAATAAACATGGACATGTTTAAGGGGTTTTGTAACAGTGCACTTATAAAGAAAAAACCTGTCAGGTGATTTTGTTTTGTACTTTGATGAGCTAATACTCAGCTCTCTTTTTTTTCTCATTTTTGTTCTAAGCAGGCCTGCAAAAGACAACAATGAATAACGGCGCCGACAATAGTCTCAGGAAAACAAAAAGTAAGGTGACCTTTTCCGAATTACAATGGGTCAGATTGTGGGTCCCTGTCTAAGAGGATTGCAGCGAGCCAATCCAGTCTAAAAGTATAAAGAACTATTTTCTTAAGAAACGAGTAAAAAGAAAATAAATGATTATATAAATAAACTGAGTTTGCTGAAGGTGGTAAATCTGATTATTTGTGTGGAAGTCTACCAACACCCGATGTTAATGCGTGTGAGTGAATGTGTGGGAATGGACAGGTGGATGGACGACCAGGCAGACCATAGGTTGGACCGACTGGACACTGACAAAAGACTGGACTAAGGTTGGACACATGACTGATAATTGTTCTGTTTTAACTTTTCCTTTATAACACAGGTTGGATCATAAGTGGAGAAAGTGAGTATAAAAGGTGATGTTCTAGTTAACATACAGGCTTTTGTTTATAGGACGTTTCAAGGATGCAGGCTGTGGATGGAGCCAAGAAGGGATTTTGACATGATGATTAATTTGATTTCATTCCTTAAACACAGGTTTGAAGGCCCGGAGCAACTATACCTAATATGATATGATTAACCTTTTCTTTTAATTCCCTAACCTGAGTGAAGGATTTTGAGTTTGTAACACATGAGATGTGTCACAAAAAGGGGGGGAGTTACAGGATTTAATGTTTAAGTTGAAATGTGTTTTAGGATTACTTGATGACGTTTGGGGTTTTTGATAATTTAGGTATGGTAAAACTGAGGCAGAAAGTGTTATTTTCAGGTTATTTTTGATTTCTAGAATAAGAGGTTATAATTTAGGCGTGCACATACAGATATGTCAAAGGAAAATTGTATATAGGTGATTAGCTACATGAAATGTGCTCTTTTAGGGTTACTAAGCAAATGTCTACGTGACCTTTACCTAATAACCTTTGTGATGATAAACTTGTTTACCGACTTGCTCTCTTGTAGAACATACAGACTTAGGAAAGGGGAACCTCAGCTCTGAGTGTATTAGAGCTTGTAATTAAATGTGGGACTTGAAAAGAGGAAGCAAATTTGGTACAGGACGTACTTGAGATGATCAGATGAGAGAAGGAGAAGGTCAGGAATAGTTTAAAGTAAGATTGAGAAATTAAATGGGGTAAAAGGGGGTGTAGCTTCAGGGCAGTTCACAGCCCGGCGTAAACGCAAGGTGCTGTATTTATTTTATGACAAAATAATAAGGAAACATTAAAAATATACAACACGTTGAGGAGATCTCTTTTGTTATATTTTAGTGTTTAACATGGAAGATGCCTCTCTGGAGCTTCTCTCCTGATGCTACTCCACCAAAAGACGCTTATCCATAGAGACTATGTCAGCTCCCAAACAGACAACAACAAACCAAGACTAGCAAAAAACAATCTGAATATAAATAATAACAAATAAAGAATAATACAGAATCCAAATATGAACGAAAGAATAAAATAGTGAAATGTGGATTATTAAATATTAAGTCTCTCTGTTAAAAGAAGTGTCTGTTAGCTGACGCCGAGCGGTCGCAGCAGATGGCTGCCCGTACCTGAGCATGGTTCTGCTGGAGGTTTCTTCCTGTTAAAAAGGGAGTTTTTCCTTCACACTGTTGCCAAAGTGCTTGCTCAATAGGGGGTCACAAGATTGGTGGGTTTTTCTCTGTATATATGAAGCACCTTGAAGCAAATTTTTGTTGTGATTTGGCGCTATATAAATAAAATTAAATGGGAATGTATTGAAGTAAACTTAAATGTCATAAACTAGGAATTAGTTCATTTCTCAGGGGAGAAATGAAAAAACGGGGACTGGTGTTAGGAATAAAAGCTATATTTTTAATATGAACCTGCCCATTATCTTGTTTTATGTACTTTAATAATGAAGGCTGGCTTGTAGAGCAAGGCCACCTTTTACTCACAAACAAGTGCTCAGCCAGGCTGAAAAACAGGAAGCTTTAGTGCACAGGGCATATTAATAAATATAGACACAAAAAGAGGAACTCCCCATATAAACAACATTCAAATGAGTGAAGTATAAAGTACCGAAATAACACTATATAAGTCACAGCTGATGATTTAATGTTAGAGAGCTCTTGCAACTGGCGTCTGAGCTGTGCAGAGGTCGCTTTTAAGACAGGTACTTATGTAGGTTAACATAAGGTTGAGTCCAACAGAAGCAAGGCACCCTAAATGTGCACAGCATGCAGCAGGGGTGGCCAAAATAATATAGGAAACAGCACATGTAGGGAGAGAACACTCACTAAAAGTTCTAACTAACATAGTGTGGTGGCTTATGTGAACTTGCAGGCGTTCACTATGACATCATTAGCACAACAGAGACTGAGTAAAGTTTTAGATGCTCGAAATCTGACACTTACACATGAAGGAATAAATATGGCAGATTTAATGGGATTAGGAGGACCTAATTATTGTACTAAGACAGCAGAACTTGAAGGGAGAGCCAGGGAAGATTTAAAAGCAGGACCTGTTGGGATTGGGGATTTAGAGATTTTTATTGCTATTATATAATGTGCCTTATGATGACTGCATTAATAATAGGTTGTACAGTATAATTTTAATAGTATTGAATATGTTTGTCATAACAGTGATGTCTCTATTTACAGGTTGAGTTGATTTCATACACAATGCATAACTGTGCTTGTTTAGAGTTCATGTTCCGTCCAAAAGGGTCTTAAGCTTCACGGGTGAGAGTGTCCAGGTGATACATGTTGAGGGAAGATGAGAACATAGCAGGTTAATTGCATGCACGCTTACAAACACACATGATTTAAATATAGGCCAGGCCGAAGGCCTGGACTTTATGTAGCTTTTAAATTGACAGCTCCTAACTTGCAGGAATGGCGTGGAGTGTAATGAATGAATGCAAAACATGCTTACAGACACAAACATGACATGGATTTATTTTGGAGGGTAAAGGTGGAATACATGGTGCTTTGTTTCTGCTTAGCCAGTACTGAGGTAAAAGGTGTTAAAGATACATATGCAATAAGTGAACAGGAAATGTGTGAGGGTGAGCCGGGTGAAACAAAATGTTGTAGATAATGGAAACTTGTCTAACTGGCATTAACAGTAACTTTTGCATGTTATGTATATGCTTGAAGCAAAAAGAGGAGTAAATGATGATAGAAAATTTTGAAGTGTGTTTTCTAGCGGACATTTAGGCTGACATAGGGCTGGTGTATATTTTACCCGGGGTGTTTTTTAATAAAGCTAAAAGCGTTGCTCACACACATAAAGAGTATTGAGATTAAGTAAAGTTAATATAATGGATAGAGCCCAGAACATGATGTGGTGAACCAACTTTGAATAATGACAGGAACCTTAGATGAATACAGTAGGTTAGTAAGGTGTAGCAGAGAGAGGCTGTTTGTTTTTTATCCCTTACAGGAGAAGATTTCCACTAGAGAGGGACCCAGAAAAGGAGCAGAGACCACTTAAGGATGAAGTGTTTTCAAGTGGGAGCTGGTGTTTTATTACTGGACCACCTAGAGGATATGAGGTGGTTTTCTGATTTGCTGAGTCAGAGGACGGCTAGAGAGGGTCAGAGCGAAGGAAGTGGACCTGGGAATGGTGGTTTCGGGGCCCATGATCCCATTAATGGATGTAGAGGTGACAGAGTGGGTCGAGGAGTGACCCAAGGAAATGGTGTGGTGATGTCTCTGGAGAGACATCAAGAGAGGGAATTGTAATATTTAAAGAAATTAGGTCACTGGTGAACTGTATATAACCATCATCCTTAACATTACATTAATTATCATTTCATCAAAGTGTTTATTGAAGCTGCTGGCATTATGTTATAAGTTATATTATAGGGGTTATCATAATCAAATATTAACATGTTTATTACAGGTGCAGTTATAACTACTTTAAAATGATTGAGTTAATATATATATATCATAACTCAGAGCCTGAGTATATTGTTACAGTAAAATAGTAGCTGAGCAAAGGCCTGAATGTATTCAGCTTCTTGTGGTATTTGAGTTTGCTTAGTTACAGGTGACGAAAGGATGTCCAGTCCATGGGGACCTCAAAGGCCTGAGATCTTCACCATATTTGGATGGATGGGGAACTTCTGTGTCTGCAGTTATCTCTTAAAATACATGAATGTTCTGTACATGCAAATTATGTGACTGTAAACGCAAGAGGGGGCGTTACAATACCCTGATGGGATAAAAGCAATCTAGAGTGTATTTTGGGCAGAGATGTACAACTGATGTTTTGCAGTTTACACCTCTCCACGCTGCGTGCATTCATTAAAATCAATTGTTTGACCGACCTCTTCTGGACCATCATTGTTTTACTCTCGTCCTCAATTTCGAACCCATAACACTTGAATAATGAATAAGGCTACGTCCACACGTACCAGCGTATTTTTGAAACCGCTGATTTTTCTATGCGTTTGCACCTTTTGTCCACACGTAATGTATGTCTGGCCATACATTGTGTTTGTATTTCCAGGCACATTTCACGAAGCAGAACGCAGTCTTCAGAGATATCCACGTGAACGCTGTGATACGTCTGACCTTCAGTCCGAAGAAGAAACCCAGACCAGTCTTAAAAGAAAGCACAAGTAAAACCTTTATATTCACAAACATATCTTTGATTGTTAAGAATTTATGATCTTGTCTTTTATACATATCTGTGGTGCTTGCATACTGCAATATCACCACATAATATAGTCCAAAAAGTGGAAGTTTGTAAACTTTTTAAAAATGCAAAGCCGTGTACACTTGTGCACTTCAAAAATTCATTGTATGCTGTACCTTCTTGCACGTCTCTGTTTCCTGTGTGTGTTGTTAGAAATCAAACTAACTTTAGGAAACAATATGCCAAAAGCATATTTACAATTACTTAAGACCGTTTTTAATTTCTTTTCTTTAGACCAAATCCCCTGTACACATATACGGACTCAGAGGATGAGTTTTTTTGTGGGGAAAGCCTACAAAAAAACGGTTTCCCCAGGCCCCTCGAGTGAAAATACCAGGTAATAAAATACTGTCTAGTGTCTGTGTACATATCTGTGTCTGACACGAGGAAACTTTTTTGACAAGTTGTCTGTATTCTTAAATACTTAAAAAATTATCTTTTTCTAAACAGCCCTCATCACTCCGCAGTCTGCCCCCCAGCCCACTGATAGCAACCATCATAATGCCCCACCCAGCTTCCGGCACCTTTCGCCACTCCGGCACAAACCGACACAGCTTTGCGATCTCGCCAGCATGCAGAGTCTGATGTCTTCCCTATAGATGGTATGCTTTTAAAAAAGCTTTAAAGCTGCATCACAATGTCATTGTACTCTTATCTTCAAAACACCAGTTTATACTCCTGAATGTCATCTTGTTGTGATTTTTTTTTTCTCTGTAGATTCCAGAGACTCTGTGAAGCCACTATTACAAGGCAAGTTTGAAAATCTTGGAATTTCACAGTTTACATGGTATAACAAATATATGTGACAGGCAAAAACTAGTAAACACTTTTAGCAGTTACAAGAACTAACAAATGAATATCCAACAAAAGGGAATAGAAATACATTGCACTGCCAATACTTTGGTTTATTCTTTGTATGACTTGAAAATCAGGCTTTAGGGAAAACCAAATGACATGTTTCTATCATCAATTACATGAAGTAAACACACAAGCACTTGCATACACATTTAAGACATGAGACTCGCTAATTCCATCTCATAAAATGTGTCTATAGGTGAGACGCTTTGCGTTGATTGGTGCTGCTGGACCACACTGGAGGTGCGAGTCCGCCGTGTAATGGTTTATGCCATTACAAAGGAGCTGGCCTCTGTACTCAACTGGACAGGGGAAAAAAAACAAGGACCAGACAAAGCAAAAAAGGGCATTTAAAGAGACAGCGCCGTGCAGATGCATATTTGGTAAGTTTTAACATTTATTGTAGTTTTATGAGCCTAAAGTGAACAATAAAGGGATCAATTGATGTGCTGGGTGCGTTTCACATTTCCTATGTCTGTTTTTTGCTATATTACTTTGTCTTTCTTAATAACAAGACTTTCATGTCCGGTTAATCTGGAGATGGAGTCTTTGGTCTTCGGCTTGTTTTGTCCTCGGGTTGTACACTTTGTACAGCCCGAGGACCCATGTTTTCTTTTTTTTTTTTAAAGGATACACGGCACACCATGCTAAGACATATCACATTTTCAGCTTATAGCTCTTTGGGAATCAAATGCGGCAGTTTGCTGATTTCCGCCTGGTGACTTTCATGTTTATCAGCCTAGGAGTTTACATACTTTCTCCCTGCTGAAGACAATTAACAAGAGCTTATTCATGTGCTCTAATTCCCTTTTTTTGTGTGTGTGTCTATTTTTTGTCCTAGATGGCCTGGTGCAGCAGGTAGGGGCGAACTCTATGTCTGAGTTGGTCTTTGCTCAAGCAGTCCAGAAATGGCTCAGATATGCTCCAGATCGTACGGGTGGCGCGCAGGAAGCACATCATCCATCCCCATCCCGGAGTAAATAATAAAAAGTGACGTGAAACATAGAAATGTAAATAGGAAACTTTGTCTTTTAATAAAGTATTTTGCAAATGATACATGTCTATTGACCTTTTTTGGTTTTTTGTTTTTTTTCAATAAAAAGCAACTGTGCGAAAGAGGTGGAAAATCAATACCATATCTCAACAGTGTTTCAATATCAGAATCTGACATTGTTTCAATGTCAACAGTGTTAGAAAATATAACGTCGAATCAATGTCAGGTTTCAACATTGATTCAACATCAAAACCTGACGTTGTTTCAACGTTAAAAATGGGTGCAAGAGTGATGTTGGGTCAACGTCACACTTCAACGTTGCTTCAATGACGTCGCCTGATATTGACTCAACATTGTTTCAATGTTTCCTTGCTATCTGGGTCAGGATCTGAAGTTCTTCTCTTACGTTTTTTTCAGTATTACAGTACTCTACAGTACTTTAATCCATACTTCCTGATTAATGAGGAGTTACTGAAGTACAAGCTTTTAAAAAAGATGTTACTGTCTTTACAGATGTGGCAAGAGACTGAAAACATGCTGTTGTTTGCACATCTTTAATACTCAGCTCTGCACAGGAGCCGAAGCAGGGCGCAGCCTGTTGCTTTTACAGTATAATACTTGTAATAAAAGTACAGTAACAGTAATTAGTGACTGAGCAGCCCGGGGCGTTTCTCTTGATTTCTTTAGTAAATTCATTCACCTGCACAGATGAGCTAAGCGAACCCTGACAGCCGAGTGATCATTTTAGCTAGCTAGGCTAGGTCTCAGGACCGAGCTAAGGACGGTAGTTACGGATTAGCTTACAAACACGTTTAACTTACCGAAAAAGTGCAGCGGGGCCTCGGGTCCTTCTGTCGGGTAGTCCAGTTTTCTGAAGAACACCTCAGGCTGTCAGGTTAAAACAGTCGGTCGTGTTTTGGTAGCGTAAACGCTGGGCGTCCTCTCAGAGCCTACGCTCTATCTGCTATTCGCGAACAGAGATACGCAAGTTTCTCCGTGACTGCAGCTGCCAGTCAAAGCTGCTATGATGACGTTTCACCCCAATTTAACATCACCGCGGTAGGAATTAGAATCAAACTTATGGGAAAGGAGACCCCTTGGACATCAACCAGCATGATGAGAACTATTGATAACAAAAGAAAGAATCTTTGGAAAAAAATGATCTAAGGAGAATTAATTTATTTTAGTCTGACCCCAGTCCCATCCGCTAACATGGAGGAGGCGGGTTTTATGACCTATACTGCAGCCAGACACCAGGGGGCGATAGAGACGTTTTGGCTTCATTTTTGGGGAGCTGTCGCGTCGTCCATGTTTTCTACAGTCAATGGGGCGAACAGTCACACGTGCACGCGCGCACACAAATTGCAAAAGGACAGCCCAATACAGCCATCGTGACAGTCTAGTTGAATAGTCAAAAATTCATTAAAAATCATCCTTAGTACTTGATAGTGATGGGTCCTGCAACACTGACGCACCGACGCATGTATCAAGCTCACCTAGCGATGCCTGTATCGGTGCGTGCGTCGCTTTAAGAAAAAGTCACGTGATCGATACAGCTGCTGTATCGCTCATTGCCAACACGCCAAACTGTGTTTAAAAGGTACCGCATCCGCATCTGCCAACGGATTGAGTCTCCAAAAAACCCCACAAAATTACTCTCGCAAAGATAAAAACAAACAAACAAAAAAAATACACATCTCTCCATAACAAAATGGAGCCCGAAAGAAAAAGAAATGTTTCTGCTGTGTGGGATCATTTTGATCTTTTAGCTGCAAATAAGGTAACTGTTTGTCTGTCTTTGTTTCAGTGTAATCTATCAGAATAGGAAAAACAGCAATGGGACTTGAAGTGTAAATTATTTTTTTCATTTTATGCAGGATAAATGTCGCATCTGTTCTGCGGAGCTTTCTTACACAAACAAAAGCACCTCCTCAGTGTTTAGGCATTACAGAGCCAAACATGAAAATGAGGAGACAAACACACCGAGAATGAACACTGGTAGGCCCATATTGACACTGAACAGACTGTTCTGGACCAGGCAGTCCTGAATTTTATTATAAAGGACTGCCAACCCCTTAGTATTGTGGAGAGTGTCGGAGAGAAAAATTCCAAGATCAGAGGATCCTTTAACGTACTGAGGGAATAGGAAGACATCTTATCAGAACCTTATCCACCTGGCTTTACAGCTTTTGTGTACCCCAGCTTCATCTGTGCCTGTGAGTTTTCCAAAGCTGTGGAAATTGTGTCAAAAAAAACAACAAAAAAACCCCGCAATAGACTGAATGCAAAAACATTGGATAAACCTATTTTTCTGAATAGAAATTTATAATAAACTCTGAGTCAGATGGGTAATATTACATTCACAATACTTTCATTTTAATTTTCACTTAATGTCATTCACAATATATTTTAAAGATGTCTACAATATTTGCAATATAAAAGATATAAAATGATTCCATGGAAAGTACAATACCTTACAGCAGGGGTCGGCAACCCTAGGCACGCGTGCCGCAGTTGTCACGCGAAGGGTTAACTGATGGCACGACCATAGCTGGACTGGCCATCGGGCATACCGGGCATTTGCTCGGTGGCCCGATGATTTTTTATTTTTATTTTTTTGTAACGGTATAAACAATGAAAGGTGGTGTATTGGCCAGATCCTGGCCGGTGTGTAAAAATAACTCAATTATTTGGTGGTGGCTATGGCGGAGCTTCCACAGATTCAGTAACATTAGCAAGTGGTGGAGGCCAGCAGGTGGATGAGGGAGAGGGGAGGCAGGAGGAGGAGAGACCCAAGGCAGCCGCCGGTCCAAGTGTCAGGTGAACTGAACTTCAGGTAAGAAGTTATGACCTGCAGTCTATCTGGGTCAGATATAAACCAAGTTTATGTGGAGTTTATTTTCATTGTGCTGACTTTTTACAGTCAGTTACAATAACTCGTACTGCGTACTAGCTAGCATGACCGAGTTTCTACACAGGTGGGTGCTATGATTTTACTGATAGTGAACTTTATTTTATTCATAAAGTTAGTTAGTAGAGTTGCCAACCGTCCTGTAAAAAGACGGAATTGTCCCGCATTCAGAGAAATTATTACGCGTTTCGTGTTGAGCTGAGAAGGGACGCAGTTTGTCCCGGACTTCAGCTAGAATGGAAAAAGACACAAAGGTGGAGTTATTCTGTCGTTACGCTGCACAGCTGCATGTTCTCCTCTCATTCTCTCCCCTCTCTCTCCTGTTGCTACTTTAATCATGAAACTGATCAATGATCAGCTGATCGGCTTTTCTCTCTTGTTTGTTTATCGCCCACTTTGCGCCAGAAAGAGGAAACCAGCGGAGGTCGCGCTAAACAACAGCAGCACGTTTAAGCTTGATCAGCTGTTGTTAGAATTTATTTAATATTAATTTCTAGTATCAGCTGATGTTTGCTGGAGCCACAGCTGTAAAAGCTGCTGGTCATGATATCGGTTTGGATATCCTGGTGAGAGAGAAACATGAAGATGAAACCAGGAGATGTCCTTACTGAATCATCAGAGCTGAACAGGTGATGGAGAAACAGGTTTACCTTTTAGGTGACATGAATGAGTTGAAGGGAAGTTATGAACTGTTTCTGAGAGACAAATAACACCAGGATCCTTTTCTATGTAGCTGACAGCTGGTAACTGTGCAGGGGTGGGTCTAGCAAAGTTTTGCCAGGTAGGGCATTAACAGGGAAAGGGGGGCACAAAGAAATACTTTCTTATTCTCATTTAAAATGTCTGGCTGTTATTAAATAATTATCTGAAGCTTACAACCAAAGTTTTTATCTGATATAAAATGTATAGAAATCATACATATACCAACAAGACAGTGTACATCACTGTCACAACAGCATTTGTTTTCATTCAAAGGCTTTATGGCTTTAATACCTGGTGGGTCGGTCTTTAGTCAAAATGCTGGCTGAGTTAATGCCAGTTAATGCAACATCGAAGCAGCTGGAATCCACAGCTGTGTGTGTTCATGGAGCTTGCATTTTCATCTGCTGGACATCACTGCCTGACAAGTTTAACTGTCTTCAGAACATTGCAGAGGCCTTATTGACAGTATTTGGCTCTGCATATCTGTGTGAGCAGATTTTCTCTCACATGAGTGTCCTCAGGTAGCCGTCTGAATGCTGGACACTCGGAGACCTGTGTCTCTGAGTGGGAGACCAGAGATCACATTAACATGTGTGTCTCTGTATTAACAAACATGCCATATTGGCTCAGTTTATTTTTCTTATCATTGTTGTGAGGAGACCATAAATAGTATTTGCATTTTCTGTTGTACAGTCCATTTGCTGTTATGGCGTTCTTGTTATGGATAAAAAGTGTCTTTTTTTGTTTCAAAATAGCTGATAACTATTCGCTGATAGCTGCCAACATCTGCAAACAAATATAATTCTATAAAGTGGTTCTATATAGTGTGTAACTGTTAATATAGAGCGTTATTAAATTTATTGCTAATGCAATCATATGGCACACTGACTTCTGAGGAAATTTTAAATGGCACTCGCCATCAGAAAGGTTGCCTACCCCTGCCTTACAGTGTATAAGTATGACTAGGTCATTGAATCAGTGTCTGTTGTGAGTCTCAAGTAAGTTGCCTGCAATGATATTTAAGGTCCAGCAGGTGTCAGTATGGAGCAAAACAGCAAAACTGTGTCGACACAGTGTCGATACAGTTTGGGGAATGTGCTGAAACTCTTCACGAGGCCCCATCCACCCATCACTAGTACTTGATGTCCAGCTTTCAACAGATTCCTCCTTTGGGACACCTGCTGTACCTCTGTGCCAAGTTTCATCCAGATTGACTGTAATATTCCTCTGAAATTACAGGAAACTTGTATTCAATGCAATACAGTCAATGCAATTATGTCATTTTCAAAAATTCATTAAAAATCATCCTTTATAGTTGAGGTCCAACTTTCAACACATCCCTCCTCTGGGACACCTACTGTACCTCTGTGCCAAGTTTCATGCAGATTTACTGTAATATTCCTCAGAAATTACAGGAAAGTTATATTCAGTTCAATACAGTCAATACACTACAATTATGTCAATTTCAAAAATTCATTAAAATCATCCTGAATAGTTGAGGTCCAACTTTTAACACATTCTTCTTCTGGGACACCTACTATATTTCTGCGCCAGGTTTCATCTCAATCCACTGCATCAATAATTGTTCAATATTAATGCATCAAAAGCGCTGCTGAGAGAGTCATGACAGGGACTATAAAGAGACAGCTGATGTATGAATTTTTTCCTTCTTTGCTCGTTCTGTGTTTATACACCTCTCTGTATTTAATCATTAGTTAGTATGTATCTCTTGCTCTCTTGCACAGTGTATATGTTGTCCTGTCTCCTTTTCACCAATCTCAGCCAGTCACAGTAGATGGCTATTTCTCCTTGAGCATGTTTCTGCCAGATGTTTCTACCTCTTCAAATGGAGTTTTTCCTTCCCACTCTCACTAAATGTTAGCTCAAATGGGGTAATTAAATTGTTGGGGTTTTCTTTGTATTACTGTTGTGTTTTTACCCAGCAAAATAAAGTGTCCTTAGGCGTCTGCTGCTGTGATTTGGTCCTAGATACATAACATTTAATTGCTAACACCGGAATTAATTAAATTGTATAATTTCAAATGATATATTCATTGTGATATACTCCTTGTCTTTTGAAATACTTTATTTTCTGTTTTTGGACACCTTTTAAAACAACATTCAATATTACAGGAACAGAAGCTTTTCTATTTCATGAAATACCAAACTTACTGCTAGTAACACACACCGCAACTGGTAAACACCAGGGAACACTTAATTAAGGCACAATACACAATATATAGGTGAATCGATTTTGCCTCTTCACCACATATGACACTGGATACTGTAGCTCCTGTGAAAAATAAGGCCTCAAATCAGAAGTATTTGACCCCGTGGTATAATTTTCAAACACATAGCCTAAAGCAGATAACTCGTAAGCTGGAAATGGCATGTCATAAATTTAGAAGATCACCATTCAGCCTGGAGAAATAGTTTGCTGCTTCATTAGAAAGCCCTCCGCAAAGCCAGAACATCTTACCATTCGTCACTGATTGAAGAAAATAAGAACAACCCCAGGTTTCTCTTCAGCACTGTAGCCAGGCTGACAAAAAGTCAGAGCTCTGTTGAGCCAACCATCCATTAACAAGTAATGACTTCAAGAATTTCTTCACAAATAAAATTTTAACAATTAGAGAAAAAATTACCCATAATGATCTCACAGATGTAACATTATCTACAGCTAGTTTAATTAAAATTGATATTCATTTAGACTCTCTTTCTCCAACTGATCTTTCTGAGTTAACTTCAGTAATCACTTCCTCCAAACCATCAACGTGTCTTTTAGACCCCATTCCTACAAGTCTCCTCAAAGAAGCCCTGCCATTAATTAATGCTTCGATCTTAACGATCTCTAGAAAGGTTCGATCAACCTATCTCTAGAAAGAAACAACCCAAAGTCTCTGAATGATCTTCGTCCTGTGGCCCTAACCTCTCTGGTGATGAAGGCCATGGAGAAGATCATAAAACGACACATCGTAAGAGCAACTGACCCCCTGATGGACCTAATTCAGTTTGCTTACGGTGCACGCAGAGAATTGTTGAAGATGCCAAAATCTTCATCTTGGAGTCCATCCACAAACATCTGGAACTCCCTGACTCCTCCGCCAGACTTCTGTTTGCTGATTTCTCATCAGCGTTCAACACTCTGCAGCCTCATATCCTGGCCACTAAACTTTCCACCCGATTTCACCTGGATGATCAGCTAATCCTGTGGATATTGGACTTTTTGACCAACAGGATTCAGAAAGTTTGGGTCAATAACTCTCTTTCCGGTCTCCGTTCCACCTCCACTGGCTCCCCCCAGGGCTTTGTGCTTTCCCCCTTGCTCTTCATCCTCTACACTGCTGACTGCAGATCCACACAGGCCAACTGTCACCTGGTGAAATATGCTGACGACACAGTTCTCCTGTCACTGCTGTCAGGCCCCTCACAACACCACGGGGCTGCTCTTCAGGAGTTTGTAAAGTGGTGTGACAGCTCCAAACTTGAACTGAACGTGAGCAAAACCAAAGAGATGGTGGTGACCTTCTCCAGTAGGCAGAGGGATCTGGCTGCTTCAGTCACCCCCACCATCCACGGGAAGCCAGTGGAGGTAGTTGAGGAGTACAAATACCTGGGAATCATCTTTGACAACCTCCTGAAATTCTCTGCCAACACAGAGGAGATTCTCAGGAGGTGCCACCAACGGCTATACCTCCTTAGGAAACTCAACTCCTTTGGAGTCAGCACACCCATCATGATGACTTTTTACTATGCCTTCCTGGAAAGCATCATGACCTTCTCTATCACCTGCTGGTTCCACTCCCTCAGCCTTCAGAACAGGAACAGACTGCAGCACACTGCATCAGTGTGCTCTAAAATCATTGGACTGCCTGTCAGAACTCTGGCACAGGTTTTCAGGAAACAGGCCCTTAGACAGGCAGCCTGAATCATCTATGACCCCTCTCACATTCTTCACCCAGCATTTCAATGGCTACCCTCTGGGCGACACCTCCACTGCATTTCCTGCAGGACTGAGAGGAGGAGAGCCACCTTTGTCCCCAAAGCCACTCTGCTTTTTAACTCCAGCCGATAAGACCATTTCCCACACCCATAAACCCCTTGTGGTCATCTTACCAACAATGTAGCATGCAGAAGCGGCATGTTGCATATAATTATGCGATGAGAATCCTTTGCAGGATACCTAGAAGGGGTAGTGCCAACCAGATGTTTGTAGCTGTGGGTGTTTGGACTTTTAAAGCACTTTTAAGAAAGTTAATGTTCAATTTTAGAGAACAACTGGATGGTTCGAGTAACAGTATAATTTTAGTACTTACAGATCCGACAGTGAGTGGTTCCCGTTACTCATCCAGTCTGAGAAAGCACTGGTTGAAGTGTTTGTGTATTTATTGATTTCTTTTAAGTAATTGTGTTTTATGTATATTATGGTTTTATATTTTTTACAAATGCTTTATATATTTATTTATATACATATTTAAAGTTTATACCTTGTGTTTGGGGGGGGGGGGGGGGGGGGTGTGTGTGTGTTTCTGTCTTGTTTTTATGGACATGAAGTCTGCCAATAAAGATTATTCAATTCAATTCAATTCAAACTACTCTACACTCTTTTATACTGCCGACACTTTATTCACTTTTAGTCGCTAACAGTTATTTATTCACCTTCAGTCACTTTAATTTTAAAACTGTGTAATTTTAAAAATGTATATACTGTATATTCTGTGTATTTATTATTTCACTCCTATTACCTGTTCTTATTGTCCTGATCTTCAACATATGGTACTCGGTTGTTTGTTAATTGCCCTTTGGGGATAAATAAAGTCTTCTGATCTGATCTAATAATCGGCTATGCACCACAGGCCTTCAAGCTGGCTGTAGTTAAACCTTTACTCAAAAAGCCATCTCTAGACCCAGCTGTCTTAGCTAATTATAGGCCAATCTCCAACCTTCCTTTCATATCAAAAATCCTTGAAAGAGTAGTTGTCAAACAGCTAACAGATCATCTGCAGAGGAATGGCTTATTTGAAGAGTTTCAGTCAGGTTTCAGAGCTCATCACAGCACAGAAACCTTTAGTGAAGGTTACAAATGATCTTCTTATGGCCTCTGACAGTGGACTCATCTCTGTGCTTGTTCTGCTAGACCTTAGTGCAGCGTTCGATACTGTCGACCATAATATCCTATTAGAGCGATTAGAGCACGCTGTAGGTATTACAGGTACTGTACTGCAGTGGTTTGTATCATATCTATCTAATAGACTCCAATTTGTACATGTAAATGGAGAGTCCTCTCCACACACTAAGGTCAATTATGGCGTTCCACAGGGTTCAGTGCTAGGATCAATTCTATTTACATTATACATGCTTCCCTTAGGCAGTATCATTAGAAGACATGGCATACCAGGGGCGGATCTAGAGAAATTTTCTTGGGGTGGCATGAGGGTGGCAAAGAAATCAAATGGGGTGGCAAAATCAAAGCATCCCCCCCAAACACACATGCAGGTGGTTACATATGGTTAAAATGATTCAAATGCAGTAAGTATACACGTTTTTCATATAAATATAGTCTATAACTTAATTATTGTCTGTAGCCCACATAATTACACACATTAGTTACATAAAACATGTGAGTTTTGATGTTATGTACTGTATAGCCTGTATAATAAATAAACATGTAGCCCAATAAGTATAAAATCCAGAAAGTTACACAACACGGGGTGGTTCATTTACAAACACAAGTCTAACTTAAGTTTCACACTGTTTTTTGTTAGAAAACAATCACATTGTTACATGCTTAAATTACACAAAATGTCAGAAATCTGCACTGTCATGAACAAAAATTTAAACTTAATTTTTCATGATTTGTTGGATTAACCCACTGAGGTCTGAAATACAACCGGCCATTTTTGAGTTTACGTTTGTAGTTCACCCTCAAATTGTTTCATTTTATTTTTTCCCCTTGCCTTGTTTGGTGTCATTCTTTTCAGCTCAACTGAATTTGGTTGTTTTTTCACTGACATACTGCATTAGTATTACTGATCTGAAATCACACAAAGAACTTAAAATCCTAGTAGTATTTTTTACAGTAAAAAAACCACAGACATGTTGAGTAAATTTTTATAACTTAAAATGCAAATATAAATTGTACATTTTGTAAACATATACAGCTATTTATCTAAAAATGCAGCCAATACACCTGCAGTTTTTTTCATTTTCTACAACCATTTAAAAATATTACTAAAACTAAAATGAGAGAACAATCAGGTTTCGCAATAAGATGCCCCACAAATGATGTGTGCCAGTAAAAAAAAAGTTTTTCCACCAAAAGACAGAGGAGAACACCACAGGGATAAACCTGCAGGCCTGACAACAGGAGGTGTATCACTCCGCTGGTTTTCTACTTAGTGACAGTGTTTACATTGCAAATGTGCCTTAGTGACATTCATTAGTGTCCTCACTGACACACAAAACAAAACGACGACTACTACACAACAGAACAACCACACAAGACCACACAACATACTAAGTAAACACTCCACACTAAACGTCACAAATCTCCCACATCTAAAAACTCTCTCGCTCTCTCTCTCACTCGCTCGCTCTGTCTCGCTGCCGTTACTGTCACTCCCAAAACTTTCCCCTCTTCCTAAACAACCAAATCCCACATGTTGACTTTTTTTTTAAAATTGGTCAACATGGTGCATTTTTCCACCAATAGGAAAGAGGTGGCTTTTTTTCCCCTTTCTTTACTGTTTTCGCGCTGTCCTTAGAAAACGCTTAAAACGCACACACACAAAAACGTGACGACAGTATTTAGAAAAAAGCATGGCTTATATATATTATCATAACTCTGGATTTACTGGCCTGTAATTAAAATTTAAAGACTTTGAAGTCCGAACTTTCAATGTGGGCTGAAATAGAGACTCAGCGTGACTATGTCAGCTTAGATCAGTCATGTGATTTGGAGGTGCAGTGTGTCCGTGGACCACAGAGGGTTAATAACACTCACCTTCCTTTCATTGCCAGAGTGTAACATCCAACCACCTGTGTAAAATCCGAAATTCCCATGGTGTTGTTCAAAATGTGCTCTGGCACAATCATAAGCATCGCTTGCTACTGAAAACAAGAAAAAAAGTCGTCCTGCTATGGGCCGAACTATTTGTTAATGGTGGAGGGGTGGGGGTGGGGGGGGGGCACTGTGCAATATATTCAGTTTTAGTATTTATATTCACTGTTGACTGTAACTACGCTCAAACTGTTAATACTATCTTATTTTAATAAACAACACTGTCATATGCAAAACTGGGGTGGCACTTGGGGTGGCAAGGGATCATTTTAGGGTGGCACTTGCCACCCCATGCCACCCTTCTAGATCCGCCCCTGTGGCATACATGTTTACTGCTATGCAGATGATACCCAGCTCTATCTGTCCATGAAGCCAGATAACACACACCAATAAGTTAAACTGCAGGAATGTCTTAAAGACATAAAGACCTGGATGGCCGCTAACTTTCTGCTTCTTAATTCAGATAAAGCTGAGGTTCTTTAACTCGGCCCTGAAAATCTTAAAAATATGGTATCTAACTATGGAGGACCACAAGAGCCACGCGCATCGAAATAAAAAATTCTGTGCTTAATTTTAATAAACTGATTTTTAAAATGCTTTTCAGTCTTCATTTCAAAAAAACATTTTCGAATTGCACTTTAATAAACTGCATTTCAAAAACCTTTTTCGAATTCCACTTTAATAAACTGCATTTCAAAAAACATTTTCGAATTGCACTTTAATAAACTGCATTTCAAAAAACATTTTCGAATTGCACTTTAATAAACTGCATTTCAAAAACCTTTTTCGAATTGCACTTTAATAAACTGCATTTCAAAAACCTTTTTCGAATTGCACTTTAATAAACTGCATTTCAAAAACCTTTTTCGAATTGCACTTTAATAAACTGCATTTCAAAATCCATTTCCCTTTCCTGTTCGCTCAGGGATTAACATGTGGATTAGCAGTTGGATTAACAACTTCATTTTAAAAATCCTGCTGCTATTCAAATTAGCCACACCGTGGGATGTAAGGAGCTCTCTGATTGGTTGGACAGATACAGGCTGTCTGCCTGGATTTTTCTAGCTCATAGCTTCGCCCTGCTACGAAGCGTGTGTGCTTGTACAAAGGCCGTTCAGCCTCGGGATTTACACTCGGCTCGACACGGATATGTGAAGAATGAAGGGACCCTGCAGCGAAACGGAGAGCCCAACCTCTGACTGAGTGCCTGTTTTCACAGTCTGACCACCTGTTGAAGGTAACATGCTAACATGGCTAATGCTAGCATCACCGCACGTAGCTCCGTTATTTTAAGGTTATTTTAGCGTATGAAAGTTTTACGTCGCAGCTATATGAGCTAGCTACGTGTTTTGTAAGCTGCTGTGCTCTTCACAAATAAAGCTGGAAGCAGCTCAGACTGTTAGAACCAGCACTGAGACCTGTTACATTTATACAGTGTTAGAGCAACGGCTGCAACCTACAGCCTTTAAACTAGCGATTAAAATGCTGACAGTAAACTCGTCAGTCCAGATGTTACCGCATTACTTTGTGATACTTAGAGTTAAAACAACTGAGACAGGCTGATTAAAATAACAGCTGTCAGTTCTCAAATTTCCTTATATCAAGACTGGAGATCACACTACTGATTTCAGTTCATTTAATATGTGAGTGCACAGATTCATTCTCAACTGGACATAAATGATGATCAAAGGTTGTATATATGATGAATTCATCAAATCCCAGCCTCTAACACAGTGCGCTGAATCTTAGCTTTGAATGTCCAGTATATTCTAATCAGTGCAATTTAAGCATTCACTGAACCTACAGTATCTACACCTGTGTGGCACATGTTGTAAAGATACAGATAATGAAATTTAATTATTAATACAATATACATCATGAGAAACAAAAGCTGAAATTGATTCAGTTTAGTACTTTTCTCTGTGTGCTCTGTGATTATAAAGGCCTTAAATTCTGTGATAAATACTGTAAATGATTTTCACAGAGGTCTTAAAGTAGTTAAATCACTGCTGATAGTCTGGTTGTTTATATTTTCACGTTTTTGTGTCTGTAGGGCTGTTTGATGACGATTTGGACTCCTCTGGGAGATGAGGACACACCCACATCTGTTCCATACTGCAGCCATTGATGGTGTTACGGCTCTGAGTCAGCTTTAGGCCATCAGATGCACACACTGGAAAACCAGCACCTGGACTTCATGCAGGAGAGACAGCCTGCATTTCAAAAAGGTTTTTGAAATGCAGTTTATTAAAGTGCAATTCGAAAATGTTGACCAGGTGACCCTGATGTCCCTTTGTTATGCTGCAATAGACGTAGGCTGCTGGGGGATTCCCATGATGCATTGAGTTTTTCCTTTTCAATCACCTTTCTCACTCACTATGTGTTAATAGACCTCTCTGCACTGAATCATACTTGTTATTAATCTCTGGCTCTCTTCCAAAGCATGTCTTTATCCTGTCTTCCTTCTCTCTTACCCCAACCGGTCGCAGCAGATGGAGTTACACCCCAGGAAAGATTTCTCTAGCTAAAGTAAGTGTTACACTGGCTACCAAAGCCCACAGACTCGTTATTAACAGCAGAGGTGAGACAGATGAATTTTACAAACCAAAATTTATTAAGAAGAACTACTAAAAGCATAAAATTGTAAAATCA
This sequence comes from Pelmatolapia mariae, assembly GCF_036321145.2. Taxonomy (NCBI): domain Eukaryota; kingdom Metazoa; phylum Chordata; class Actinopteri; order Cichliformes; family Cichlidae; genus Pelmatolapia; species Pelmatolapia mariae. The sequence goes on along the minus strand of NC_086244.1, from coordinate 38,119,131 downwards.
GAAAGGTACCTAAGGTAGCAGGGTTGAGACGGCAACATAGTTAATTAAAACACTTTATTAACAACCAATGATTAAAATGACCAGACTCCCTACCACGATGCTACCCTAAAACAATCACAGCACGATAAAAAAATAACTAAACAAAATAGTGGAGACCTCACTGTCACTCACACTGAACTCTAAATGGTGCAATCTACCTATGCCCGGTGTGTAACTCGAATGCATTGGGGAGGGGATTCCACCTCACGTGCCTAGCCCCTCAACAAGCGGCCGCACCTCCACTAAAGCAATAGTGGAGGTATTAAACATTTGTTTAATGTTTAATAAAACATTAAACAAATTAGTAAAAGATCTACATAAAACAAATACACCCCAAGTTACTGTTCTCTATAAAAGCATCACATAACAAAACAGCATAAGACAAGACAGCAGCAGTATAGCACAATCCTGCAACAAAAGAGGGAAACAGTCGTCAAGGTCCACCCTACTATATGCCACATTACGATAAACGCAAGAGTCCCACTTACCACTCTCTAAAGGGCAATACTAAACTGAGTAGTGTTCAGATTCTAAAATACTGAGGAAGGAACAAACCAACACTGGCCCAGAAGAGTTCAGTCAAAGATGATTTATTGAGTACACGCGTGGGAAGATGTATACTGTGACATCAGCATAGACCTTCGCCGAACAACCCAATTCAGAATGATTTTATTCATGTCAGGGTTCAGCCCCTTCAGCGTCACAGATGAACATAATATGCATCAATTACAGTCAATGATCAATTAAAAATAGCTAAGAAAGACAGAGACGTTCCTCTTTCTAAGACATTCTTCCAAACATGGTAATTAAATTCAAGCTCAGACGATTTCTGTGGGCTTGTCCTTTTCTTGACTCGTCTTCTGTCATCTGTTACTAAGCAAGCTCAAATGCAGTTAGAAGCTAGATGACTTTCAGGCCTTTGGCCTGGCCTATGTTGAAATCAGATGTGTTTGTAAGCGTGAATGCTATTTACCCTTCTATTGGTCCAAGTCCCCCACAATATATCGACTGAGACCTCGCGCTCATCGAAGCTTATGACCTTAAATGGACTGAACATCAACTCTGTTAATGAGCACAACATGCAATGTGTGTATACAATGATTATGGCTGCACCTGTAATAAAAAGGTTAATATGATGCTAGTAGCTTTAATAAACAGTTTAATGCAATGTTAATGATGAAGAATATATTGTAGCAGTAAAATAATTTCTTTTATTTCCACAGTAGCTTTCCTGGAGTGCTTAGCTGCCTTATGCTCTCAGACACCTTGGATGGACAAGACTGCCAAATGCCTCAGTCTGGTAGTGAAGCGCAGCTGTTTCTTATAAGCCCGCTAATTGTCAACTGGGAAGGTGTGGATGTTAGTGGTGCATTCGTGGACATCATGTAAAATCCTACCCCAGAATCTACTTGATTCTTGATGTTAAATTGCGAAGCTTTTTACGTTCAGGGAAACGGGGTGGTCATGGCGGCACGTGGAGTTTCAATCACTCGCCAAAAAGCAGTAATCTGCTGTCACTCAAAAACACAAGGTCCAATCTCTCCCAAAGGTCGCAGGAATGATGAGACGAAATGTTAGCTGGTGGTTCTAAGCATGAATTCAATCAATGTGACATCATATCGGACGTGCTGGTTTTAGGTGTTGGGCGTGGCTCGACGCGCCGGGGTGCGAGGGCCCTCATAACGCTGCTTGCAGCTTTAATTTGTATGTTGTTTTTGTTTAATAAAACCACGTTTTGGATTATTCCCTGATGTGCCTGAGTTCTGTTATTTAGTGTCACTTTGAAAGGCACACAGCCAGCCTTGACATATAATTGTTTTTTTCAATTTTTGATAAATATTACAGCGGATTGAGATGTGAGGTACACCCAGAGGTACAGTAGGTCTCCAAGAGTAAGCCGGTGTTGAAAGTTGGACCTCAACTATTAAGGAAGATTTTTAATGAATTTTTGAAATTGACATAATTGTATTGTATTGACTGTATTGCACTGAATATAAGTTTCCTGCATTTTCTCAGGAATATTACAGTAAATCTGTATGAAACTTGGCCCAGAGGTACAGTAGGTGTCCCAGAGGAGGAATGTGTTGATAGTTGGACATCAACTATGAAGAATGATTTTTAGTGAATTTTTGAAAATGACATAATTGTAGTGTATTGACTGTATTGCATATAATACAAGTTTCCTGTAATTTCTGAGGAATATTACAGTCAATCTGGATGAAACTTGGAACAGATGAACAGTAGGTGTCCCAGAGGTGAAATCTGTCGAAAGTTGAACATCAACGATCAAGAATGATTTTTAATGAATTTTTGAATAATCAACCGGACTGTCCCGCTTTGGACTGTCCCAAAGCAATGTATGCGCGTGCGTGCATGCATGTCTGAGTCCGCGCGCGTGCATGTGTGAGTACGTGCGCAAGTGTACTTGTGTGCGGGTCTATGCTTTTGATCGGGAAAAAAGGAGAAAAGGCGCTGCCGTAAAGACTGGTATAAAAGTGCAAGAAAATTAATGCAGCGGATAAGAAGCGGCTGGCTTGACCGCGGCTCACAAATGACGGCTCACTTGACCGCCGTGTCTGACGTGGCTAGTTAGCCATGGTAACTGCTGATAATCTTGAGGCTACCCGGTTACAGCGAAAATAACGGAGGAAATCCAGACGGTAAGCCAATCTCTGTCTTAGCGCATTTGCTATGTGTTTTTGTGGTCTTCTTTTGCGGCTCTTTCAGTGAATTTTAGTCAGAGCGCGGTGAAACTTGGTGTTTGGAATCGGTGATAGCTCTGGAAGATAGCTTGTGGTTCAGTTTTGTTTGTTTAGTGGACTTGTGTGCATTTACGTAACTGCTCTTTTAATCATGGCTTGTTTTCGTTGTGTTTGGTGGTTGTAGAAATGGTTTATATGAGATTTTAGCTGAGATGTGCCCACAGAGTGAATGTAAAATGCAAATGAAGCAGTAGAAACAGTCTACGTCATTTCCTGGATGCTGTACAAAAAGTAACGGTACGAATTCAAAGGCGTGACCGTTATGATTTTTAATATAATATCTGTGTGTGCGCTGAGTAAGTCCTCTGTAAAATGGCTGCCAGACTGAACAACGCAGAGTGGGATCAGGTTCGCCACAACCTGTTCTCCAGGGACTCCTCTCTGCAAAAGTTAGCCTTACAGAGGATATCGGCTTGGAGGGACAGGTGTCCTAAGATATCTTCTGTGGATATTGATTGCATGGCGGATCTGGTTCGCTGCCAGGTGCGTGACCGGTCCGGACTGCTAAACGAGGAAGAGATGGCCTTTGTGAGGTTTGTTAGCCTCATCACAGAGGGCAAAAAGAAGAGGAAGTCCCGGACAATGAAGACCGGGGCTAAAAAGCTAAAGATCCCAGAGTGGCTGGTAGATGTGAGGCACAGGGCCACTCACTGGAAGACTCCTCCATCCCTGAAGTCGCTGCGACAGGGATGTGAGGCGGCCCTGGAGTGGCTCAAAGAAGAGTACTGGGCCAAGTATAAGGAGACTGGCCTCAAGCGGCAGGAAGGTGGCATATTAAATAGAATCAAAAAGTTTGCCATGAAGTCCAGTAATCTGTTTATTGATGTGCTGCTGGAGGATGGATTTCTGGTTCCTACAGTTGAACAGCTGGAAGAATTGTGTTGTGACACATCATCCAGCGCCAGTCTCACAGAGCCCAGACTGCCAAAAAGGTTTCTGCGCTTTTGGCTGCCCCTGCTCAAGACGGTCAGCTCACCATCATTTATTCAAGTCTTCCTCGAGAAGCTCTTCATGAAGCAGAAGCTGCTCACCAAAGAGCCCAATGGTCACAGGGCTTTTTACATCGCGGCCTGGATTTCAGAGGTCCTCCTGTGCAATAGGAAGAAAGGTGTCAGGAGGAAGGACCGGATCTTTAGCTGGATCCGGTTCCTAAAGTGGATGGACTTAATATCTCTGTGCCTGGATGCCCCCTCCATCAGCATGCCTCACCTGCTCCAGTTAATCCTGGATGACATGGAGCACTGAAATCAAAATGTAAAAATAAAATCTGTTCAGAGATATTAATAATGTACATAGTTGAGGTCTTTAAGTTGATTATTTCATGTAACATATATCCCTATGTTTTTATGTCTTTTAATAATCTTAATTGTACAGCACATTGGTTGATTTGTTAAATGTGCTATAAAAATAAATTTGACTTTGACATTTCTGATTTGAAGAGCCTGTTTGTTTATTTTGATCGTTTCTGTACAGCTGATCAGAGTTGGTTTCACCCGAGGTTGTTAACTAAAACAACAATTTGTTCAAAAGACAAAATTTTGTGAGATTTAACAAAGTAAAAGGTTTGATTATTCAATTCTCTGTTAATTCAACTCAGTGTTTATATAAGTAAACATAAACTATGGGGGTGTCCAAATTCTGAGGCTGCATCCTGCTGAGGCCACATTTGTAGGCCGATTACGTCACAGCGATGCAACGAAGGCTCTCCAAATTCGTAGACTCCTCTAAATGCAGCCGACAAATGCGTCCTCCTTTTCCCCAGATTTGAAGGATGCGTCGGGTATATCCATCGTGGCCCACCATATCCCACAATTCATAGCATGGCCCAGCCGGCGGCAGCCACTTAGTTTTAATATTACTCGTATTACTCTTTCTGGGTCATAAAATAAACTCTTAAGATGTTTTCAGGCAAGAATGTAGCTGTGTGAACAAATATCTGCTTGGTTTATCAAGATATCACATATTTGCAAAAGTGCACTGACATTTTCAAAGACTGTTACCCACCAGCTCGATAGCTAGCCGGGGGGTTCTCATTAGGTTTTCCTTCAACCCTCAGTTGTGCATTGATGTATACACTGTGACGGAAACTTCATGGAAACAGCTGTTTAACAACTGCACTGGAATTTTTTTTTCTTTGCTGATTCGTTTAATATTTTCTCAGGGAAAAACCAGTTTATGTAGCTAAATTATATTCCCTCTTCTTAACAATTAAATGTTGTTTTGATTGTTCTGTTTTTATAACCCAGCAGTTTGTGCAGTAGTGATGTGTCTGTTGCGAACGAAATGGCTCTTAGAGCCGACTCTTTGAAGTGAACGAAGCGAGCCGGCTCCTTATTGGGAGCTGTGGTTTTTTTTTTTTCTTCTCTCACCCTCTGTCTCTCGCACTTTTTTTCCGCTTCACTCCGCACGTGAGCCTTGTGCTTCGCGCTGGGAGGAGGGGGGAGGGGCGGTAGTTACACTCACAGTAGCACAGGAACAGAGCCGGAGGGAAAGAGAGAGAAAGAGAGCCAGGGAAAACAACGTCACATTAGAAAGGTATAGTAATCATTCACAACTATTTTCAGTTGCGGATGATAAAAGATTTATTCATGCAGGCCCATATGACAGAGAATTATGGAGGACCAGAAGAGCCACGCGCATCGAAATAAAAATTTCTGTGCTTTAATAATGAATTGTAGAATAAATTCTGCAATTGTAAATTCATTTTTGAATTCCAATTTAATAAACTGCATTTCAAAATCCTTTTTCCAATTGCATTTCAAAATCCTTTTTCCAATTGCACTTTAATAAACTGCATTTTAAAATCCTTTTTTCAGTTGCAATTTAATAAACTGCAGTTCAAAATCCTTTTTCCACTTGCAATTTAATAAACTGCAGTTCAAAATCCTTTTTCCACCTGCAATTTAATAAACTGCAGTTCAAAATCCCTTTTCCACTTGCAATTTAATAAACTGCAGTTCAAAGTCCTTTTTCCACTTGCAATTTAATAAACTGCAGTTCAAAATCCCTTTTCCACTTGCAATTTAATAAACTGCAGTTCAAAATCCTTTTTCCACTTGCAATTTAATAAACTGCAGTTCAAAATCCTTTTTTCCACTTGCAATTTAATAAACTGCAGTTCAAAATCCTTTTTCCACCTGCAATTTAATAAAATGCAGTTCAAAATCCCTTTTCCCTTTCCTGTTCGCTCCTGGATTAGCTGCTGGATTAGCTCTTCGATTAACAACTTGCTGGAGGCTATTCAAATTAGCCACACCGTGGGATGTAAGGAGCTCTCTGATTGGTTGGTCAGACACAGGCTGTCTGCCAGCCTGGATTTTTCTAGCTCATAGCTTCTCCCTGCTACGAAGCGTGTGTGCTTGTACAAAGGCCGTTCAGCGTCGGGATTTACACTCGGCTCGACTCGGATATGTGAAGAATGAAGGGACCCTGCAGCGAAACGGAGAGCCAACCTCTGACTGAGTGCCTGTCTACACAGTCTGACCACCTGTTGAAGGTAAGGTGCTAACGTGGCTAACGCTAGCATCACCGCACGTAGCCCCGTTATTTTAAGATCATCTTAGCTAATGAAAGTTTTACGTCGCAGCTGTACGAGCTCGCTACGTGTTTTGTAAGCTGCTGTGCTCTTCACAAATAAAGCTGGAAGCAGCTCAGACTGTTAGAACCAGCACTGAGGCCTGTTACATTTATACAGTGTTAGAGCAATGGCTGCAGCCTACAGCCTTAAACTAGCGATTACAATGCTGACAGTAAACTCGTCAGTCCAGATGTTACCACATTACTCTATGGTACTTAGAGTTAAAACAACTGAGACAGGCTGATTAAAATAACAGCTGTCAGTTCTCTCATTCCTTATATCAAGACTGGAGATCACACTACTGATTTCAGTTCATTTAATATGTGAGTGCACAGATTCATTCTCAACTGGACATAAATGATGATCAAAGGTTGTATATATGATGAATTCATCAAATCCCAGCCTCTAACACAGTGCGCTGAATCTTAGCTTTGAATATCCAGTATATTCTAATCAGTGCAATGTAAGCATTCACTGAACCTACAGTATCTACACCTGTGTGGCAAATGTGTGGTAAAGATACAGATAATGAAATTTAATTATTAATACAATATACATCATGAAAAATGAAAGCTGAAATTGATTCAGTTTAGTACTTTTCTCTGTATGTTCTGTGATTATAAAGGCCTTATATTCTGTGATATATACTGTAAATGATTTTTACAGAAGTCTTAAAGTACTTAAATCACTGCTGATAGTCTGGTTGTTTATATTTTCACATGTTTTTTGTGTCTGTAGGGCTGTTTGATGACGATATGAACTCCTCTGGGAGATGAGGACACACCCACATCTGTTCCATACTGCAGCCATGGATGGTGTTACAGCTCTGAGTCAGCTTTGGGCCATCAGACGCACACACTGGAAAACCAGCGCCCGTACTTCATGCAGGAGAGACGGCCTCAGTGATGGACTCTGCATCCTCTACTTTACCTCCTAATCTCTTTCTCTTTAACACACAATTACAATCACTCCAAAAGAGTGTAAACTTACTGAGGAAGTCTCTAACTTGTACACATTTGTACTTTTACTTGTTTTATGAGTTATTTTTAAGAAGAGTAAAGTTATTCACATAAAGTTGTTATTCTTCTGTATTTATTCTTTTGTATCATGTACTACAGTCATACTGAACTTTACAGACCTGGTGAATTGGAGAAAACAAAGATCACACACACACACACACATATATATATCATTCAGCTTCAGCAGTATTTCTATTCATCTTATGAATTCCAGTCCAATGTCAATTCACTGAGTTCAGTTTTGGTCTTAAACTCCAGAGAATACCACCTGGTTCAACAATCTTTTTTATCTGATTATTTGCAAAATGTTTTCTTCTGAGAGATGCTCCTGAGGCTGAAATTGAGCCCAGAGAAACAACAACAAAGTTTAGTTCCTCTGGATTTTCCATGGAAAATTGTTTTATCACTCATCCAGGTGACTTCTCCAGTGTCACGGATGAGTGATGAATGTATCTCCCACTGGAAACCATTGTGTCCAGTTAAAGTCATTCGTTTTTTTTAAGGAGAGTTGTTAGATGCTGTGCTCATGAGGACAATGAGTTTTAACTTGCAGCACAACACAAAGCTGCTATACTGGATCAACGATCAAAACACTTAATTGAGCAGAATTAAGTCAAAATGTAATATCCTCATATGACACATCACACATGACCCAGCATTGTTCTAAGAATGCAAACTTTCTTATTGGAAGTTTCCACAGCTGCCAGAAAGGGACAGATTTCTGGCTGGTCTTAATGAGTGGTCGTTGCTCTCTCGTTTTCTCTGGAATTGCTGCACGGAGGATGTAACACCAATGATAAGCGCTGAGGTGTGTGTCCTTGTCAGGAATTAGCCATCCTCAGCTTTCTGGGAAGGAAAAGTGGAACCAGAAGATATTCAAATGCATCTCTTCACAGCTGCTGATGAATTCTACAAAAAACAAAGTTTGTTAAAAACATTTGCAGGTGAATCACCACTGATTTATCACTGACATCCATTTACTCAAAAATTACTGACAAGTGGACAACTAGAATATATAGTTTATAATTTCAACAATGTCCTGTACAAAATGAACTATATATGACAAATGTGGTGCTTGTGGAATTTTTAACAAGGACCCTACAAAACTTTACAATACTCATGCTGCCCAACTTTGGACAGCTAGGTGTGCAGTTCCTGCTTTAAATGCATTCACTTTTAAGATTAAGGAATCTAAGTGATAAGAGGCCAGAAATGTTTGAACTCGCTTATGAACCTAAATCACTGAGGCCGTCTCTCCTGCATGAAGTCCAGGTGCTGGTTTTCCAGTGTGTGCATCTGATGGCCTAAAGCTGACTCAAAGCTGTAACACCATCAATGGCTGCAGTATGGAACAGATGTGGGTGCGTCCTCATCTCCCAGAGGAGTCCAAATCGTCATCAAACAGCCCTACAGACACAAAAACGTGAAAATATAAACAACCAGACTATCAGCAGTGATTTAACTACTTTAAGACCTCTGTGAAAATCATTTACAGTATATATCACAGAATTTAAGGCCTTTATAATCACAGAGCATACAGAGAAAAGTACTAAACTGAATCAATTTTGATTCAGTTTGATCAGGATTTTGAACTGCAGTTTATTAAATCAATTTCAATTACTGTAGGTTCAGTGAATGCTTAAATTGCACTGATTAGAATATACTGGACATTCAAAGCTAAGATTCAGCGCACTGTGTTAGAGGTTGGGATTTGATGAATTCATCATATATACAACCTTTGATCATCATTTATGTCCAGTTGAGAATGAATCTGTGCACTCACATATTAAATGAACTGAAATCAGTAGTGTGATCTCCAGTCTTGATATAAGGAATGAGAGAACTGACAGCTGTTATTTTAATCAGCCTGTCTCAGTTGTTTTAACTCTAAGTATCACAAAGTAATGTGGTAACATCTGGACTGACGAGTTTACTGTCAGCATTTTAATCGCTAGTTTAAAGGCTGTAGGTTGCAGCCATTGCTCTAACACTGTATAAATGTAACAGGCCTCAGTGCTGGTTCTAACAGTCTGAGCTGCTTCCAGCTTTATTTGTGAAGAGCACAGCAGCTTACAAAACACGCAGCTAGCTCGTACAGCTGCGACGTAAAACTTTCATAAACTAAGATGTCCTTAAAATAACGGGGCTACGTGCGGTGATGCTAGCGTTAGCCACGTTAGCACGTTACCTTCAACAGGTGGTCAGACTGCGTAAACAGGCACTCAGTCAGAGGTTGCGCTCTCCGTTTCGCTGCAGGGTCCCTTCATTCTTCACATATCCGTGTCGAGCCGAGTGTAAATCCCGAGGCTGAACGGCCTTTGTACAAGCACACACGCTTCTTAGCAGGGCGAAGCTATGAGCTAGAAAAATCCAGGCTGGCAGACAGCCTGTGTCTGACCAACCAATCAGAGAGCTCCTTGCATCCCACGGTGTGGCTAATTTGAATAGCCTCCAGCAAGTTGTTAATCGAAGAGCTAATCCAGCAGCTAATCCAGGAGCTAATCCAGCAGCTAATCCCGGAGCGAACAGGAAAGGGAAATGGATTTTGAACTGCAGTTTATTAAATTGCAGGTGGAAAAGGGATTTTGAACTGCAGTTTATTAAATTGCAGGTGGAAAAGGGATTTTGAACTGCAGTTTATTAAATTGCAGGTGGAAAAGGGATTTTGAACTGCAGTTTATTAAATTGCAGGTGGAAAAGGGATTTTGAACTGCAGTTTATTAAATTGCAGGTGGAAAAAGGATTTTGAACTGCAGTTTATTAAATTGCAGGTGGAAAAAGGATTTTGAACTGCAGTTTATTAAATTGCAGGTGGAAAAGGATTTTGAACTGCAGTTTATTAAATTGCAGGTGGAAAAAGGATTTTGAACTGCAGTTTATTAAATTGCAGGTGGAAAAAGGATTTTAAAATGCAGTTTATTAAAGTGCAATTGGAAAAAGGATTTTGAAATGCAATTGGAAAAAGGATTTTGAAATGCAGTTTATTAAATTGGAATTCAAAAATGAATTTACAATTGCAGAATTTATTCTACAATTCATTATTAAAGCACAGAAATTTTTATTTCGATGCGCGTGGCTCTTGTGGTCCTCCATAGAGAATGTCCATCTTTTTTTTGTTTTCATCTTTTTTTTATATTTATATTTAATTGTGTTGTGGTTTGCAGTGTTTTGTGTTGTTTCACTTTAAATTTGTTTAAAAGGAAAAAGCTGAAAATTTAAATAGTTAATGTTGAAATGTAAATAGTTGTTTTTTGTATTATATGATTTATTTATTACATTTTATTTGGAGTGAATAAATAAAAGTATATTTACGGTGGCCCCTAGAGACAAAGCACGTACAAACTCCACAACACGTAAAAACTCCAAAACACGTAAAAGTTCCATAGCACGTACAAACTCCGAAGCACATACAAACTCCAAAACACGTAAAAACTCCGAAGCACGTACAAACTCCAAAACACGTACAAAACACAACAGAAGTGCTCCAGGATGCTAGAGGCAGTGTCGAGCTTTTGTTACCTAGTGGCTACACAAGCCAAGAAGTACCAACGCCCAGATTTGGTGTGTGGTAGTAACAGGTAAATGAATTTTTTTTTAAATTATTTGAATATATATGAGTGCTTGTGTATAAATACACAAACAATACACATATTCTTTCAATTGTGTAATTGAAGTGATCTAGGTAGCTCTGTTTTGGAAGGTCAGTTAACGCTAGAAATGTGTTTTGGAGTTTGTATGTGCTTTGGAATTTCTTGTGCTTTTTGGAGTTTGTATGTGCTTTGTCTCTAGGTGCCACCGTATATATTTATATATTGTCAAGATGTGCTGTGTGGCAGGCAGGAGATGAGGACTCAAAATGCAAGACTCTCAGACTCGAGGGATGAACTCAAAACCACAGCTTTATTTGCTGGTCACAGGAAAACGAGCATACAAAGCAAACTAAACTAAACTGGGAAATGACAACCTAAACTTACAGGAAACACAGGGCGATCCACACAGCATGAGGGACGACGCGACACTGACTCAGAGAAACACAGGGTTGAAATACACTGGGAAGTAACGAGGGGAATGAGACACAGAAGGAGGGCACTGCTGGGAGAAATCAGAACTGACGAGACAAGGAAGCAAAGTAGGATACACTCACATGAGACACAGAACTTCAAAGTAAAACAGGAAGTAGCACAGACGCAGACTTGACTAGGGGAGACAGCGCAACTAAGAAACACAGAGAACAACAACAAAGAGACACAGAGGGCAGCTACTAAATACTCAGAGAACTAAACAGAATACAAGAAAGCCAAACTAAGACACTAGACCAGGGGTCGGCAACTGGCTCCGGCTCTTTAGTCTTTATACTGCGGCTCCACGTGGTTTGGAAAAAAATTATTTAACTGAAGTGTATTTTTTTGTGTTCGTTCTTTTTTAACTTGTAGTTCTAAATTGGAAGATTATTGTGATCTTGAAATATAAAAGTAAAATTATGTTATTATTTTTTAGCGCTTAAAATAAGCACTCGCATAAACCATACCCGCCGAAATGCCGTGCATTTATGGAGACTTTCAACCCCAGGCAGGCCAAGTATGGATCTTCGTTCGGATCCAGATACGTATGTGAGCAGCTATTCTCCACCATGAACCACAGTAAAAACAAACACCGCTCACGCCTCAGAGATGACAGCTTACAGTCCTGCGTAAAAATGAAGTGAATTCGTACAGTCCCGATTTGCAGATGCTGTGCGCAGACAGTCGGGAGCAGAAGTCCCATTGTAAACATACCACGGCAGACCAGATGATGTTTGCACGAACATGCTTTTTTCTTTATTGACCCCTTTTTACACATGGTTGCTGTAGCCACACAGCCGGCTGTAGCTTTCCAGCTCACAGCCCGACACATACCAACACAACAGCAGAGAGAGAACAGACTTTAAGCCGGTGAGGCTTGATTGTGAAAGCCGCTCAGTTGCGTCCGCCTTCCCTGCAGCGGCACTGCAGACCACGCCCTGCCACACACATTAACCACGTAAAATAAATATTTATGCAGATATTTTGAAAAATATTTCTTTTTCTTTTTTTTCTTTTTTTTTAGCAGTTAAGTGATTTTTTCCAATTATTTTTTAAATTCAGGTCAAGGCTCTGCTACAGGCTGTGAAATCCTAAATGTGATATAAGGATGACGGCTCACTACAGTTTTTGTTTGGTATGTGAATAATTTAAGTTCAGCTTTTTAATTTATTTAAAATATACCTTCAACTGGGTGTCTTTCCTTTTTGTTATATTTTTTTAAGAGTTCAAAATGTGTTCATTACATAAATAAAATTTAATTTTCTCTGTAGCACTTCATGGATTTCATAAGCAACACACTTTAGGTGTTTATACAAAGCATAAAGGTAAAAAACAATAAGTGTTATCTTCATTTTAGATGTCAAAAAGTATTTGCGGCTCCCAGTGTTTTATTTTCGGTGGAAACTGGGTCCAAATGGCTCTTTGGGTGTTAAAGGTTGCTGACCCCTGCACTAGACTATACAATAAACTGGGGCAGCAAAGAGAACTAAGATCATAATACAAAACTCTGAGACACAAGAAACTCAACACTGGGTCACCGACCCAGGACCGTGACATATATAAACATATATAAATAAAACCACAGTTTTTTTTTTTTTACATTAGTAATTACTTTTGTGCATAATTTTATATTGTTGTTAATAATAAATTAATTAAAGCAACAAAACAACCTGAAGAGCCGGTTGGGAGCCGAAAGAGCCGGCTCTTTTTAGTGAGCCGAGCTGAAAGAGCCGGTTCTCTAAAAACAGCCGGAAATTCCATCACTACTATTTACGGACATTTCCTTCCGCTATAAAATGGAAAATTCCGTTTATTCACAGTATATTTTCTGTATCATTAACTGATATTTTCTGTTAATAGAAAAATTGAAATTTCTGTTTATATTACTATTTCCAAGCACTTCTTTTCACTGTAACTCATTAAATATAGTTCTTTATATCCTTAAACGTACAATTCTATGCAGTTACAACCTAGTACACCATATGCTCAAAAATTCATAAATTAAAACTTTTTAAATTAATTTGTGCTTCGTACACAACAACACTGGTACAGTTAATGTTAAATATTCTTTTATTCTCCTTAACTCAAACACTATACTAAAATATAACGACAGCATCCATCTTGTCATAAAACGACTAAACAGCTGATACATGAACAAAATAACTCACAAGCTTTCAAATTTAAGCATTTTTATTTCCTTGAAATCAGGTTGCCCTCATGTAAATGTGTTTATTTATATTCATTCAAGTGGCTACCAAGTGTTTTCTTCAAACAGAACACCTGACAAACAAAAAATGTCATATTTAACAATATGTTCACATTTAATAATATCCAGAGTACCTTTTAGTTAGAATCACTGCCTTGTGGTAGTTTTGCCTCAGCCAAATGGTTAAGGTGTGGTTTACATCCATGTCTGTCCACTTATGGTACAGTATACACATGTAGTCAGTTATAGCCAAACACATTTGATTACTGAATTGCATTCACTTCATTAATGAAGTGAATGTAATTCACATTTGTGTGAACATTTGTCCGAGATTAACTCTTTGGGGTCTTTACCTTACAATATAACGTACTTGACTGTTTAAGTCGTGCCACATGAATAAAACTGAACAGATCTAAAGAAGATTTTCCTGAACTTTGGGTTTATGCGAACAGGACGGATAGATAACCACAGAACTTTTCCCCATATCATAACTAAAGCACAAAATAAATTAAGACAGATTACTGTCCCAAACTTGAAGATAAAAGTGCATTTACTGGACTTGTTTTGTCAGTGAGGAGCTGTCAGGAGTTTTCCTGTAATGCAACTCAGGTCAGAATAATTGACACTCAGACAGGTTTGCAAGTTAACGTGCACACGGGTGAGGGCTCAACGGAGACTCACACCCTGCAGCAGTTGTCAGCCTTTATTTATACTCAAGCATATTCGAACTCAGAAACATACAGGAAGAGTGAAAATAAAACTGTACTGGCTGCAAGCTTCCTGTTTAAGCTTGCACAGCGGCAGGCTTCCTGTTGAGTTTGCACAGCGTTCATAACTTCTCTATTTAAGCTGAATACTAAAAGAGCAAACATAATCCAATAAAATGTAAAATGAAATGTACTTTTAAGCATAAACATAATAAACATAATAAAATCTTAACATTCCCTCCTGTTGTTTGATCTTGTCTTCTATATATGTACATAGCAACTCACTAACATTGTATCAGTCTATGGCCACTTGTGAAACATTTTTAGCCAAGACATCATTAAATAGTGGGTTTTGTGAGTATGTTATATCCAAATGTCTATCTCATTATCATCTTCTTCATTCTGTGGTAGGGTGATGTAAGCATTAATTGAAGCAGTTACCATTTTTGACACCATGTTCTTCAAACAAGGTATAACACATGAAGTGAAAAGACACAATAACAGTAGTAGAACACCAACAAAAACAAGTCCTTTAATCAGCAGGGACTTCCAAGAGCCACTTAAAAACCACGTGAGCCAGTCTTCTGTGCTTGTGACATAGTCTTGTTGTTGCACATCCCTAAGTTGTCTGAGTGTTCTCAGAGCATCAGTCATGTTGGATGAGTGTACATTATCTGGAATATATGTGCAGCATGTGTTGTTAAAGAGGACACATAGTCCTCCTTTTTCGGCGAGAATCATGTCCAATGCTACCCTGTGTTGCATTACTGCAATGCGCAAAGCGTCAATTTCTTGATTCTGTTCGTCGTTGATTTTACATGAAGCGTTCAGGAAAAGTCCAAAACGGTAATTCAGAGTCTCTATTCTTAAAGCGTGTTTTCCTACCCCCACCCATGGGAAGAGTGCGTGAGCAACCTTTTGTCTTTCAGTCCAAAGTTTAAATTCCTCTGGGACATCGGAACCCCACATGGAATCATGCCGCTTGAGGTCTGGGGTGCTTCGTCTTTTCCGTATTGTTGACGTGGCGTCCACGGTTATCTTGAAAGTGTGGTCAGATATGAAAATGGGAGCGCACTGACCTGTCCAATTCCTAGGAAGGATAAAATAGGCTCGTTGGCCACAGAGCCAAGCCAGTCCCTGCACCCAGTAGGTGCCATTCGAGATGTTGCTGCTCTTCACTGGTCCTCCAGGAGCGTGTGTCTGTACTGCTTTGCAGTTGGCGGTGTTTCCCATTGGCGTCGATCCGTTCTCTTGGCGGTAGCATAGGGTGTGGTTCAAATTTCCATTGTTTTCGAGAAAGACTGGGAATGATCCAGCCTTACTCCTGTGCTTCACTTTCAGGTCTACCCAGAACCATTTGTCACATGTCCCATTTCGTAATCCTATCTCCAGAGGATTGCTGTGGTTGATCACAATTCCAGGGTACTGGTACCCGAGGCTGGCGTAACTTGCTGCACACTTTACCTGAGTTATGTTCATTGCTTTGCCATACAACGTTGCATGCTGTGTTGTTGGCGGCATATGTGAGCAGATGTAGCAGTCTTTAGTGTGTGTGCTATCATGGACATAGCGGTACCATGCATTGTTCATCCATGGGTGAATGTGGTCTTGTGTCATGTCACGAAGGCGTGAGTTGTCATGTGTCCATCTTGTCTGCAGGTGGGGTTGTTCATCTTCTTTCTTTCGGGTGAGTATTAATAAACTCACCAGGAGTGCAACACTAGCCACTAGGAGGACGAGTGTCTTCATGATGACCAGACACACCTGTGACCTCTGATGAGTAGACTACTGGCAAGAAGAAAGAGGGCGGGGTATACCCGATCAGCCCTCCCTTCACCAATAGATCACCAGGAATTAGGGGTGTCGGCGTCTAAACGTCTAGGTTGTCACTTTTTTACAGTGGCTTTGATGAATCCAGGACGGTCTTTCTGCTATTTTGCAGGCAGTTGGTGTGGTGAGTAGCACTTGATAAGGACCTTCCATTACCATTTTTCCTCTTGAACACCCCTTTCGCCTGATTTCAACCTGCAAGAGACTGGAGAAAAGTCTTACGGCAGTTTATTGTTCAAAACAATATCCTTATTTTCTAGTAGTTTTGCCATCCATTCTGCCAGAGTTATTTCTCTGACAGATTTTTCTAAAGGTTCACTTTTTGCAACTGAGATTGCATCTGCTTTTTATAAATCTCTGGCCATTTTGTGAATACATCTATGATCACTAGAGTGTATTTTGAGCTTTGGCATTCATTTAGTTCAATAAAATCCATGTGGATTGTATGAAAAGGATGAGGTGGTGTGGGAAAGTTACCTCTTTTCGGTCTGAGGTTTCCCTGTGCATTATGTTTTTGACAAATCATGCATGTTCTGACAAATTCTTTTGCTGAATGTTCAAAATTTTGAGCGTAGAAATGTTTAGAAATTATATCTACCATGCCTCCCGTTGACACATGAGTGGAACCGTGTGTCACTAATGCTGCTGTTTTGTGTAGGGATTTTGGTAGTATTGGTTTGCCATTACAAGTCATCAAATCATTTTCTAGCTGTGCTCCAACTACAGAACATTTCTTTTGTTCTGTAGTTGGTGCGGCTTCCTGTTCATTTTTAAGCACATCAAGTGGTATTTGCATTGAGGATTCAGACATTAATGTGTCTATAGGTTGTTGTGCTGCTGCTTTTGCGGCTTGATCTGCGAAGTTATTGCCTGTTGTGACCTCTGAGTTGTCTTTCTGGTGTGCAGCACATTTACATAATGCTAACTGTTTTGGCAATGTTATCACTTCCAACAGTGTCTTTAAAAGATTTCCATGTTGCACTGGATTGCCAGTAGAAGTAATCATTCCTCTGTTCTGCCAGATTTTTGCAAAGTGATGTACCGCTGCAAAAACATACTGGCTGTCAGTGTGTATGTTTATAGCTTGTGCTTCATGCAGTTGACACGCACGTATAACAGCTGTAAGTTCTGCGCTTTGTGCAGAGTGTGAGGAAGTTAGTGCCTTTGCTTCTAAAACTGTGTCTGCTGTGGTTACTGCATAACCTACACAGTTTCGCCCGAGGCTATTTTTGGACGCTGAACCGTCTACAAAGATGTTAACAAAACCGGCTTGTGGCGTGCTGTAAATGTCTGCGCGTGGTTTTGTTTCCTCATCTAGCGTCTTTATACAGCAGTGTGCGTCACCATCTTGCAGAGTAGGGAGAAAGTGTGCTGGGGTTTAACTGCCCACACTTCTCAATCTTGATGTGTGACTGTGAAAGCAAGATGCCTACATAGGAAAGTTGTCTAGCATGTGTGAGATAAGACAAATTTGCTTGCAATAAGATGGAGGTTACAGCATGTGGGACTTTGATAATTAATGTGTGTCCGAGAACGATATCAGCAGACTTTTTAACTGCCTCTGCTGCAGCTGCACAGGCCTGCACGCACGTAGGCAAACCTGATGCAACTGAGTCTAATTTGCACGAGTAAAACGCAAGTGGTTGTTGCTTTTCCCCGAAGGCCTGTGTTAAAACAGCCTTCATGTAGCCTGCACCTCCGTCTACATGCAAGTAGAAAGGTTATTTCCAGGTTACTGAATGCTTCTTCTTTTTTTTCTTTTTTTTTTTCCCCTCTGTATATGCAACACTTCATTATTTCTTAAGGCATTTTAGACAATTTCTATTTTGTTTTAAAAGAATTCATATATCTCACACATGTTACATATGTCAAACTTCTAAGTTGGGAAAAAACTTTGCATTGCTCACAGCTCACAGCTCTGAAACTAGGCATCAGTAAATCATATGCCTAATCATTATGTGTCATTGTGATCCACAAGTATGATCACAAATTTGTTTTTCAAACCAACAAAACAAACAAACAAAAACAAAAAACAAATTGCTGATGGCATGAACGCTTTACACACATGAGTTGGGACAAAAAGAAAAAGAAGAGCTCACAGACAGCTGCATGTATGAGCTTTAATATCATGCAGCTTCTGCTCTTAAAAAATTAAAAAAATGTGTAACTTGCTCATCAGCTTAGTAGTGTTTACATATTCAGCTTCTCAATCTTGTAGCTTCAGCTGTTGTATACAGGGTTTGGCTTATTAGTTGTTAGTATAGGTTTGCTCTTCATCTCAACAAAGTCTCATCTAGGATGACAGGTTTACAACCAGGTCAAGTGTCTCTATGCACCTGATTAGTTTAGGTATTTGTACTGAGTTTGAGCAAACCTTAAGCTTGAATCAGACTACTTTTAACAATTATCCTCACATCATAACTGACTGAGGTGCCTCATCTTGTTAATAGTATGTCATTATTAATGTTATTATTGTTTTGTTTTTCCTTTTTTATAACAGCAATAGTATATTACAATATACTACTATACTACTAATATACAATAGTTTATTATTTTATATTTTATTATGTATCCATCATGGGTCTGTGTGATCTGCAGCTTCACACCTTCCCAAGCTGGAGACATGTGCTTTTTCACACTCTTTCCTTGGCTGAACAATGATACAGCCTCAATATACCTTATGCATCTCTCTTTTTATTTGATATATTTTCGTGTGAATTATCTGGTTTCATGCATTCTATTCATTCTAGGCACGGTCGTCATGCCAACTATGTTTCATTGTTAATACCAGTTTACAGGTTGTTATCCTTCCTATTATTAGTTTGAATACATTAGATAAGCTCTGCTTTAATTTAACCTTTTGTTTATTCCACTTCATTCCTCTTTCCATGCTTTAAAATATTACAACTCTTGAATACGTTTTGTTTTCTTTTTAGGATTCTTTTCAGTATTTATTTCTGCTTGGAGGGTTTCTTTTAATTTAGTCAATGCGGAGGGGCTACATTTTCCCTCCCAAGTGGGACATTTAGTCTTTTTTTTTTTGGATTTCTCCATCTACATGCACTAATTTGTCCGGCGCCTGGACATTTTTTCTCTAGCCACTGCTCGTCAGCATTGAGTTTTGAAGCTTCGTTACCCATTTTAATCCTTTACAACTACACAACTGCGGCACCTTCTCTGGCACGAGAATCGAGAGAGGTAGTTGACACGGCCTTCTACTTTCAAGCTATTCTTGAAAGCGGTGTCAACTTTACGTGATGAAACACGACCTATTTCTCTCTTCGCCAGTACTTGGGTGGCCAACAGTAAACAAATTAGTGGAATAGTTCAGCCTCCTTATTGTGCTGTAAAATCAACTTATTCCACCAACAAAAATAAAACAATAAATACCTTTATGCGCGCGCTAACTTTACCCACTACAGGGGAGCTACCAGTCCTATTTTAGACGAGCCCTATCTTATTCTAAAAATGCTACCAGCCCTTCTTGGGCGAGCTTTTACTTTTAGAAATGCTACCAGCCTCTCTTAGGCGAGCGATGCTACCAGCCCCTTTGGGCGAGCCTTTACTTTTAGAAATGCTACCAGCCTCTCTTAGGCGAGCGATGCTACCAGCCCCTTTGGGCGAGCCTATACGTTTTGCGCAAGGTGTCTCAGAGTGTTAATATTCACCTGGTTGCTGATTCACTGCCGGTCTCTCAGGTCCGCCTCATCGACCCCCACCGTCGTGGACCACTTTTAAGAACGCTGGCCAGAACCCGAATTGCACGTCTCTGGTCTTTTATCCTGTACTTGGACAGGAGCTGTCGACAGACTTCAGCGCGGGCTTCTCACGACGTCAGGACTCGATGAGGTTTTCCTGTGGGATCACACAAAAGTGTTGTCCCAATCCAGCTCGAAGGACCAAGAAATGTCAGGAGTTTTCCTGTAATGCAACTCAGGTCAGAATAATTGACACTCAGACAGGTTTGCAAGTTAACGTGCACACGGGTGAGGGCTCAACGGAGACTCACACCCTGCAGCAGTTGTCAGCCTTTATTTATACTCAAGCATATTCGAACTCAGAAACATACAGGAAGAGTGAAAATAAAACTGTACTGGCTGCAAGCTTCCTGTTTAAGCTTGCACAGCGGCAGGCTTCCTGTTGAGTTTGCACAGCGTTCATAACTTCTCTATTTAAGCTGAATACTAAAAGAGCAAACATAATCCAATAAAATGTAAAATGAAATGTACTTTTAAGCATAAACATAATAAACATAATAAAATCTTAACAGGAGCAAAGTACAATTAGAAGTGCTTGTTCTGATGAAAAGTTAAATTGTAAACAGCAGCGTAGTGAATAAGGATCCTCAGCAGTGACAACACTTAAACATCATAGTTCAAAATCCTTAATGCACACCTTTTTCTCCACTGTGTTCAAATGCTCTTAGCTGTTTAAGTAGAGGAAAAAGTCTGACATATTTCACGACCATTAAATGTTAGACAAGGCTCTGAAAACGAGGTTACGGTTACAAACAAAAACCTCCTACCCCTAAATCACAACAAATAAGACAATAGTTAGACTAATTACTACAAAGTGAACCAGAGTAGTGATGGGATTTCCGGCTCTTTCGGCTCGGCTCACTAAAAGGAGCCGGCTCTTTAGATTGTTTTGTTGCTTTAATTAATTTATTATTAACAACAACATAAAATTATGCACAAAAGGAATTACTAACGTAAAAAATAAGTGGTTTTATTTATATATGTTTATATATAAATATATGCGGTGGTCCCTAGAGACAAAGCACGTACAAACTCCAAAAAGCACATACAAACTCCAAAACACATTCCTAGAGTTAACTGAACTTCCAAAACAGAGCTACCTAGATCACTTAAATTACACAATTGACAGCATATGTGTATTGTTTGTGTATTTATACACAAGCACTCATATATATTCAAATAATTCAAAAAAATGTTCATTTACCTGTTACTACCACACACCAAATCCGGTCGTTGGTACTTGCTGGCCACTAGGCAACAAAAGCTCAACACTGCGCCTAGCATCCTGGAGCACTTCTGTTGTCTTTTGTACGTGTTTTGGAGTTTTTACGCGCTTCTGAGTTTTTACGTGCGTCTGAGTTTTTACGTGCTTCGGGGTTTGTACCTGCTTCGGAGTTTTTGCGTGCGTCTGAGTTTTTACGTGCTTCGGGGTTTGTACGAGCTTTGGAGTTTTTACGTGTTTTGGAGTTTTTACGTGTTTTTAAGTTTGTACGTG
This sequence comes from Pelmatolapia mariae, assembly GCF_036321145.2. Classification (NCBI taxonomy): domain Eukaryota; kingdom Metazoa; phylum Chordata; class Actinopteri; order Cichliformes; family Cichlidae; genus Pelmatolapia; species Pelmatolapia mariae. The sequence continues at coordinate 38,097,677 of NC_086244.1, read as the reverse complement.
CTTTGTCTCTAGGGGCCACCGTAAATATACCTTTATTTATTCACTCCACATAAAATGTAATAAATAAATCATATAATACAAAAAACAACTATTCACATTTCAACTTTTAACTATTTAAATTTTCAGCTTTTTCCTTTTAAACAAATTTAAAGTGAAACAACACAAAACACTGCAAACCACAACACAATTAAATATAAATTAAAATATGAAAACAAAAAGAAGATGCACATTCTCTGTCATATGGGCCTGCATGAATAAACTTTCTGAATCCTTTATCATCTGCAACTGAAAATAGTTGTGGATGATTACTATACCTTTCTAATGTGACCTTGTTGTCCCTGGCTCTCTTTCTCTCTCTCTCTCTCCCTCCCCCTCTGTTCCTGTGCTACTGCGACTGTAACTACCGCCCCTCCCCCCTCTGCCCAGCGCAAGCACAAGGCTCGCGTGCGGAGTGAAGCGGAAAAAAAGTGCGAGAGAGAGGGTGAGAGAAAGGGGAAAAAAAACAAAAACCCACGGCTTGTGATAAGGAGCCGGCTCGCGTCGTTCACGTCAAAGATCCTGCTCTAAGAGCCATTTCGTTCGCGACCGACACATCACTACACCAGAGGCTGGAGAAGAGCAAGCATATAGTGACACATTGTGTATGCACAATTTCTCTTGTTACCACTCTTCATATACCAGTGTGACAAAGTGTGACACAATTGAAAGCGTATGTGTATTGTTTGTGTATTTATACACACACACTCATATATATTCAAATAATTTTAAAAAAAATGTTAATTTACCTGCTACTACCACACACCAAATCCGGTCGTTGGTACTTCTTGGCTTGTGTAGCCACTAGGTAACAAAAACTCAACACTGCCCCAAGCATTCTGGAGCACCTCCGTTGTGTTTCGGAGTTTGTACGATGTTTTGAAGTTTGTACATACTTCTGAGTTTGTACGTGCTTCTAAGTTTTTACGTGCTTCTGAGTTTTTACGTGTTTTGGAGTTTGTACGTGCTTCTGAGTTTGTACGCGTTTTGGAGTTTGTACGTGCTTTGGAGTTTGTACATGCTTCGGAGTTTTTACGTGCTTCTGAGTTTGTACGTGTTTTGGAGTTTGTACATGTTTTGTCTCTAGGGGCCACCGTAAATATACTTTTATTTATTCACTCCACATAAAATGTAATAAATAAATCATATAATACAAAAAACAACTATTTACATTTCAACATTAACTATTTAAATTTTCAGCTTTTTCCTTTTAAACAAATTTAAAGTGAAACAACACAAAACACTGCAAACCACAACACAATTAAATATAAATTAAAATATGAAAACAAAAAGAAGATGCACATTCTCTGTCATATGGGCCTGCATGAATAAACTTTCTGAATCCTTTATCATCTGCAACTGAAAATAGTTGTGGATGATTACTATACCTTTCTAATGTGACGCTGTTGCCCCTGGCTCTCTTTCTCTCTTTCCCTCCTGCTCCTGCGAGTGTAACTACCGCCCCTCCCCCCTCTGCCCAGCGCAAGCACAAGGCTCGCGTGCGGAGTGAAGTGGAAAAAACGCGAGAGAGAGGGTGAGAGAAGGAAAAAAAACCCCATGGCTCGCGTCGTTCACTTCAAAGAGTCGGCCATTTCGTTCGCGACCGACACATCACTAGTTTTAATACTTACCACAGAAATTTGAAGGCAGTTTCTCCAACTCCAGAGTCCAAAATCCAGATGAAGCCTGAAAGAAGTCTAATGGCTGCTCTTGCTCTGACTTTTCCCTCCTTTTTGAGTTCTTTTTCCCACAATGCATTGCAGTAGTTGAGAAATACAGAAAAATACCTGTAAATGACTAATACGGAAAATTCCTTCACGTTTATACAGTAGATTGTACTGTATTTTTACGGATTTTTTTTACAGTGTATTGAGATAAATACTTTTGTATAATCATCACGATTTATAGCTAAATTGAAATGTAGACAAAATTCTTCATAGGAGAAAAGCGTACCATTTGAATCAAATAATTGGTTGACTAAAACAATGTTATTCCTAAACCAAATATCTAAGAAGAGAGATTTTCTTTTAAATAAAATATCCTTGTTATTCCAGATATAATAACTGTGTGGACTAAAGTTATGCTTGTAAATAAGAGTCCATGATAAAAAAAGCTTGACGATGAAAAGCAGAGATTTTTATAGGGATTTTATCAATATCAAAATTACAAGTAAGGAAAAATTCAACGCCACCTAACTTAGAAAACATGAACACAGGTATAGTATTCCAAATGGAAGTAGGATTAGTAATTAGATTTTTTAACCAATTTATTTTGAATGTGTTATTTAGAGTGTTAAAATCTAACACATTAAGTCCTCCATTCACATATGAGTTCATAAGAACTGTTTTTTTAATTTAGTGTGTCCTATTTTTCCAAATAAAGTTGAAAAGTAACTTATCAACCTGAGTTTATTATCAAGGTGCAATGCCAATGCAGCGTATGTAAGACGAGAGATACCTTCTGCTTTAGTTATTAATACTCTGCCTTTTAACGACAAATCTCTTAAGAGCCACTGATGAAATCTGTGTTTGAGTTTCTCTAGAATAGGATAGAAATTTTGAGTAATTCTTCTTTCCTGGTTTTTGGTTATTATAATACCTAAATAACTTCTTGTTTTATTGGAATGTTAGACAAAGCTGTTTTTGAACATTCATTTATCGCCATAAGTTCCCATTTAGGAATATTCAAGTACAACCCAGAAGCTTTGGAAAATGTGGAGATTGTTTCAACAGCAATAGATATTTGATATTCATCTTTTAGGAATAATGTAGTGTCATCCGCTAACTGTGTTATGAGTAAATCTTTGCCAATTAGCGATATACCTTTTACATTGCTTGATTTCATATGATTAGACAATAGTTGGGCAATTAACAAAAACAGGTACGGAGAAATGGGACAGCCTTGTCTTATCCCTCTTTGTATGTTAAATCTGGGTGAAGTACTGTTTGTTAATTTAATACTGCTGTCACTGTTATGGTATAATGTTTTAATCGCTGTAGAGAAGTAAGTGCCAAAACCATACTTATCTAGAGCTTGAAATATAAATTCATGCTCCACCGTATCGAAGGACTTGTAGAAGTCTAAAAATAATATGAAACCATTGCTATTTATTAGGTCAGAATAATCCAGAATATCTAAAACCAATCTGATATTGTTAGTTATATGTCTTTTGGGCATAAAGCCAGATTGTGTTTCATCAATAACAGAGTCAAGAACCATCTTAAGTCTGTTAGCTACAATTAGAGCAAATACTTTATAATCATTATTTAGTAAGCTAATTGGTCTCCAATTATCAATCATTAATAGGTCCTTATTAGGCTTCGGAATCAACGTGGTCAAACCTTGATTCATCGTAGTGGGAAGTTGTTGGTTTCCTATGCTTTCTGCAAATACCTAATTCTGCAGTAAGACCATCCGTACCTGGAGATTTATTATTTTTTAATAGCCCAATTGCATTTTTGACTTCTTCTAATGAAATGCGTTGATCACATAATATAGAATCTTCTTGGCTGATAGATTTAACATTTAGTGATTCTAAGAGGTGATCTGCAGCTTCCTGAGAAAATGTAGAGCTATAAAGTTCCTTATAGAAATGACTACAATGTTTAGAGATTAATCTGTAATCCTCTGTTATAACCCCATTTATCATTAATTTGCTAATATTATTTATGCTTGAGTGTTTCTTTTCTATAAACTGAGGAAATAATGTGAATTACGCTCACCTTCTTCAAGCCATTTAGATCTTGATCTGATAAAGGCTCCTTTTGCTTTGTCTGAGTATAAACGATCTAATTTATCTTGTAATTTAGCAAGGTTCAATTTATCCTCTTCAGTTAAAGTGTCAATTTGTTTATTAGATAGCTGTGTAATTTGAGAGATTATATTTTCTTCCTCTAACCTTTTGGATTTCGCATTAAGGCTGCCAACCTTCCTTAAATATTTGCCAATTTCAAATTTTAATAATTCCCAGTTATTTCCATACTTTAAATTTTCTTGAGCTATAGACCAAAAAATTTGAGATCAGTTCTTTAAGATCCTTTTTCACATCGTCTTTCTGTAATAATGAGCTGTTGAGTTTCCAATATGTAAATTTAACAACAGAAGAATTAGAGAGGGAAGTTAAATTTATTTTAATATATATGGCTTTATGATCTGTTGCTGGAGAAGGCCATGCACCTACATCTATGCTATTGCTGTCAAAACTCTCTGAAACTAACCAAAAGTCTATGCTTGAATGTCTCGAGTTAGAATTGTTGCACCAAGTAAACATTTTGGACTAAGGATATTTGAATCTCCAAATGTCTATGAGTTTAAGGCGTACCATAACAGCTTTCAAGGTAGTATTAATTCTGTTCGAATGTCCTGGAGGAAACTTATCTAATTCAGCATCCATAATACAGTTAAAGTCTCCACCTAGTAATAATTTTGTATACCCCTGCTGATCGTTCAGTTCCATGAGATAACGTATGGAATTTCCCCACTGAGAACGGCAAAAACTAACATCATTGAGAGTAGAGTGAGATTCTTGTAAAAACACAAAGTCAGATTTAAGTTGCTTTGCATAAAGAAAAATGGCTTTACGTTTTAAGTTGTTACGAAGACCCCTAGCATTAATAGAAACGAAAAACAAAGAACACAAATTGACAAAGAAAAGATAATATATGTATTGAAATGTAAATCGAAGTTAAACTTTTTAACCTAACACTGAGATCAGCACTAGAATATGAAAATGTTCATAGTATACAGTATACATATAGATAAACTTTAGACGCCTAATAAAAGCGTAACCAAAAAAAAAGTGTTTTATCTATTTAATAATAAGTTTGTTTGTTTTTTGCTAGCATCAGCGAGCAATTTAGACAACCAAACATGACACCTACAGATATCAGGCACATCAATATAAAGAACACCTTGTAAACAAACCTGAGAAGAACTGAGGGTCAGGGAATATTGTAGAGTTTATGTGTGAATTTCAGCACCATTTACGAAGCCTCGACCTCCAACAAAGTAAGCAGATTTCCCTTCTTCACGTGCTTTCTTTATAATGGGCCACAGCTTCAGCCTGTTTTCTTTGTCCTCTCTCGTCAGGTCTTCAGTGAACAGCAGATGATTATTTTGAAGGAAAGTATTGTTCTTGGCAGCTTTCCACACCGCATCACGAATTCTCCTTGAGATGAACCGGATGATGCTCCCTCTGGGTCTCGGGTCATTTTGTTTTGGTTTCCCCACTCAATGAGTGATGTCTAAGATCTCTGGAAGCTTTTCCTTTTCTGCTGGCAGAACCGTTTGGCAGGTCTCAATCTCCTTTGCGCGCACAACTCAGGTTCCAACGGCGGTTGTAACGTTCAACTTCAAAGATGCGTTCGTCACATTTCTGTGTAAGCCTTTCGTTTTTCTCAACCCACTTCTCAATGACCATAATCTTATCACTTATATCCTTTAATTCCGTACAAACTGTTTCTACCATTTCTTCAATGGCGTCACTTCTGGTGTTGATCAGATTGATCAAAGTATTGACCGCATCAGCTTTTAGGGAGTCGCCATCAGAATGACTGGTAGACAATGTTGATTTTTTAGCCACTGGAGGCTTGGAAGGCGTAACTGGTAGTGGTGGAAATTCTTCTTCAACCATCTGCTGACAATCCATTTCTTTCATGTAGTTATGGTCGCTAGCTAGCATGCTAGTTGCATGTGGTTTGCCCGAGTTACTCAGCCTTTTCTGAGCAGATTTCGACATATTGTTGTTATTAAATTTGGATTCAGATTTAGCAAGTTTAGTACGCTGATCTTCAAAAAAGTCTTGGAAACTAGAAAGACATCAAATAGGTGCTATAAAACTGTTTTATAACATTCTAGTGCTGAGAGCTCGAAAAACTACTCCTCTTCACGCCGCCATCTTGCTCGGCCCCCCACAATGAGGTGGAGTTGCTGCTGCGAGTAACACAAAAGTAAAAAGTTCCAAAAGCGAGTGAGAATTAAAGAATTTGAAGAAAAGCTATCTGGAGCATGTACAGACTGATATTAATCTTTAATAGGGCTGTCAAAATTGAGAGCAAACAAATCAACTGCTGTATAATGCCCTCCGCTATCTTAGTTTAATTGGTCACATGACTGCAACACATGACTAAAATGTGTCGTCATTTTCAAAAAGTTTTTGCTGTCCACACTGCCACGCGATAGCACCGTTTTCAAATGTATGTGTTTTTGAGAGCGTTTTCCTTCAGCGAAAAGGCCGTCTCAGTGTGCATGGGAGGCCAAAACGGAGAAAAAACGATGTGTGGACGTAGCCTTACAGTGCTGTGATTGCAACCATTGCTCAACTCTCTGTGAATGGTACTCATGGGCTTTGATCAGTGGTTGTTGATCAATGGTCATGAGAATTTGCATATTAATGATCGACGAACTGACCTCCCAGCCCATTGTTCCTTCAGTGGTGCCAGTTTCAGTCATTACTGAACTGTACTGTTTATGAGGCTGGGGAAACCTGCAGTCAGCTGAGACTGAAGCAGTCACTTGGATGAGTGACGAAACGTTTCTCCTACTGAAAACGCTACGTCCAGATGAACAGAATCAACTTTTGGGGATTAACCAGAAGATATAAAACAGAAAAAAAAAAACTAGTTAAAGCCTCTGTTTTAAGCCAGGCTAGGAGAGTAATTTTTATCTCCTAGCCTGTTATTTCTTCTTTTGTCTTTCTTGCAGCTACCCTCATATTTACATGGACAAACAAAACGACTAAAACTTTGTGAATAGATTTTCCAGTTACATAAAACAGGAACAAAAAAAAAAAAAGGTTGAGTATGGGAACTCAAGTATGGAGTATGCAAAGAAGGGCCTTCCCCAGAAATGGGGCCAGAGACAGCCTACACCCTGGACAGGTCACCAATCTGCTTGGCTAACACATAGAGACAGACAACCATTCACACCCCATTACACCCATGACCAGTGACTTAACATGTATGTCTTTGGAGGCAACTTGGAGAGAACCCACATGGGCTGAGGAAGAACACTGTCTGAAGGATTCAAACCCTCTTGCTGTGGCTAAGCTAGGTCACAGTAAATGGAAAATGGTTCTTATACAGCACTCACAGATTCTATGCTTAAGTGCGTTCTGTTCAATATTCACACTCAGGGTTTGCATCTTAGCCAAGGACATGTGGGGACTGAACCACCAACCTTCTTCCCTAAAACTAGCATCAGCTGTATATGACATCTGAGAAATCACAAATATTTAATCATATATTTCGGGAGACCCTTTAAAGCAGCACCAATGTAGTGGGATTCATAAATAAATGTTTGTTTTGAAAAACATCTACATTCCAACAAATGAATAAATATGAAAAAATCATATTTTGACTAAAATTTAGTTTGAAACTCAATGATTATTCATCTTGTAGTCTCCAGCAGTGTTATACGACTGTCAGCATGAAAGAAATACAGAGCAATGCTCACCACAATTTCATAGTCTGCAAGGAATCTATGACTTACCTTAATCAAATACTATCTGAATGTGGGCTAACATGTGGTTTACTTTGTCTGCTCACAACAAAGGACAGTAGCGGTTTTTGATACGGGCGGTTGCCCGGGGCGGCATTGTGGTGGGGGGCGGCATCACAGGCATCGGCAAAAGAAAAAGTTGCTCGCACTCATGCTGCCCTGACATCAGCCAGTGCATTCTGGAGATAGCGTAGGCACCGATCGGTTTTCTATCACCCATTTGCTGGGAGTAAGGGCGCCCTCCGTTTGCGAGGTACGCCTGCTGCTTGCGGCACAAGGAGGAGAGGGGGGGGGCGGCGGGGGGGATTATCTGGCTGGCTGGAGTGGCATCTAATAACCAAATCGCAAAATAAAACAAAATAAAAACAAACCAACAAACACGAAAACACCAGACATTATGATACAGACGTATAATTTGCACCGATGTTTTTTTCGAAATTCTATAAGCGAAAAGTGAGCGCGAGAGCCCTCGGTGCGCCTGCTTGCTGCTGAAGTCAAAGTAAACTTTATTGTCATCTCTGCTATATACAGCAGCAGTCCCCAACCTTTTTTGCGCCACGGACCGGTTTGTGCCCGACAATATTTTCACGGACCGGCCTTTAAGGTGTCGCGGATAAATAGAACAAAATAAAACTAGTACCGGTACCGAAAAAAAGAAGATTTATTCATAACACAAGTGAAAAGACCTAGGAAAACTGAGTTAACGAAAAAAACGATAACAAAATAACGCTAAAAACCCTGAAAACCATACATTTCACACCCGAGTCTCACTCTCGCGGCCCGGTACCAAATGGCCCGGGGGTTGGGGACCGCTGATATACAGTACAGTATATAGAGACACCAGACGACGAGGCTCCAGTTACAGCAGTGCAAGTAAACAAACAATATATATAAGAAGAGTAAGAAAATAAATATACACTTTAGGACTAGGGTTAAAGGGATCAATAACAATTTAAAATGTATAATTTACAGTTTGTCGAAAGGGGGCCGGCTGCTTCCAAATAGAGCACATTTCATTCATAATGTTGTAAATCATGTATTCATGATTTGAATCCTGGGTTGTGCAAAACCCCAGAAATAAACCCTAGACAAAGTGAATCTGTGAGGGGCGCCAGAGGGAGTGTTCGCCCAGGGCGCCAAACAGGCTAGGACTGCCACTGACAAAGGACAAGTGTTTGAAAAAGGTAAACAAAAAAGGAATATGTGGGAGAGCTCCAGATTTGACCTCACACTTTTACTGCTGTTTTTTAAAGACGTGTCAATAAAAAAAATGTTCAGAATGGAATTTGTTCTTTTATGAAAATATCTCAGCACCAGAAACATTCAGGCACACGTCACACTTGGGAAGTAAAGCTGACCCTCTGCCAGCAGAGGGCAGTCACGCATCGTTGTGGTTGGTGCAGACAAGGAGAAGAGTCCCGGCTTTTGACGTCACTTCATTTTCATTCTGAAGGACTTCCAAACTAGACTTCACTGGATATTTAAACAAACAAAAACAACCACAAAACGTCCTCAAAGATTCGTGACGACAGCTTTCTTCATCATGATCAGCTGCACCTTAGTGAACCCTTGTATGGTCACATACTGTTATCCAAACTAATAAGCAAAGGGAATACAGATAATGTGGAAATGTCAGAGAATATAAACTTTTCTCTCAGCATGTGGTCTGAGCAGGTTTGAATTACATCCGTGCTTCTACATGAAATCTGTCACCACGCTCCATGAATTTACACCCTGCTGTCAAGCCGACAGGAGAAGAGCAATACGTCTGATGTGGATTTTCAAAATAATCCTCTCATGTTATAGAGCCTTGATATAGAACACGGAAATAAGGATGAAGTTACTGAAGATGGAGACAGAGAAAATAAGCAAGATAAAGTGTGTGTGTGTGTGTGTGCGTGAGAGAGAGAGAGAAAGAGAGTTTTGGATAATGTTAATTGAACTTACTAGGGCACTTTTGAATCATTTCCATATTCCAAGAACATACAGCTTGTATATACAAAGTTTATGCAAGCACATTGTGTTATTCACAGCCAACTGCAGAGAGAAGCAGGTGAATGTAAATACAAATATCTGTGATCCTCAAGACTTACACACCTTTTACTGACAACTATTACTACTTATAATAACAGCAATTATTATTAGTTAGGCTCCAGGCCTTAATTATGCACGCACCGGTCGCGGCCCTCCCTGAGCCTGGTTTTGCCAGAGGTTTCTTCCTGTTAAAAGGGAGTTTTTCCTTCCCACTGTCTCAAAAGTGCTTGCTCATAGGGGGTCATATGATGGGGTTTTTCTCTGTATGTGTCATTGTAGTTTCTACCTTAGAATATAAAGCGCCTTAAGGGGACTGTTGTTGTGATTTGGAGCTGTATAAATAAAACTGAATTGAAATGAATTGACTTGATGGACTCTTCTGACAACTAATTGAGGGATTTGTTAAATTTCGACAGATGTAGAGATATTTTCTACTAATACTACTACGAATTACAATAAAAATAAAATGTCTTTTTCGGTATAAAACAGTCGAGGCTTTTATTTTGTAGGCTAGACTATCATCCGGTCTCGCGGGTACAGACTCGGAGAATGACGCTCACTCAGCCTCACGCAAAGCTGTTGAACCCTCTCAGCTGAGTAGAGGTCCCCGTCCTGCCGCCAAACAACAGACCGCTCCTGATTCTGAGGGGAACACCCACCCACCCACCGTACAGGACTGGGACTTTCTTTCTACGTTCAGTTGTTTTTTCTAAACTGCGCTGAGAATTTCTTTCTTTCTCTTTTTTCCTCCCCGTCTGAATCGCGAAGTAGAGGTTAACCCCATCAGATACTTTCTGCTTGTTAGCGTGGATGTGAGTCTCCGTTTCACTGCAGTCAGCACTATGGACGGCTGATTCACCAGCTTTACACCTAACAGGTAAGTTCAAGGCCGTCCTTGATTAAAATTGATTAAAAAAAAAAACAAAAACAACAACAACCAAAAAACAAGCAGGTGTTGTGGCAAAAGAACCTCTTGTAAAATTAAGAATAATAGCCTGTATTCTCATTCAGTTTTTCTTTGTTAAAGACAGAAACCTGCTTGGTGGCATAATGCGCGTTGGAACATTTACAAGTATTATCATAACTTTAATTCATATTAGACACTTGTTTGACATGGAAGGTGGGCCTGCTTTGTAATTTTGCAGTATTGTGCTCGCAGTTTTTTTTGGATATAACAGAATTTGTCAGCGTCACGCGCAGTCTCCGTGCCAGCTTACCCAGCACACTCAGACCAGACTGCTTTACAATGGACACAGAGCGGGACCACCGTGCGCACTCTCTTTGTCAGCTGATGTAGGAATGTGCATGAGCTGTGCGAGCCAAATGTCAAATGCCTTGCTCACCTGCTAACATTCTCCTGGACATACGCGGCTGCCTCTTTACTGCCTCATTTAGAAAACAGAAATCACGCACTTTGTGTTCACTGAACTTGACGGAGTTCACTGGCGTTTAGAGGCGTGAACATGAGCTCGCTCTCATTGTTGGGTAATGATTGTGGATGTTGTTTATGTCGCGTGTGGTGACGAGAAACATCTCATCAGCCTTTAGACAATGAGGAAGCTCACCCTAAGACAAAGATGTTTCTCTCATAGATTGATGTTCTTGAGTGCGGGGTGAATGCATGGTTTGGTTGAAATGGCTAAAAAAAGGAAGCTTGACTTTAGCTCAACAGCTGGTTCTCCTGTTTTAAAACAGCTGTCAGATTTAATCCAGCAACATGAGAAACAGCTTAGAGATTGATTAAATCAAATCAGAGCCTCCAGAAAAACTCTCTTCTAAGTCTCGTGAGAGGTCAGTGATGGAAAGCAGGTTTTCTTCCCATTTTTTTTTTAAAAGGGGTCAAATGTTTTGATAGGACAATTCATATGCATTTTTAATGGCTGCATAGCCCGGTCTTGAACCTTGCTTATGTAGGTCCTGTCATCCAGACACTTTTGGAATAGCTGGCCATCTGCTTGCTGATGGTCTGTTCCAAAGCACGATATCGCATTACTCACGATGGACTGTGGGGGATGAAAGAAAGTGCTTTTTATTGCTTTATCACTTTGTAGAAAAGTTACACTGTTCATAGATTTAAAGCCAGTTTGTCAGTTGTGCCATGTAAGCTGACTGTGGAGATGCTTGAATGAAAAGTTTGTAAAAGGGAATATAAAACTTTATGTTTCTTTGAGGGTTTTTATCTTACAACATAAAGTGCCTTGATGTGATTGTTGTTGTGAATTGGGACCATATAAATAGAATAAAACAACTGTAAATGCTCTTTGAAGAAATATACCAATATAGTTTATGGTTGCCAGTATTGGTTGGTATCAACATTTTTGCGTGATATCAGACACACTGATTGGATTGCCTATTGGCAAACAATATATTACCAATTATGGTGGCTAAGGTTTTTGTCACAGTGTCACAAAATAAGGTGTTGAAGACCTGAAAGATTGTAAATCTGTTTCTTTTTGTAATGAATATTAGAGCCAAACTGCTATAGACATTTGAGGACAATATCAATATTTGGACACTTATCAATATATCAACCGATAGTTTATTTTTAAGCTAATTTCCTTAGCATTTGTTTTAAAATATAAAATGTGTTATTTATTCTCTTGTTTATGTTCATGTGTGGCATTCCAACTAACTGTTGCCCTTATTAGGGAGTTGCAGAGTAACTTCTGGTGGACAAACTATGCAGCATCAATACTCATATCATGGCTGAATGATGATTTTCCCTGTCTCTTCTTTGCTTTTAAAATCTTTATTTATTGGCTATTAAAAATGATGATATTGGTAAATCATCATATAGCTAATATCACCTGATAACATTAGTCTGTAAGTAAATTGGTAGAGTTTTAATGAATCATTTTGGTTTTACCTAACACTAAAAGTGGAATAAAAACAACAAAAAGAAAATGGCGTTGTCGTTCATAGGTTTTTCTAAATACCGGTAACCAAACTTTAACAGTCAGTGCATCCATGATCCGTATACTGCTGTACTGCTTTGAGCTGTAGCTAGTATAACCTAGCAAACATTGTCTTCATTTTTAGCGACATCTTTCTTGTCTTTATCAAGGTCCACAGTAATAATAAGTTGTGTATTCAGTCTGCTTAATGTATTGTAATTTTCTGAACTAACTTAAAAGTTGGAATTGACATTAGCTTGTGTTTTTGTTAGCTTTAAAAATTTGGCTATTTTAGTTTACTGTTTCAGGTGTTTCTGGTGTATGACTGACAATAGATAATGAATCTATCTGGAAGGCTGAATCTATAGATAGTGAATCTATTGTCTATCTATTACACACACACAGAGATCCAAAAGTAAAAAAATAAATAAATACAGTGGACATTCAAAAATATAGGAGTTTAAAAATTATAGTAAAAAGTGAATGATAAAAGAAAGCCAGAATGGTTAAAATAACATGTAAGGTTTTATATGCTTTCAACAAACACATATTAATTTAGTTCTGTTTTTCACTTACAACCTTTTGTTAAATTTTGTTAGGCTTCAGATTCCATACAGCAAGAAATCTTCTGGGTCACACCCAAAACAGTATCGCAGGGCTGCTGCCATTTCTACATGGAGAGCTTTTGAAATCAAACTGTGGCTCATTATGCTCATTATATGTGGCATACAGCAAGCATTTAGGTTTCTTCCGGAGCCCAAACCTCTCAGACACACGGAGAGGAACGGGTCGAAGGCCACTTCAGCTGCAGCTGGTCATTGAAAAAGTGATGCTGCTCAAACCACCGCTTTCTAGCCCTTTCTGTGAGCCACAGAAGCAGGACTGCTCAGCACGCATGCAGCAAGGACAGGGCTTTTTGATTTATAGGTATCAAGTGTTGACTGCACTGTAGGTTAAGTAGTTTGCCTTTCAACAGCGAGAAAAAAGTGGAAATGAGTGGGAACAGTAAAAGGAGTGCTTTTTCCTTTTGAAATCAGATGCCTCCTCAGCAGGCTGTCTCATCCATAACCTTCTCGGGTGTCACATACCGTAGTAGGATGTGAGATATATTTTTAGCAGCATTTTTAGTAACACAGGCATCGGTTGCTTGGTGCGTAATCATAAAAACAGGAAAGGATGTGATCCCTTGCTGAGTTTTGATGAGCACTTGTTAATGAGTAACTGTGTTGTTAAGTTGTTAGGTGATTTCAAGGCACTTGTTTGCTTAATCATAATCAGAAACATGAACTCGCATGGAAAGAAATGAGAGGGCAAACAGCCTATCTAAGTAGGTGCATCAGTGTTTGAGAGGGGGACAATGTGCACACCAGATTCTGATGATAGAAGTATTAGGGCGTTCCCCATATCGGTCACTGCAACAGCTGGTGGTCCCTTATGGTACATTCTTCTGTGTGTGTGTATTTGTGGTAGTAGGGTGTGGGAGTGGAGAATCTGCAGAGAACACTTGCTGGGGCACCACTGTGACCACAGGCATCCCTAGGAAGATAAAGGAAACTAAAAGGCATTGTTCAAGCTCTCGGCCTGTATTTTTTTCTCTTCTCTAACTCCAAGCTGCTTCTTTTATCGGTTTTCCAAGCTTAGTTAAGACAATTCAGATTTGGTTGACCCTGCTTCAGATACGCTTGCTATCTCCTGGCTAGATTGGATCTTAGGCCTCAGTAAGCCCTCGCGGGAGTTGGCTGACAGTCAGATTGGCAGCCTAATAAATACTCCTTTTCATTAGGAGCAAGCTTTCATTCACTGTACTTAAATGGAAACCCCCTTTCAATTCCCTCATCCTATTGACCATACAGGATTTACAATAGAGGCACAGGGTGTTTGTCAAGAAAAGCACACACACACATGTGTCACATACTGAACCTTGATTCATATCTTTGGTTCCGCTAGAAGGGTACAATATAATGAGTGAAAAATTCAGCCTGAACTCTTCTTGGTAGAATCAGTTAACTAAGCAGATGGATGGGGGTGCCCAGATAACCACCAATCCACAGATAAGGTTTCATTTCTTGGCAGTGTTGGGAAGTGGAAAGCTGGTTACTCATCGTGGTTAGTCTGTCTCACTTCTTTGTCTACAACACCTTATCTAACAATTTATCTCCTACGATTTAGAACATGCCCCTTGGAAATTGTAGGAAAGATAATTTTTTTTTAGTGGGAAATCTGACAGGTTTGTAGAAATTTGAATTAGATTTTCTCAAAAAGTACAATTTCATTGTACTTTTGTTCTGAGGAACTCCACAAAGAAAAGTAGTAATATTCTAGAGTAATTTAGAGAAACTTCAAAGGCAGACTTGGTGTTTTGGAGTGCTTCACTGACAGTGTCCTAAAAATGTTTCTGCAGTGTGGTGTACAGTATCTGGTATTTTATCTGAGTTTAGAAGAAAGCATAATGCGTCCTATGTGGTTGACCCTTAATTTGATTGAAGATGTGTTACTGCCCAGGTGTTAAGAATATTTACCACACTTACCTTTTTGTTCATGGACCGGAAACGGCATTTTTTTTTTTACAAATAAAATAATCTCCCAATGAGTGTAGATGCGACAGTAACTTCTATTACTAATAATGTTTATTTTACAAAACCTTCCATTGAGCAAGCTACTTACCTCATCGCAGAATAATGCTGGCGGATAAAGGAGTGCCTTTTGTTCTCTTTGTTGTGTTAGCAGCTCTTTCCTAGCTGATATTTTATGAAGACATTAGTAGTTTTTATCTTGCTGTCCGCCCTTTTTTCTTCTTTCTTATAAACTTAAATAAATGCTTTTAACTGGGTTTTTATTTTTCATAACTAAATTATTCATCTTCTCCCTTTGTTCTTTGGATTGCTTATCACACTTGCACAGGAAGCTGGAAAGCTTGAATATTATACTGATGTTTTCTTGGGGAGTTTATATTTCCGTAATTTTGGCCTGTAGGTGTTTGTGTACCGTGGCTGAATTGTAACTTTAATATTGCTATCCCTTTCTGCCGAGCAGCCTCATCTGAGAAGACGATGTTCAGAATGAAGTATCAAAATTTGGATTAAAAAAAATTCAATATCCGGAATAGCATAGAATCCCTAGCTAATACAACAATAAGGTCAACATTAATCCTCATTCATGTAATCCTTTTTGAAAAGGTAATCTTCTTACAATAGGTCCGAAGAAGGCATGCCTTATTAAACCCAGAGGGTGTGGCTTTTATTGTTCTGAAGCAGCCCTCAGCCGTGGGACAGTTGTGCATGTGCCACTATCCACCAGTGCCCTGCCTCAGCCACATCCCTGGTCCCTTTACCAAGCTCCCTGGAGAGCCTCAGCTCTGGCTGCAGCCCATGCTCTAGACAAAACCTTAAACCCCCAGCTGCCCCATTCTGTATTACTGCTTCAGGCCCCTAACTCTCCCTCTTCACTACAGAGTTCAATACATATAAGGCACTCTTGCTGAATTGGGTTAATTCATTACAACAGCTAAAAGGAAATGACATCTTGATCTTGTTCATGTCAAAACCCAGAAGCCTTCAGAAGAAATGTGACTAATAAGCATAATTTATATTCTGCGTTGAAGGCTGAAATGACTCTGCTGTGGGAACTCGATCTTCATCACCCTCATATGCCATTTTAGGGACTGTTCAAACAGCATCTCTTTGCTGTACATAATGCAACCATTTTCATTAGATTTCAGGTTCGACTTTCTGCTCTTTTCCAGTTCTTTGTACAGGCTTGTGTCTAAGACATCACTGATGACGTTGGATCTGCTGATGGTAATCAGGGGTCTGACTGATTGCTGAGCCTAGTCCTTGGTGGCACTACAGAGAGTTGTGTGCATATTTGAGTCCATGCTGCCTAAACTATCAGACAGTTACATGTATGTCCAGTTGCTGCAAAGCTAGAAACATAAACCCTCTTCCCACTAAACTGTTGTCCCTGAAATCCAGCCCTAGGCATCTGGACAGTTGCCTTTGGACCCAGTAGAGTTATGCTGGTGATGTGGCTGACTCACAGGTGAGCATTCCTTTTTTATAAGACATGCCTGAGCTGCTTGAGCTCTTTGGTATACTGGCAACTGCCATTTACTGCCATGGGTGTTATCAGTGTTTCACTGTTAGTTCTCAAGATCAGGCTTGAATTAATGACTGCTAATAACAATTGAAAATCACCAGTGGTCAATGAATGATCAATATAATTTGCACAAATGTCAAGATAACATTGTGGGAATTGGCTGATCAAACACACCCAACTCAGCTGCTTCACTCTGCTGTCAGTTGAGCTAATGGATTACTTGTTTGTATACTTGAAAAGTAAGGTCCAGAGGCTTAGTCAGCTTCGCTTTCTTCATTGTCTGCAGGGGTCTGCTGTTACTGGGCTGTTTGTCTAATCCTCAGGTTTATCAGCAGTGGAAGGGATTTTTAGAGTGTCAGTCTAGATGTCAACGGATAGTAGATGGATTAAATCCCCTTAGGCTACTCAAGAGAGGGGATCAGGGCAGAGCTGTAACTGTCCAAGGCTATTGATCATCAGTAAACCATACTGCTGCCATTTACTTTGTCTGTGTTAAACAGTCACTGGTATTAATGAGGTTATTTGAGCAATAGCTCTTTGGATTTGAAAAAGTTGAATTTAGTTTAGACCCTACTGAAAAACTCGCTACTCGCTGCTCTCGATTATTCTTTCACTTTTAAATCAGCTCACTTGGCACTTTAGATTTTCATGGTGGATAAAACTAAAATCCTCTTATGCTTCCTCCTGATTAATGAAAAACTGGGGGAAAGTTAAAAAAAGTTGAAGAGTAAACCATAAAACCTCAAGGAATGATCAGTATGAAGTCCACTTCAAACTGAGCGTAGGGAAGATAAAGCTGGCCTTTGCTAATTTAAAAACAAATCACAAACCACATGAAAGTTTTGATTGATGTTTGGACAGTTGCATGTGACAATGAGCCTTCCAGATTACATGTATGCTAACAAGATGTCAAAAAAGTCAAGGATATGGAAGGGCTGCGGTCTGTGGTCTGAAATAACTTAAAACTTGCAAAACGTTCCTGCAAACATTAGGTTAGCAACCATAGCTAGTTGTCTTGGTATTATTGTGTTGATGTACCTCACAGTCCCATCCTTCATAAACCAAACAATGCAGGACTTGGACCCTGTTGAATATATTGTTTTCCAAGTTCTATTTTTTTCTCAATAGTCTATTGGAAGTAATTGGCCCCATTTCTGCTTTTTAATGAATGCAAACATCTTGGTAGCCTACTTCCGTGATTGCCATTGCTTTTTTGTACAGAAGTTACTTGATTTCATGTGCAGCACGGATTCAACAGTTACATGCACAACTGATCTGACAGCTAATCTGCAAATTCTGGATAGAATTTTTTAATCTGTCTGGCGAGTAAATTCAGAAAGCTATGTTCTGCAATCTATTAACTTAGTTTCTTTGCGTTGGTTGTATGTTTTGTTTAGTTGTGCAATAAATGCTGGCCTTCCAATTATGCTTAAACAGTAACTCAGCAGGAAATGCTGATCTCATTCTATGTGAGATTTCTCCGGAAGGCTGGTATTGAACCTGAAAAGTGGCTTTAAATTACCCTGTTCTCTAGCTCATGGGAACTGACAGATAGATGCTTTTCTGCCAGACTATTCCGAGCGTTTGAGTGGCTGCTCACTCAATGTTATATTAGATGAGGAGACGAGCAGAATGGTATAATTTAGTAAAGGATCTTGGCCTTGTGGGCAGAGTGTAGCAGAGAAAAACTGGGATTTCGTGCAAATGCAGCAGCTGCAGCAGAAAGAGGAGGAAATCATTTAGATGGTTTGTTTGACCGGTTCGACCGTGGCAGTCCACTAGTCTGCCGCATTTCTGTGATCCAGTTTGCAGTCAGCCATAATCAAAACATGCCTGCTTATTAACATAAAGCCAAGGCTGTTGATATAAGGAAGCTAGAACCCTAGTGGAAATTGTTTTTTTCCTTGATTTGTGTATGTTCATGTCTAGGTCAGTGCTGAAGTTATGCACTGTAGTAATCCTATAGTCAAATCCATTTTGAATTGGCTGAGATTTTTGTCTCCTTTTCCCCCCTGCTATGGTAGATGCTACGTTTCACTTTAAAAACGTCTGTAACTCTGCAGCTGGTTTTTAGAATCACTGGATTAAAAAGAAAGTCGTAATACAGTTTTTTACCTGTTTTAAGTAATTTTATGTTTGAAAAAGAACTAAAGAAACTAAACTCCTGAACCCCTTTGTGCAGGTTTTAGAAAATATATGCCCTAAAAGGAAGGGCCCATATGTCACGCAAGGAGTATAAAGTAAAGTGAGAAATGGTCTGCTTAGGGAGTAAAGCTTCTACCGCTATACTGCTTCACTAAATTAACATTTCTCCCTCTCCTCACCCCCAACCGGTTGCAGCAGATGGCTGCCCCTCCCTGAGCCTGGTTCTGCTAGATGTTTCTTCCTGTTAAAAGGGAGTTCTTCCTTCCCACTGTCTGAGAAAACCCTAATAATCAGATGTCCTCCTATGAGCAATCATTCAAAGGGGGTCAGCTGATTGTAGGGTCTTTACTATATAAATCACATGTAGGTTATTTAGCACTATATAAATAAAACTGAATTAAATTTGAGATGTGGCTGCTGTTATACATTTCTGCTCAACAGTGGCTGCAAGGTGTAGTGGTTTACACATTCACCTAAAAAGTAAAAGAACCCTGGTTTGATATCAGAAGGAAACACAGATCCCTTTGGGGTTGTGTCAGGAAGGGCATCTGGCATTAAAAACCGCCAAATCAAATGCATGGAGCTACCTGCTGTGGCAAGCATTTGTGATTAAGTTTTAGTTGAGTCATAATTTGCACCATGACACGTCACAGCATAGTGAATAATGCCTGCCAAAGCAAACTTTGAAATTTGCTTCATTTACGTGACCAAAAGCCCCAAACTTTTCAACTTCCATTGGTTGATTTTGCATGATTTTTTTTTGTTGTTGTCTTGTGATAGTAAACCCTTTGAGGTCTTAGCCAACTCTAACCCTAACCATGGCCTAGCCGCAGACTTTGTTTTGGAAGTTTGTGAATTGTTTTGATGTTTTCCAGAATTATGCTTTCTTTTCTTCTTGGACAGAAGAAAAGAGGATGATAAGTGTATTAATCATATAGCAGTCATACACAATTTAAGTACCACAAAATAAATTATTTGTAGCAGGAAAAAACAGTATCAGTGTTATTTTCCTATCAGTCACTTCTGCATGCTTAAGATCTCAGTGGGGGCTTGAGTCATGGTTCATTAATAGATGGTGATCAACAATAACTCTTGTATGTATAATGGATAAAATATACATTGGGTTATTTATTTATTGACATGGAGGGCGGAAATGTAATTTCCTGTTGCAGGAAACAAATATATGGATGCTCTGGGCTATGTTTACTTAATATGTATGTAACAGAACAAGTGATGTGGCAGTGGGGAGGCTAACCAAAGTGAGCACAGTGTGTCTGGGTGTAGTCGGGGAGTATAGATTTTCATAGTGGTTACAGCATAGTCGACCACACAGTAAGTGAACAGGAGGAAATGATCCAAACACAGTAACTGGATCTTTATAGACACCTGAATGTTTGACAGCTTGATGTGCACCTCTGTAGTTCTGTCACACTCCGGGCTCACCTGCTCTGTTGGTCACAGCAAACTAGGTATTTGGAAAATAGCACAGTGTAAGAACATGACTTATTTTCTCAACATGAACGAGTAAATCTGTTGTGTTGCACGATTCACAGGCTGTTGGTGCGAAGGAAATGAAACTGATATAAATATTTTTGCACAGCAATTCAGCTGAAAGCAAGTGTCTCTATTGTGGGACTGTTTTCACTTCTTCAGAAAAATGAATTTCATGTTCAGCAGCAGATTGAAGTAGTGACGCATTTTTATATAAAGATTCTTACCACACCGGAATACATAGAATGAGAATAGGTAATAGTTTAGGAAGACTTCTTTTTATATAAAAATAGTCAATTTTTCTCCATGCTTAATGCTGGAGCAGGCACTCTATGTTAGATTTAGCAATTAATAGGTGTGTTTGTGATATCTGATGATTCACATAATTTAGTAACTCTAAACTAGGGAGTCACTAAAGCAAAAAGTTATTATTTGAAAGATAAGAGGATAGGCTAACCTCAGAGATTTTTAAAAAAAGAACTTCACCTGCACATAGTGGGGTTTTTCTTTTCTTTTTCTTGGCTAAATTATTTAACGTGAATGAATTTGCAACTTAAATGTTGCGTGCTAACCAAGGTCGCTAGCATTGCCTGATAACTCCAGCCTCTTTCCCAAATATAGTAACTTGTAGTTCCAAAAAACTAACATGGTGGTAAAACATTAACGTTGAGGGTTCAGAATACCAGCGGGTGACTGTGTCCATCGTGTACAGTATAAGAATGAGTCTTGGAAAAAGGAAGCTGCTTTTGAATCTCATGTCTGTGTGTTGGAGGTTTAAGTACACAGCAACACAACAATGTACCAAAGTATTGACATAAAACAATTTGAATTTATTACAGACGGAAACATAACATAACAAATACAACTTAACAGACATAACATAATACATAAAAGAAAATACTGCAGCAAAGTTAAATCTCGGTGTAACAGTAGATGTACATGCTGGAGTTGACAGAAACATACCAGCACCCTTATTTTTGCACCTCACCTACCTTTGCACCTTCCCTTTGGGTAACATTAGGCTAGCTGTTTTTCCCAAGTTCACTGACACAGAGATGTTTAATATATAGAGCTTGACTACATGGGTGTAGACAGATGGTAGCTGCTATATGGCATCTATCTCCAGGTGGGGTACTTGCCCCCTTTTATTGTTCTGAGTTTACACCAGTGATACCTCCCAAAAGGCTCAGCCCACAAGCTATGCAACCTGCTTATTATTCTAAGATCAAGCTTTCACATAAAAGAGGGTGCTGGCATTATGAGAAACGGCCCACAAGTTGCTGTTATTGAGCCTGTGTGTGTATGTGGTCTCCATTAGTTGAACAGTAGTCAGACCAAGTCTGTTTGTCCAGCTGCTGAAGGGCCCCCCCTACCAGACTCTTAACTCACACACCCACACACTTGCACACGTTTGCACTGGCTACAGTCATTCCCAATCCTAAACTAACTTTAACCCTTGACTAACCAAAGTGGATTTTTTAACATTTAGTATGCATTTTTTAAAAATCTTTTTGCCTTTGATATTGAACTGCTTTTTACAGAGCAGATTATCCTTATCCCATCACCATCACGACCACATAAACACACACACACACACGCATACACACCTTGGCCTTCTGGCTTTGTGTTCCATTTAAATGGATCTTCCTCTACCCCCTCTTCTTACAGAGCCATATCTATATAGGCCATGTCTCCCTGCCTCTCTCTCCTCCCTCTGTCCCTCCCTTCTGTCATTCTTTGAATCTTTTCTTATCCTGGGGGTCCACAGTTTGACCCCAGTTGCCCTTGACACATGCACTTCTAAAGCTTCAGCCAATCAATAGAGACTCCAGTGTCCCGGTGTCAGATGTTGGCTCTGCTAATTGAAACCAACAACAACCCGTAGTGAGCGCGAATGAGCATTTTTGCCTGTGTGTGTGTGTTGAGATGATGAATGAGGAGGATGGAGGAGCTGCCACATTCACATGGTGATCACCCAGTCATCAGCTATTGTCAGGACCTTCATTTTTGCAAGATTAGCGAGAAAAATTGTACCCCAGTCATGTCAGCTGTATGACAGCCAGACAAATGTGGCTTGAGAATTGTGGTTTTAAGGTAGCAGCAGCACTCTCACTTGCAGGCTGAGGCTGGCACTATTCTGCATTCTTCTTGTTTTCAAAAATACCTTAAAAACTCTACTGCTTTACACCTCTGTATAACAGCTGGGCACAGAATGAAAAGCTTAAAGAGAAAGTGGAGGAATTCTTTATGCCAGTTTGGAGCTGTGGTTTGATACACACTGCTTATAGTGTAGAATGCCAGGAAAGTGATTTTGTTATTGATAATTTTAAATAATCAGCAGTGCTATTGTTTGCCATCATGAACAGTGCATTTTTAGTTGTTTTTACTAATTTTACTAGTTTTTCAGCAAACAGTGGAACTTTTTGGCGTGACACGACAGACGTGCATCACGCTTATTGGTAGTTTTTGATTTTTCTTGGAATGTAATGACATTCAATTGTACACAGTGTAAAAGCGAAGCTATCAATTTACCAGTGATATACTTCCCTATCACCTATGGTCATAAGATCTGGGTAGTGACCCAAAGAATGAGGTCACGGATACAAGCGTCAGAAATGAATTTCCTTTGCAGGCTGGCTGGGTTCTCCCTTAGAGGTAGGGTGAGGAGCTCGGTCATTTGAGAGGGACTCAGAGTAGAGCCGGTTGAGGTGGTTCGACCATCTAACTAGGATGGCTGCTGAAACGCCTCCTAGGTGAGGTGTTTTGGGGCCCGGGGCAGGAATTATATTTCTTGGCCGGCTTGGGAAAATCTCAGAGTTCCCCCGGATGAGCTGCAAGAGGTGGACGGGAAAAGGGAAGTTTGCTTGTCTGCTTAGCTTGCCGCCCTACGACCTGAACCTGGATAAGTGGTAGAAAATGGATTGATGGATGATTAATGCTTTGTCTCAAACAAAGAATTTTACCTTCCTTCCCTCTCCCATTAAACTAGGCTTCTTCTGATTGACTGCTGCTCTCAACCGAAAGATTTGACCAGCAGGTAGGTGGTGCCTTTGTGCTCACACCAACAGCTGCGGGCTCGAGATAACAATGTTAATATCTGCTCTCTGTGAGATTCCACAGAGCTAAGAGTAAAAAAGAAAAAGGCGTTTTATTTGATTACAATAAATGATTATAAAGTGTGACAGCTGCAGTTACCTTTAGTTATAAACTTATATATATTATTTTATTTTAGTTATATAAGTATAGTCCTATTTTTGTGTTGTTGTTTCTTTTTATTTTTCTTTTGCTATTTTTTGTTGTTGTTTGTTTGTTGTTATTTTCATTTCAGAGGGAGAAATAATCCGGACATAGGGAGCCAAATAAAAGTGCAGGATATAAAGGTAGTGATCTAACCCACCTCAAATAACTTAAAACTCAGACTGACATGAGAATGATTTATTGCCTCATGCCGTTCATTTGGAGCATTTATTGCCTTAAATGAAATGATTCATAAAGCACTTATAAAAGCAAAGTTCTTCTCACTAAGAGAGCTTAAACACATGTTGGCTGTGCTATTGTGATGTCTCACCCAGCTGCATTATCAGGGAGCCTATTAACAGAAGAGGTTACAAGTGGTCTACAGGGAAAAGGCTCTCAGCTTTTTAGCTCTTGACCATGTGACCAAGCAGGTGACAAAAACGCAGCCAGTGCAACTGTTGCTCTGCAAAGTGTAGGAAAAATAAGAGGCGTATGGCACACTTTACAGAGTGTGGAGTGTAAATTATCTAACCACACGGTAATGTTTTCACTATCAAGACTCTTGTAAACCACTTGCACTGTTTAATTTTCATCTTGAATGAAAAGACAAAAATTATTGCTGGGTTCATTGTTCTGACAAAAAAGGGGGGGGGGGGGTTCCTTTCATAGCTACTGTAATTAATCCCAAGCATCAGTCAGACTATTCTCATTAATAATGCATTTCTTAGCAGCAGTGCTGACACAGGGAGTGGATTTGAGTCTTTATTCAGACTTTCAGCAACAATGCCAGGCAACCCTCGGAGCCAATCTGCTTTACTCGAAAGCCAGCCGCCGAGACAAGCAGGTTTCACTGCTCAGCCGTGCCCTACGTTTCCAAACAATGACGATTACAATACACGTGGAGCTCAACAACAACAGTCCCATAATCTGTCTTCTAAATAAAAATTCACCACCCTTCTAGATTCAACGTATTAAAAAAATGTGTGCACTTCTTTCTACTTCCCTTTTCTGTACTTTATCCACCTAATGTGTTAAAGGTTCAGTTTGCAGGACTTTATCCAATAATACATTCAGCCCCAGTTTTACTCTTAGTTTTGTGTAATCGGACCCAAATACTGTATACATTTCACTGAACTCAAGAGTACAAGACTATCTGCATTTGGATTTTATTAGATATTTGAGTCACATGTCTAGTTTGAACATAGTACCAAGCAGAGCAGCCAAGTAGCTAATGTAAGCTATTATCCAGGGGTCTTTAGCAGTGGTTTGAGGTACTCAAGATCCTTTAAACGACTTCATCAAATAAAGCATATTTAAAAATGCTCCATCTACAGGAAGGTGAGCCTTTGACTCGAGTACACATCACTGGATTCTTGATACTGATGCATCACTGTGCCAGCCAGTATATGTATATGTCAGTGAAAACTGGCATATACACCAAAATAACAAATAAACACTAATGCTGACTACAATTGAACCAAGTGTAGCATTGGTAGCCATTTCCTTTGCTCTCCCAGCTTCGTAGTGGTCGTAGTAAGCAAGTCTCCATTTCAACTGTGAAGAGAAGACTTCAAGCTGCAGGTTTGGCAGGACGAGTTGCAGCAAAAAAGCCATCGCTAAGACATCAGAATAAGTCAAAGAGTCTTGCCTGGGCCATGAAACACCGTCACTGGACTACAGAAGACTGGAAGAAGGTTTTATGGATTGATGAATCAAAATTTGAAATCTTTGGTCCATCATGTAGGATCTTTGTAGGTCGTTGAGTAGGCGAAAGGATGGTTCCACAGTGTGTGGCATCAACTGTCAAACGTGGAGGAGGAAGTGTGATCGTCTGGGGCTGTTTTACTAGATCCAGGGTCAGTGACTTGTACAGAGTGAGAGGCGCCCTGAACCAAAACTGCTACCACAGCATTCTGCAGCACCATGCAATACCCTCTGGTATGCGCCTAGTTGGTCAGGAGTTTATCCTACAGCAAGATAATGACCAAAAACACAAGTCCAAACTATGTCAGAACTACGTGAGGGAAAAAGAACAAGACTGTAAGCTTGAAAACATGGAGTGGCAGCACAGTCTCCAGACTTAAACTCCATCATGCTGGTTTGGGATGAACTGGACAGAAGAGTGAAAGCTAAGCAACCTCCAATATCTGTTATATTTGTCAAAGTTGGCTATGTCAAAAGTTTTAGAATAAATTTTGATCTATAAATTGATTTGATGATTTCTTTTTAAACTCCAAATGCTTCTTTGTACTATGCTTTCATTTCAGAGTGCAGTGAGATATTAAACTGCATAATTGACAATAAAAAATGGAAAAACTGGGGTGTTCTAAAACGTGTGACTGGTAGTGTATATGTTGACCTAGTGCAAAGAAAATGTAAATACATTTTATGTACTTTACATTCAAAATGTAAAATATTAGAAATATCTAGTTTCACTCATGAAAAGCTAAGAAAGGTCAAATAATGTTACTTAATTTAGTTTTATTTTCAAATCAACTTGAAATATATAAAAATAATGCCAACTTTATTATAGAAATAGCCCTCTTGTTTTGGAGTTTTAGAGTAGTTGTTGGGAGTTGCTCATTACTCATAGACATCTGAACATGACAATGGGCACAAAGGAAAACCACTTTAGCCTTATTATAGCAGATTTTGCATGGTAGCCTTTGAAATCGAAACGTAGTACTCTATTTGTGTAAACGGACTTAACCTACTTTCTACCGCTGGGGCCTTTTTTAAAGCTGGGGAAAGTAAAAGAAATTCAGTTTTTGTTGTTGTTCTAGTCTGACCTGTCCAATGATGTAGTTTATATCTATATAAGTTACTCTGTGTGTGTGTGTGTGTGTGTGTGTGTACCTAGCATTATCTTCTAGCCCATACAGATCAGTCTAAGATTCTGTTTTCCTTTCACTGGTCTGAGCCCAGCCAAAACCATGTGGGCAGGCAGCGGGGTCTCTTTGGAGCTGCAGCGGTTTGGCTTTGATGGGGATGTTTGCTTCCACAGCGGCCTCTCTTAGATTCACATACAATGAACTGAATCTGGCTTTCCTTTATCCTCTCTTTTGTTCTGGGGGTTATTTTTTTTTCTTTTTGGCCACTTTGGTTGTTTTTTTCTGGTCTTTTCTGTCTTTTGTTTTGTTAGAATTTGCTTTCTCTCTTTCTCTTTTATTATCACACATACAGGCACTCACACATAAAACAGATTTCTTTGTATTTCTTGCCTCTTCACTCCCCCCCCCCTTCTTTTTTTTTTTTCCCAAACCCATCTCTCCCTTGGTCAAAGCATCTAGTTTGATCAATCATTGATGATCCCAGGTGTCCTAAGACCTCTGGGGAAATCCTGATTGGCTACACAGTCCCCATGCAGACTCCCCACCACACACACAGACCTGCAAGGCCCAAATATGCGTGTGCGCACACACACACTCACACACACCCTCCTTGCTATTTCAAGATTTGAGTTAAATCTTATCCTAACCTTCTCCAGACTCTCTCTGGGTCTCGCCTTTGCTCTTTCTTATCTCACCCTCTCCTCTCTGTACCCCACTGGATGTCAGAGAGCCAGCTTCAATTAAAGAAGCAGTGGGGTTCCTTAAGCCATTAGCCATATTAGTGTTGGGTCCTTGCCCGTGCCCCTTCTTGAACAAAGACCTCTGAATGCTTCCTGGAGTAGGTTGGTTGGCATTTGTTTGGATTCACTGATTTGAAGCCACGTACCCTCTTGACGACCCAGTCGGAGGTGGTTGTGGCGTGGCCATCTCATTATGGAGCACATTGTCTTTGTGGCTCCCTACATATTAAATTATGCTTTAACACGTGTTAAAGAAAGCATTGATTGGATCACACTCTAAACCAGGGCTCGAGGGCTGGACGTTACCACAGTTGATGTTACTGCAGCTGATTACCACAAAATGTCAGGGACATTGTTGGTTATTGACTGAAATAGATGACATTTGAATATAAACAGCAGTTCTTGTGTGATTAATGATATCTAGGAGCCTCCTCTTGCCTTCCTGAGAGTTTTGTCATATGCTTAACCTTTGGCAATGATTCCTTTGTTCCCAGATCACAATCACACACCTTAGACCTTCAACACAACCAGACTCCACTCATCAATCATCTTTGATTTTCTGCCACCTATTTAGATAGCAGGGTAATGTCTGCAAGTATGGACACTCTCAGTGTGTGTGTGTGTGTGTGTGTGTGTGTGTATTTGCATGTTCCTGAGGAAGATGGAGAGAGCACAGTCTATTAAGCATTTGACAATTGAAGACCTCCCACTCTAAAAGACCTGCTCAGATTGTTCCCTCGCCCTATCCCAGGAAGCTGGGGGATGGGGATGGGGGTGGCATAGGCGTGTCCACGAATTGGTGGTGCGGGGGTGGGGGGCGTCCATTTTCTTTCTAATGAAGCTGTCCTTCACACAGCTTGTTGACAGAAGGCAAGGATGTTCCTTCCACCTGTCTACACTCCAATACCACTTTTGAAGCTAAATGAGCCGGAGACGTTTTTGAACATAAAGGAACCAACAGGAAATGGTAAACTGTCAAAATATTATGACTGAAGTCTTCAGTATTTAGCTCCCTCATTAAATGTACTCTTTCAATTGTTCCTCACCAGTGGGCATTTTCTACAGTAGTTGCTAAATCCTGCTACAAGCTTTGCAAAGTCACTTAACTCCACAGTAATCTGGTAATCTGATGGTTTTTACATAGCATACATACATACACATACATATTTAATAGGTATTTCTTTGAAAGAATAGGTGTTTCAAGTGCAAAGAAAAAAATAGAGCTTAAATGAGAATATTAGGCCAGTTGTTCTGACAAAGCATACTGGTGTAATATTTTATAATGTGCATCTGTTTTTTTAATGCTTTATTGAAAAATATTTGCTTTATCATGTTCTTTTTTCATCAATAACAATAATGACCTTCAATGTGGCATGACGTCAGGGTTTGCTGAGTAAGATCTTTACTCCACTCGTAACCACCAATACCTAGTTACGCCTTACTTGGTCAACATAGCTCAATCAATTACATAGATTTTGTTTCTACTTGGATAATTGCCCAACTATCTTTTGTTAGTGTTCATGACAGCGTTTTGATTTTAAAGCTGTTTAACCAGCCATTTCTACCTTCTGTAAAGACCTCACCAGGACCAGGAAGTGCCCACCAGTAACCACCCAATGGACAAAAAAACCCCTGCTGGACTGTAGAGCATGATCCAGAATGAAATGTGAATTAGGAACGCCTGTCACTAGTCCCTTTTAGAGGCTTCAGGGGGATTATGTCAGCATGGGTGCCCTGGCTGGAGATGAAACACATCTTAGATGAAAGTAGACTGCCTTTGCATGCATGCAAGGTTACTGACATTCCAGTGACTTATTAGGGACAGGCAATGACATGTCAGGTGGTTCCTAACAACCAAGTAGCAGCAACCAATCCAAACAAGTTTTTCCTCGTCTTCCCAAGGCTGGGAGAAATTAATGGAGGAATGTTTATAGTCACCATAATTTGACATCCTTCATCAGAATCCTTTGCGTGAGGGCTAACACAAGTAGCCTAAAGGTTGCTATTCTCTTGCTGATATTTGATTTATGCAAACATACAGAAGAGTCAGTGTGAAAGCAGAAGTGACCCAGCTCATTTATCAGTCTGCCAGTAGTTTCATATTTCCAACTGGTTTGACCATGTTTTCAAGTAAAGTTTAAAATGGGCCTGTCTAACCTCTGGAAATGATTTCTGTTGTTTTTAAGAACTGATATAATGATTTAATGGTGCAGGACAACAGCAGCAAAGAATCCCTCACCAAGCATTCAGAAAATGTGCGGCATTCAGATAGGCGCCTGAGATACCAGCATTGGTGGCGGGGGGGCTATGGTGAGAGAGAGAGAGTGAGAGAAAGCGAGAGACACAGGCGTGAGTATATATTGAGATGGGTGAGACAGGAGGGGATGCAGGACTGGCTCCACTTAGCATGTTATGAGTCAAGGGTTGGCTAGGGGTCATGAGCTGCATGAATAAAACAGATCATGTTCATGGGTCTTTCTTTCAAACTCAAACATCCAGCAATAAGTTCCTCTGGGAATAGAAGAGGGTTACTTTCAGCTTCTTCTGGGTCGCATCTGAGAAGACACACTGCGTGTTTCATAACCATAAAGCTTATTAAACTGAAGGTTTGGCACAAAGCAGAGCACATTTTCTGGTTTCAGGCCAGGCATATTAACTGTTATTGGTCTCGTGACTACATGTGGCACTTTCTTCTGTCATTGTCAGCTTCGTAATTCAATAATCCAGCTGAAAATCAGGGCTGATGTTGACCAGAGCCTCTGAATCATAAAATAATGGTGGAAAAAAAAAAACCCAAATAAGAAGCAACTCTGGCTTAAAGAAGGGCAGAGGAGAGCTCAAGTGTTCTTAGTCCACAGACAGTGTGACAAGCTGATTAAAATGCCCACAGACTGGGAGAGCTGGACCTCCACTCTCTATTCACTGGATCCAGGCACGTCGTCACGACAACGAAGGACGACAAAGGACTTTTTCTCAGGCTATTGAGTGCCGTGAAAGAAGAGGCAGTTATATGTTTGTGTGTGTGTGTGTGTGTGTGTGTGTGTGTGTGTGTGCGCGCGCGCGCGCGCGCAACTTCGAGTAGCGATGTGGTTGTACAAGCTGTAGGTGGTAATGTATGCAGGCCATCCGCAAACAAATGAATACACATGCACGTCCCATTGCTGCCTCCTTAGAATTCTGCCACACAATGAGCGTACTAGCGTGTCCTTGATGACGTGATGCTTCATCCGAGCATATGGCCGGTCTGAAATGAGACCCTCGGCTGGCACAGGGATGCTATTTAAACTTCCTGTGTGTGTTTGTTGACAGAATGCAAATGGCCTTTTGGGTCAGTTTTTGCCATAATTTCAGTCTTTACTATGATAATACCTTATGAAACAAATGGAATAGAGCCTGTGTGTTTATTATAAAATATTAATGCAACCCTGCTATAGAATCAATTCTTCTTTCTCTCGTCATTAAGGAGTAGCAGCTCAGCCTAGCAAAGGTCTTGTTACTCTTTAAGTTTTAGAGACGTCTACTATACCCTGAGACTGTATAACAGATAGATCTACTCAGTTCTGGATTTTGAATTTTGAAGCCTCAGTGTTAGGTTTTGGGTGTTTGTGTGTTTATTTTTTCATATTTAATTTTTTATATTTTTCATTTAATTAAATTTTTAAGAATGACCACACATGGGTGAAAAAGTTAGCAGGGTATAAACTGCATTACGTACATACACTTTTTAGACAACCATATTGGGCCGTACACATCTTTGAATTCAGGTGTTACCATTACTATAGGCATTAAAAATCATGCAGTCTACTTAGACAAACACTGGTGAAAGGATGGGTTGTTCTAAAATGCTCACTGAATTCCAGTGTGGTACTTTAATGGTACTTTACCGTTCCAATAAGCCAGTCTCTGAAAATTCTGCCCTTCCCTCAAAGATTTCCAAAGTGTTTAATGAACCACTGCAGCAGTATGTGCGCGATACATCAAAGTTCCAAACTTTTTCTGGGGTTAACATCAGCTCAAAACCTGTGTGTTGGGAGCTTCATATTTGTGGTTAGTCTGGTACTTTGTCCATATTGTATACTTTCTAATAACAATAAATAGCACACTTCAAAAAAATACATTACCATGAGCAAATTTCTAGTAACTTCTTGACTTGGCTGTACCTCACATGTCATATTATTTGTTAGATAATTGTATTAAAATGCTCCAAAGCCATCAACAGCAAATGCAATGCTTAGAGGTCCAGTCCACTGACTTGAGTTAGTGGAAATGAGACCTAGCTGACTGTGACTGTCTACAGCTGCTCCTCTCAGCTGTCCACCAATAACTTTTTACTATCTTTACAGCCTGAACAGTGTTCAAAAAGATGCGTTATGAAAATTTGCATACACTTTGCAGTTGTTATGAATGAGGAAAATATTAATAGAGGCTCAAACTGTGCTTTGTACCATACTGTAGAAATGCTTTTTAAAGCTATCAGGTTATGCATTTTAACAATGGAGTGTATGGGCTTTAATGTACTTTTAGAGCCAGCCTGAAGTGGCCCGTACAGGAACACTTCCTCCTTGCAAGGGGCAAGTCCCAATAATACAAAACACCCTAAAATAATAGTGCAGTGTTCCAGCTGACTCAGAATTCATACCTTGGAACTCGGGAGTGACTTCAGCCATGACGTCAGTCAGTGTGTTCTAGTTGTAAAGTTGGAAAAGCATGGAAAAACAGGACTTGTTTTGCTTCTGAGCAAGGTAGAGCCATTCATGCATCACCAGGAATACATTTTTTGTCACTTTAAAACACAGCTGTGGCACATTCATTGGTAGAGCCTGGTCAGAGTCACAGATACATAACACTGTTAGACAGATTTAAATCCTTAAAGTTTAACTACTGTTTATGTTGTAGGTCTGTGAAGATTCTCAGTCATCCAGGTCATCGTAGTCTAAGGAGCTTGGAAAGAAAAGCACCTGGACTTCTTTAAGTTGCTTGAAGACGTTTCACCTCTCATCCGAGAAGGATGAGAACTGAACTGAAGAAGCTTCTGGGATGAGAGGTGAAACGTCTTCAAGCAACTTAAAGAAGTCCAGACACTTTTCTTTCCAAGCTCCTTAGACTACTGTTTACTTAGTCTAAGGTCTAAGGACAATCCAAGACTACTCTAAGAAGTAGTCTTGGATTGTTATTGGTAGTTGGAAATCTGAGTTTCGGTGGCCTTACAGTTGAAAATTCCAGCTTCTGACTCAATCTGGAACGCAACGCCCTTCGTTAGCCCGTTTCAGCAGTTTCATACACTGCTTGAGTTCTGGTATTCACTTTAGATTGTCTTGAGTTTTAAGGACTAGTTCAGTACTTGGAAACCTAAACAAAAATGTAATACCACTTAATAATATCTGTCCTTTGTTATATATAAGCTGCAGATGACAGGTGGTCGGCCTAACTGAAGATGGGTTTTAGTGCAGTTTTTGTTTTATCATCCTTTCCTGATTTTTTTTTTCTCATGTTGTCATTCCCGGTATGGCTGACTGACTTACTCTCCTATGGAGGCCAGAGACTTGAGGTCTGTAATTGTGGCAGCATTTGTTGGCTGCTGTCCATGCTGTTGTGGTACAGCCCTTTCAGCAGAAGCTCCTTCTAAGGATCTGACCACGGGCCACTTAACACACTCTCTCTCGCACACGGGACAATGAAAGCACACACTTCTCACTATTATTATCTTCATTTAACTATATGGTCCAGTTTCAGTTTTAGTTCAAAGTGTACCTCTTGAGATAGACGGGATTGTGGAGGCTGTGTATTTCATCAAAAACTATAATCAAATATCCACTTTGAGATTTATAGCAGACGTAGTTATTAAGAAGCCATATTTTACTGTACAGTTAGGTCCCACAGCCGTTTGCTGCTCCCCGATTAAAGTTAAAACTGAGTCTCAGCTGCTATTGTCAATCACTCCTCTGTCCTGTCTCTTTCTCTCCCTCCCTCTCGCTGAGCCCGTCCACCCCCTGCTTCCTTGTGACTGTTCTTTGATCCTTCTGCCTGTTGAATGTTGAACTGAAGAATTGCAGCACCATCGGTTCCAGTCTGTCATATGTCTGTGACAGCACTAGTTGCCCCTCTCTCCCACCTAGTCTACGTCAAAAGGTCAGACTTTGTTTTATGCACAGAGGAACCAGTTACACCGTACAATGGAAATGTCACTCTCTCTCGTCAGAAGCTGACATGTAAACCTTTTGCACAGTGTGTGACACTAGATCTATTTATAAGAATTTCCAATGAGCAGGGTATAAAAAATAGATGAAGATCAATGATACATCAAAGTGTTGAAAATAACTGATAATGAAGAAATAGACTCATTTTCTCTTTCTTGCGCTTCAGGAGATATTTGAGGCGCTGTCAGTTTCCTCTCTTATATTTTCCTCATGAGAAAAGTCAAATTTATTTCATCATGGTCATGGTGAAATCAATATTTAAACAAATATTATCATCATGATTGCCACCACCACCACTACTGTCGGTCAAAAGACCTTTGACGTAGCATACATTTTGTTAGTAATGACAATAAAAGCAACCCAAAATGACTTCCAAAAGACAAGAAGACGGCATCACTGTGCCATGAGTTTGGGACTGAATGGGGTCAAGTTGGCATTTAAATTAAAACTAAGATATGGTGAATAGTTGTGATAAATCATAAAAAATCTAATTGCCCTCAGAGTCCAGAATTTCCCACAAAAACATAGCTGCTGTGCATTGTTACAATTTAACTGTAAAATGATAAAGGTGCTTGACAACGTTGGTTCTCCATTGCAGATGACATGGACTCACTGGCACAGAGTGACTGAGATTGATTGCAACCTGTCGACAATCATCTGTGTTTATGAATTAGAAGGCAGGTGTTTACAAACCTCCAACAGTCTAAGAGTGATCGTAGTCAGTCTGAGTGGGATAGTTTGGAGGCAGGTTGCCTCCCACCAATCAAAAGTGGTCGCCACAACTACTCTCAATCAGTCGTCGACGGGAAAAAGTGATTGCTATGCTGTTTTTTTTTTTTTTTTCTGAGTGTGCGACTGTGCCATTAGGTGAATGAGTTGGCTTTTTGCAACTGCATTTAATTAATGTCATATTTAAAGGCATTGGATTGTCTTTAACACATTCATTTTTTCTGCTAGGACTAATCTTAGCAACAAAAATACCCAGCTAACGATCTAGCTTATGTTTGCTGTACAAACCAAAAGGAAGGAATATATTTTTTGCTACGTCATGCATGCTTCTTCTTTTTTTTTTAAGCATCCTGTCTCTCATGAGTGACTGAATTAAATAGCTGGATGCTGCTTAAGCTGTGGCTCTCAGTTTAACACTAGGTAGCACAGCAAATTGGCAAGTAAAGACTGTTAAGATAAATAGCAGCTACCTGATTCATACGAATCTCTACTGACTGACTGCTTGACTGCCACTGGATCGTAGGTGCTGATGTCAGTACAGTATAATTCATCTCAATTAACTAATGACACATCTTTAAATGAGCCTTTATCTTTTTGTGCCTCATGTTAAAAGAAAACAAAATCCATGTTGGATTATATTGAACAACATTTTTTTCAACATTCTTTCCTAAATATCTGCTACCAGTTCAGCAGCAAATGCAGGTTGTTGAACTTTTAAACTTCTAATGCTGAGTTGTGCTTTTATACTTTAATTTACTGCACAAAGTAATTGTTTTTTAATGCTGTATACTATTTAAAGGTATTTTTATTTCAGTATTGCCTCATGCACAAAAGACATGATAACATTTTGTAGCAGGAAAAGCTGCTGTACTGTTAATGGCTCTTATATTCTGCTGTTTTAATCTTACACAGTGTGAACCAGTAAATAGAATTCAGCCTGCATTGCTTTGTTTTTTACTGTGATGTGTTGTTATATCTTCTGTTAATGCCAGTTTAATTGTTTTTTTAAACACTTTGGTGATCTGATAAAATAAAGATAAAATGAGATTTTCTTTCTTTCATAGTGGCATCAACCTGCTATATTGACATGAATAGTCTTTTTTACTCATAGACCAGTTTTGTTAGCACACTGGTGTGGTGATCATGTATAGCAGAGGTAACAGGAGATCATTAGTATTAGATTTGGCAGATGAAAGCCAGTTGCGCTTACAATGCATCTCAGGTTGAGGGGGACACGCTGGACCAAGCAGCTAGGCTCAACACCTGCTTCTTCCGGGCAGAGCACTACTGCCTCCAGGGTGAAAGGATCCTGTCATAAAACGGGCTAAGTAAGTGCATGTGTGGGTAGACTCTCTTTTTAAGGGAAGTGGCTTTTATCCCGTGTCCGTTAACTGTAGCCACTTGGTCAGAGAGCTGTGAAAGGGACACTATTCCCTGCTGCAGCAGACAGAGAGCTCCTTCAGCACACCGGAGGGACAGAGAGAGAGACCCTCTGTGTCTGCATGTGAACTGCGGGGGGAGAAATGGCCATTGACCCTAAAGAGGGCAACGGATATGGAAAAAGGCCAAGCATGTGTGCATCTGCCTCTCATAATATTAGTGATCTAAACATACTGATCTAACTATCTAAGTGGAGAGACACAACCAGCAACCACACTCTTGTTCCAGTAGTTCTAGTATGCTATGCTTGCACGACACACAACACTAGACAATGGCAGCTTGTCTATCAGAGATCTGCTCTGCTGTTGTTCATGTTGATGGTTGATTGGAAGACTCCAGCTGTCAAACCTTTGTTCTCTTCTTTGACAATCTAATCATCATTTGTATGAAAATATGAGCATCATGCTTCCAAGCACTCACACAACCAAAACACAATCCAGAACTTGCTGCAAATGAATAGTTTAATGTTGACTCATGGATATTTTCACATCTGCATCCATGTTGTGGGGGTAGGAATCTAAACAAAAATGCCCAGACCTCCCCTTTTCTGTCGTGGGTCTAGGAAGCAGCTTAATGAGATCCTTCAACCATCTCGCCTGAATAGCTGAGCTCCTGTCTGGAGAACCTGTCTCTAAGTCTGAGTGCAGATACCCTCGTAAGATAACTAATGTCCCCTGATTGTATCTGTGATCTACCCTCCGTTCATGGTCATAGGTGAGCGTAGGACTGTAGAACATTAAGTCCACAGTCATACATACATTCTCAGATTGCACTTGACCACAACTGTGCGGAGACTTTCTGCTCAACTCTTCCCCTACTGGTGAACGTGATCCTGAGATACTTCAAGTCATCCACTTGGTAATAGGAACCCAATCTTATTAGACTGAGAAAGTCAGTGAGTCCTAATTCTCATTACAGATATTTCACACTTGAACACCTCTGTTGATGCAGATTTTTTTTAAATTGTTAATTTACCCTTGTTCTTTTCTTCTTCTTGTTGCTTCTACCTTTATATCAGGGCAGGGGTGTCCAACTCCAGGCCTCGAGGGCCGGTGTGCTGCAGGTTTTAGATGTGTCCTTGATCCATCACAGCTGATTTAAATGGCTAAATTACCTCCTCAGCATTTCTTGAAGTTCTCCAGAGGCCTGGTAATGAACTAATAAGGGTGATATTTAAAACCTGCAGGACACCGGCTCTCGAGGCCTGGAGTTGGCCACCCCTGGGTCAGGGAAAGTAGTGTACGCTACCACACACATTGTCAAAGAACTGAAGCTACTTCCAGCTACTCTCTGCTTCTGATCAGGATGCTGTTGAATTTGCTGTTTGTTGTTTATCTTTATCTGGATGTCTGCAACTGAAAAATTTCTGTTCTTCTCCACCATCATTAGAAACCTCACAAACTTTGTTTGTAGTGAGTCAGTCTCACAAAGCTCTCTGCAGTTCTTTGTCATAAATCGATTTCAAGCATTTCCTGATAAATACATGTTCCTGTTCTGTATATTCTCACTTGCGTCCTATTTGCGTGTGGTCACTGAAAGCCCTGCTGATCTCTAACAGATCCTTTGCCACTTCCTCTACTGTATTCTCTGGAAGGGATCCACAGATGCTACTGTTGCAGAGCCCGGGGCCTGGGGCGAGACGCCAGCCAACCCACCACTGCATAACAATGCAAGGCAGTGCTCCATGGCTCCGGGCCCAGTGTCCCCCCACTGTCTCTGCGCTGTTGAACTCACATATTTTATGGGGTCTTTGGTGGTCAGTGGGCTGTCACGGCTCATTAGGAGCTTTAGAAATGAACTTGCACAGCAGACTCTCGCAGTGATTAATAAACATGGACAGAGAGAAAGAGCGACAGGAATGGGTAGGGTGAAAGTTCACAGATGAACCGCATTCTGAGACATTTATAGAGGTCATTAAATATGCTGGGTAGCACAAACACAGTACAGTACATCACCATTTCTCTTACAGTTTATTGGGTTAGACTAATTATCATCTCTTTAGTAGCCAAACCATCCAAAAAGAAACATGAAAATATAACATTTGTGAGAAAATCCCAGATAAACTTTTGCTTTGTTTACATGTCACAGTTTACTTCATAGTTTCTATATGACGACCCTTTCCCCTCCCCTTTTCAGCTGAAATGGGCCAACAAGAGGTTATTTATAGGTTGCTGGACTGCGTCCCATGGCTGAATATGCTGCATACCAGACACAACTGATGAACACTGGAGATTGTTGATGAAAGGCATGAGAGAAGCCGCCCCTTTGCAGCTCTAAAGGGTGTCACTGGTATTTGTTTGACTACCAAGCACTTCTACAGACCAGATGTTGTGAATAAAACAGAGCTCAAGGACAGGAAACGTTTAAAAGTTATGAAATGAAGGTTGTTGGATGAAGTGAAAGACATGGAGTTAAATGATTTTTTTTTTAGAAGAAGCAATCCAAATTTAATGATTGCTCATTTCATTGATGGATGAAGTGAAAATGTTGCTTATCCTTAAAAGGTCTTATACACTGACAGAAATATCCCAGATCGGACTTCCCCTCTTTGACTTTTACATCGACTACGACTGTATTTCTCATGTCTCTGTTCCTTCCCATCCCTCTCCATTCTGCCCCACACCACAGTTATTCAGTCTGATCTCATGGTAGCTTGTAGGAAGACATCACTGATGACTAGTAAGAGGAAGTTCCCATGGCAATGGGGTCGCCGTTAGCTATAAATATGTTGACCTCGTCATGTTGTCCGGTCAAAGAGCAGGTGAGGACGCCTGTTAAGAGTGGCAGTGAGAATTTGTGTAGAATTGTTCCCAGGCTCTCCATTACAGAGGCTGGATAGGCCTAAAATATCCAGCTTAACAAGTTATTAGCCCTGACACAGTAATTGTTTTAAGTTAGTTTTAGATTGGAGTAGATTAAATTAGTCTTTATTGTCCCTCTTAAGAAAAAAATTGTTCTGGGAAACGGCTGGCATAGTTCCATCCAAGTGCAATCAAATGCAGCATGCTGTATCACAACTAGATCTGCAAACACTAGACCAGAATATATTTCACAGTACTGTACACTGTACTTTACTGGACCCACTGAATTATAGTAGCTTCATTATTACGTTAAACTGTAAAATAAAAACAAACCCCTTTTAGTCTGAGCACCGCAGTGTTTCTATGATCCTAATGCGAGACTTTCAGTGACAACAGCCGTTCTCTTACAGATGAAATCCCATTCATACGTAAACAAATATAACCCCCCCCCCCCCCCCCCCCCCCAAAAAAAACAAACTAAATTTTGAAGCTTCCTCAAAGTAATTTTTTATGTTATAGCTGATTTAATATAGGCATTAGCAGAAGACAGCTAATCTTAGCCAATGTTGGCAAACCTTACCTATGAAGTTATAAGGAGAAATCGTAAAGTCTACTTTATTACTGTG
Source organism: Pelmatolapia mariae (assembly GCF_036321145.2). NCBI lineage: Eukaryota > Metazoa > Chordata > Actinopteri > Cichliformes > Cichlidae > Pelmatolapia > Pelmatolapia mariae. The sequence continues at coordinate 38,058,884 of NC_086244.1, read as the reverse complement.
CTATGACTCTTTATGACTTATGCTTTATGCTACCTTTGAGCATGTATTAAGTTCATGTTCATGAAGCCAGGCATTGCCGTTCACACTGAGCACAGCGCCCACTAGAGGAGGTCGGGGCCTCAGGCCACCCTCAGTGTCCTGCTGGAGGTCATTTTTACAGCCTTGGCAGTGCTCATCCTGTTCCTCCTTGCACAAAGGACCAGATACCATTCTTGTTGATGCGTTAAAGATCTTCTACAACCCTGTCCAGCTCTCCTAGAGTAACTGCATGTCTCCTGGAATCTCCTCCATGCTTTTGACACTGTGCTGGGAGACATAGCAAACCTTATGGCAATGACATGTTTATTGATGTGCCATCCTGGAGGAGTTGGACTACCTGTGCAACCTCTGTAGGGTCCAGGTATTGCCTCATGCTGCTGGTAGTAAGAAAACCGTCAGCAAAAATATCAGAGGCATCCATGTGTAAAAGCATTTCTGTTTTGGGGATTGTCTCATTGTTGCCACTCTAGTGCACTTCTTGTTAATTTCAATAACACCAAAGCAGCTGAAACTGCAGCTGAAACAACCCCCTCTGCTACTTACCTGACCAGATCAGTATCTCACAAGTTTAGCTGACTTAAATCTATATTCTGATTTAAAAGTGTTCCTTTCAATTTTCTTTTTCTTGAGTAGTACACGTGTAGTGTTGTTAATGTTATTTCAGGACAAAAAAAAAAAACCCATTACACTTCACCAAGAAAATTAAAAAAGGAAATGTGCTTCCATTTGTAACATGGTCTCACGAAGCCGAAACATACATGAACACTTTTAATGGAAGTGTTTTGAATGCATCACGTCAGTGTTTATGTAAGCATATGATAGCAGTGCGTGTTGTTTCAGTGGACGCGATCATAGTTTCGAGTGCCGTATTTCATTTTGCAAGACGTGTGTGAGGTTATGACAACACAGATGCTTTGGGAAAATGATCCACAGTTTCTTGTAGTTTCTGTTTCAGATGTTTGAGAAAACCTGTCACATGCATGAACACCAAACAGTGACACTGGTCATACTGGAGAGTTCTATTTAAGAACCATTCATCCAGTAGCCGAAAACTGTTGGACTCCTGACGTCGCCCATTGGTCACATTGCCTTTTACTTTTAGGATTGATGCTTACCTGATTGAAAACAGCATGTATGTGAGGGCTGTAGGCAGTGTGACTCAATAAAACATGAGAATTTGTTTGTTTTATATGCATATTTCATGAAGACTATTCCTCCCATGTCTGTACGATTTTGAGCCCTGTTTAATAGAGTGTACTCATTGGCTTCTCACACACAGTGTATAGTATTAGTGTATAGTGCATCATAAACCGGACGCAAATCCTTTGACAGTGGGCGTGGAGGTCCTTATAATACTTCTTATTCTGCTCATGAATAAGTAAAGAGGAGGCCCTGAGACACACTCACCCACTTACCACACACACGCACCTGCTCCTGGATGGCCCCTGGTTATGCAGAGATGCGCACAGATCCACACCCATTCCCAGAGATTCCCCTCCCACCTCCCTTGTCTTTGTCCTGATTGCAGCCCCAGGGGGTAGACAGTTAGGTGAGATGGCACTGCATGTCTAATCTCTTAGAAATCTATTTGCACTTCAAGGTAATGCTGCACAAAATTGCATTTTTTTTATATCACACTCGTATTTTTCAGAGTCTGTCATTATGCTGTGTGTTTGGCCAGAAGTAATACTTGCCAGTGCTCAGTTTCAGTATTTTTCATATCCCTGGTTTAAGGCTTATACTTGTGTATTGCGTATTAGAATCTATACATTTTCAGTGTTTTGAATTTTTTTTGTTACCAGGCTTCAAATTATTGATGTTTTGCTAAGACTAGACGTGTTTATAGTAGCTATCATGAACATAAACTCTCCCTTTAGGATAAAAAAGAAGGTGGAAAGAGCCACTATTGTGCAGAGGAGTTATTTAATTCTATATGACCCTTTCCAGGGAGGTCAGTGAAAGGTCTGGGGAACCTGTTCAATAATTGAAGGAGTTTTATCTGTAATGTGAAAGCTCTCAGTGTCCATACACCACTTTCCTCAGAGGTGTTGAGTGATGGCTGTGGAAATGGGAAATGATAGGAGTTGTTTTGAATGTTTCCAGTGGTAAGGGATACTGTGGCTGCTGGCGTTTCGATTCCATTAAATGCACTCTGCACAGCGACAGAGTTAAACGCTATGCAAGTAATCTTACACGCTGGTGCTGTGACATTTTCAAGAGGGGATGCAATAAGAGTCACCTTAAATCTTGCTTCTGTATGTCATGAATTTGCCATTCTTTTCCTGTTTTGTGTGCAGATCGGATATCCCATGCGTTGCTGCTGTTCAGACAGATGAAAGGATGGGGATATGATTCTGGATGATAAGGCGAAGAAATTCTTCAGCTGAACAGAGAACATAAATGGTGAGATCCCATTTTTCTGAAGAAAGTACCATTTTAAAAAGGCTAAAACCAAAAATGTGCTGTCAGACATTAATAACCTGTCTGCACCCAGTGGACCCAAATCAGTTTGTTCATACAAATTTAATTTGGGCAGATATCACTCAAAGATAAATAAATAGTGCATTTGCTGTTCTAGCTTTATATTAATGTATACAGGTAACGGTATAAATAAGGGGAATGACACAAAATAATAATAGAGAGCCCATGTCTGTCAGTGTGGCAAAGAGGAATATCCTGTTTCAGACATAATACCTGCTAGTGGGTCTGTTTGGTGTTGTCTTTGGTCATGTATTTTCTGCAACTGTCATAAGAAAGGTACAGGATATTACTTGAAGGCATTTAGTTAAACTGTGTGCATGCTTGGAATAATCAGCATTAGTTAGAAAAAAGAGCGTTTTCTTGCTAGCTTAAATTCTTAAGAGGTTTTCAACACATATTTCTGATCTTAAACCTAAGCTCTATAAAACTCTTAACTTGCACTTTCCTTAGCTATATGGAAGCAGCTTTTAGCCTTATTAAATGCTGATGTTCAATCTTAAATATCCGCTAGTGCAAGCCTTTAACCCTTTTTTCCCATCCTCAGAGTGTTTGCCATGCTACATGGGAACTCCACCCTGGTCTTACTCTTCATCCTCACCATTTTTGCCACTGTCTATGGTCGTTCCTACCCCTGTTTTTCCCGTAATGACACTGAGTTCCAGCACCTGGTGCTCCACCCCGACCCCTCTGCGGGGACTGTGTATGTGGGGGCCAGGGACCACCTTTTCCAACTGGATGGCTTAGATGGACTGCGGTTGGAGCAAGAAGAGAGGACTGGACCTGTAATCGACAGCAAAGAATGCCTGCCCCCAGTCACCGACACCAATTGTCCCCAAGCCAGAAGAACCAGTAATCACAACAAATTACTGCTGGTGGATCCTAAAGCATTGGAGTTGATCACATGTGGCAGCGTGCACCAGGGCACCTGCCAGAAACGTAGCCTGAGGTCAGTCAGAGAGGTTTTGTTCTCTACCGAGAGGCCTGTGGATACCCAGTATGTTGCAGCCAATGATCCATCGGTGTCAACAGTTGGTTTGGTAGTGCGGCCAAGTGGCGGAGATAGAACTGTGATGTATGTTGGTCGGGGCTATACCGCCAGCCACCCACCCATCTCCACACGCCACCTTTCATTAAAACCAATCTTTTCCTATGAAGAGACAGCTAAGCTAGCTGTGGCTGGGCGTCTTTCGGAGTATGATCATCATTTTGTGACAGCGTTCACACAGGGCACGTACGTGTACTTTTTATTTTACCGCCGTGACATCAAGTCACCATCAAGGGACTACCGGACATATGTCGCCAGAGTGTGCATGGAAGACAGTTCCTACTATTCATATGTGGAAATTCCTCTTGTCTGCCTATCACAGTCCCATTCACCTAGGAGTTACAATCTGCTCCAGGCAGCCCAGGTATTGAGTCAAAACATTGTGAACACTTGTGCCTGATATCTTGTTGGTTCTTCACATTGCATCACAACCATTTTATCTTAACCATTTTGTTTATTAGTGATATAATTTTTAATCATTTGTTTCTCTCTTTTTTTGACATATTTTCCTAGTTACCTATATTTGACAACAGAATTATAAAACTGGAAATTCTGTTTTTGGTGTGCCACCCCAATATTTTTGGGGGCCCCCATATGGCCACCCCATTTATTTCCCTTAAATAACTAGAATCAACATTTAAAATTGTGCTTTGTATTTCCTTGAGTTAACTTTGTCTAATATTAAAATCATTTTGATGATCTGAAACATGTAAGTGTGACAAGTATGCTGAAGAATAGGTGTTCATCGGGGTTACGCTGATGCTTTTCTGTGCCTTTGTTGGAACAGGTGGGACACGGGCCGGGCCTGCAGGGCGAGGATCTGCTAGGAGTCTTTTCCACCAGCACCAGCCCCACAAACGACGATCCCTCACATGAGTCAGCTCTGTGCATTTTCTCTCTACATGAGCTGGACAGATACATCAACTCAACCCGTGACCTCTGCTACACCAAAGATGGGCGGGGGGAGGGAACAGGAGAGGCCTACATAGAATACGAGGTCAAGTCCAGCTGTGCCAACCTGCCCGTGGTAAGAATACAGGAGTAAATGTTTTGGGGATTAAGCGCTGACCTGCTTTTGATGTCGATCTTTCCTGTGAAAACAAATATTTTTTTGAGCCTTTGCATGCTCATGTGAACCTTTCAGATTGCTGAGAGAGAACATCCTTAGTGCTTTGTGCTCGTTATAGCAGGAAAGCCTCACAGTAGATACATTAAAACTCTCTATCATAAGGACTTATTCCTTGATGTCTACCCATACCTCAGCTATATCGACTAATCTGATGTAAGTGTTCAGCGGAAGCCAAAACAGATACAGCCGTGTAACGAAGAATGACAGGACTGGTAAGATTAAGTGTAGTAACAAGAAGAAGTAGTGACTAAATATAATGGATGGATGAAAGTCAAGTAATGAGGTCCTTGTTGAAAAACCCTAAGATCTCTAAAGCCCCAGGAGTAGCTCTGCCCAGCTGCAGCCATTCAGAGACCCTCTCCACTGCCCTGCAAACCGCTCAGGTCCTGCCAGCCCACAGAAGCATTTAATGGGATCGTTAGGGATCAATAAACCAAACTACCCCTGAATCATCTGTGCTACTGCTTAATGTGCTCTGACAAGGAAGGACGAGACTTCTTTTGAAAGCCACGGGCATAAGAAAATAGAGAGGGAGCGAAAAAAGGGAAGAAACAGAGACGTGAAGAGAAAGCCTGTAAAATATAGTGCAAAAGAGGAGGAAATGAAAGTAAGGAAATGGATGAATGGGGAAGATAAAGTTGTATTAAATCATGAAGTTCCCCTCCTAGCAATGATGAAATGTTATCATTATTTTCTTAATAAACAAACTGAGCAAACTAAAAAAAGATCTCTCATTCTACCCACTCCTCCTCGTCCTCCTCATTCTCCTCCTCCTCCAGGGCCAATTATCTAGAAGCAGAGCTCGGAGACTTAGTGGAAAAGCGGAATTTGGAGTGGTTGCTTTGCAAAACCAAAGGAAAGGAGAGACTATGTCTCTGAATGAGTCTGCTTTAATCTATGGTGCAATCCTCTTACGATGTATTAAGAGGATTCAGAGGCTCTGAGGCAACAGTGGGAATATAAACTTATTTGCTCTAAAGCTTTAGATGTTTGGCATGACTTAAAACAACAAGGGAAAAATACTAGCTGTATTTGAAATGTGATATAAAAATTAAAATGTAGCTTGAAATTGTAGCAATAAAAGTCTCTGTTGTGTTTATTTGAAGATGAACCAGCAAGCCAAACTCTCTATCCTGTCACATGTTTTAGAATACCCTGAAGGCATATCCCTGCGGCTCCGACCACACCCCAAGTCCAATGGCAAACCGGGAACCGCTAAAAGCTAAACCCGCATGGCACACCTCATCTGCCCGTCTCACCGCCGTGGCAGTCAGTGTCAGGGATGGACATAGCATCGCATTCCTGGGAGACTCCAAAGGGACCCTTCACAAGGTAGCTCAGACTTTTAGTTTTTGTTTCTGTGTGACCTTGGAGAGCCTCCCCCGGCGTGCAGAGTGGGAGGCAGGGAGAAACCCCTGACTCATGGAAATATTTCTACCAGTTTCTTATTAACCCGGTGGTCTAATTTTTCATTCACCGCGCTCACAGAAGTGTCAGGGATTAACTGGATCTGTGTCCACGCAGGCCTGCCTTTGTGCTCTAACTTGTCTATGATTCACATCTCAGCAAAACACACCTTACACCACATAAAACACACTGAAACACACAAATCCAATTTCAAAGATATTTAATCCAAGTCCATGCCAGTTCCCATATACTTCTACATCACTGTGTGACTCCGGCCTGGAAGATTCCCATCATTCCAGCATTCACAGTGTTCCAACAAACACAGGCTAGCATACCTTTGTGATCCCACGCTTAATGGGTTTGCTTTTTCTTCTGCACACTGCAACATGTTGGAGACAGGGTCTTATTTTGGGGGGTTTTTTGTTGGAAAGTTTCATCCAGAGTAGATTTCTAATTTGGTTCTCATATTTTTATCAAAGTCTAAGCGATGTTTTCAGCTCTTCTGTACAAAACAAAACAAGAAAAGAGAACGCTTCTACCTTCTGAACAACATCTGCATAGATGTGATAGTTACATGAAGGGATCGAGATAAGAGGATTGCAGACACAACCTGTTTTGCTCTGTTTGTGTGTGTGTGTGTTCTTGTGTCAACTAGAGAGAGTGAGACACAGAGCCAGACTTAGTACTTTTAGGTGGCAGATCAAAGCTGCACTCAACGTAGTCATCTGAAAAAAGCTATTGTAACAGGATTAGCGTATCACAGCAGGACAAATTCCACAGCATCCAGATATGGGACTCCATTTGAGTGCGTGTTTGTGTTTCAGAGGAAAGAGGGTGACAACTGGTGACCCACTTTAAATGTAATACTGCAGTAGTATGTTGATGGTCTGTAATTGGTGTAACTGACTTGATTTTTGTGGTTGTAGTCAGCAGGCTTTACCTGCGTTGCTTTGTTGGAATTAAAAGACCATTTCAGCATTTGCCTAACTGCACATATTTGTTTTCACACCAAGGTTTCCATGAAACAATCGATACCGCTCTTACGTTGGTACATTAACTGTGGAGCTAGAGCTGGAGGTTGTTTGGCTTACGCGAGCATTATGGATGGAAGCATAAAATGGAAAACATAACAACAACCATCTTACTGCTTCCTTGTTTAACTGGTACAAAAACCACGCTGAACATGTGGGAACTCGAGTGCAGGAAGTACAGTACTTCTTTTCATCCACGCAGGTTGTAATTATATTTATTCTGTTTATAAAATTCGCAACTTTGCAAATCTAATCTACGCCGTGCTATCGTGTTCTTTTTAGAGAGAAGAGGCTTTCTCGCGGCAATTCTTCCAAATAAATCAAATCACTTTTATTGTCACATCACATGTGCAGGTACACTGGTACAGTACATGTGAGTGAAATTCTTGTGTGCGAGCTTCACAAGCAACAGAGTTGTGCAAAATACAATAATGTAAAACAAGCAAAATATAAAAATGGCTAATCTAAAAAGTAATAAATATATGTACAATATGTAAAGGTATATACATTACTGAATGTGTATACTAAATATGTTTTTCTACGTGTGTGTGTTTGAGTGTGTATATAGTATGTATATACATGTTTTACAAATGAAATAAAGTAAACAATAAAATAAGATATATAAAATATACAGAGGTTGGTATGTGCAAAACAGTGGTATTTATATACAGTATGGAGTGCATAATGTTGAAGTTCCAGTAGTGAGGGTGAGGTGTCTATGAAGTGTTCAGCAGTCTGATGGCCTGATGGAAAAAGCTGTCTCTCAGTCTGCTGGTACGGGACCGGATGCTGCAGAACCTCCTTCCTGATGGAAGTAGTCTGAACAGTTTATGGGTGGGGTGACTGGAGTCCTTGATGATCCTCCCCGCTTTCCTCAGGCACCGCTTCCTGTAGATGTCTTGGAGGGAGGGAAGCTCACTTCCAATTATCCGTTCAGAGCACCGCACTACTCTCTGGAGAGCTTTGCGGTTGTGAGCGGTGCTGTTGCCGTACCAGGTGGTGATGCATCCAGTGAGGATGCTCTCAATGGCACAGCGATAGAAGGTCCTGAGGATGCGGGGGCTCATGCCGAATCTCTTCAGTCTCCTGAGAAAGAAGAGGCGCTGCTGCGCCTTCTTCACTGTTTTGTTTATGTGTACTGACCACGTAAGATCCTCAGCCAGATGTACACCAAGGAAGCGGAAGCTGCTCACTCTCTCCACAGCGGCGCCGTTGATGGTGATGGGGGTGTGTACTCCTCTGCACCTCCGGAAGTCCACTATCAACTCCTTTGTCTTTGCGACGTTGAGGGTGAGATGGTTGTCTTGACACCAGTGGGTCAGGGCGCTGACCTCCTCCCTGTAGGCCGTCTCATCACCGTTGGTAATAAGACCCACCACTGTAGTGTCGTCCGCAAACTTCACAATGATGTTGGAGTTTCTAGTGGCCGTGCAGTCGTAGGTGTAGAGTGAGTACAGGAGAGGGCTCAGTACACACCCCTGTGGAACACCAGTGTTCAGTGTGATGGGGGATGAGGTGGTGCTGCCCAGTCTGACCACTTGGCATCTGTCAGACAGGAAGTTAAGGATCCAGCTGCAGAGGGAGCTGCTCAGTCCTAGATCCTGCAGTTTCCTGTCCAGCTTCGAGGGAACGATGGTGTTGAATGCTGAGCTGTAATCTACAAACAGCATTCTCACATACGTGTCTCTCTTCTCCAGGTGTGACAGGGCAGCATGGAGTGTCAGGACTATGGCATCATCAGTGGACCTGTTGTGGCGGTATGCGAACTGTAGAGGGTCCAGTGAGTCGGGTAGTGCAGAGCAGATGAAGTCCCTGACCAGCTTCTCGAAGCATTTGCTCACGATGGGGGTCAGGGCTACAGGTCGCCAGTCGTTCAATGAGGAGATGGTGGAGGATTTGGGTACAGGGACGATGGTGGCCATTTTGAAGCAGGCTGGGACTACAGACAGAGAGAGGGAAAGGTTGAAGATGTGTGTAAACACTCCAGCCAGCTGAGCCGCGCATGACTTGAGGACGCGGCCGGGAATCCCGTCCGGACCAGTAGCTTTGCGCGCGTTCACCCTCCTGAAGCACTTCCACACATCCTCCTCAGACACAGTGTGCGCACTGACGTCATCCGCGGTGCGCGCACTGTCCGGTCTCATGGTGTTCGCTGTGTCGAATCTAGCGTAGAATACGTTTAGATCCTCACACAGAGAGGCCGTGGTCTGCGGTGTGCTGGTTTTCCCTCTAAAGTCTGTGATCGTGTTTAGTCCCTGCCACATACTCCGAGGGTTGTCAAAATGTTGCTCCACCTTGTCCCTGTACTCACGTTTGGCTGCTTTGATCGTCTTCCGGAGTTGGTAATGTGCGTGTTTGTAGTCCGATGTGTTCGCGGAGGCAAAAGCGGTGCTCCGTGCCGCCAGTGCTGTGCGAACATCTCCGTTAATCCAGGGTTTTTGATTTGGGAAGGATTTAACTGTTCTGGATGGGACGACATTTTCTGATAAATCCGCAGACTGAGTCTGTGTACTCATCAATGTCTTTAGCAGCCACGTGAAACATTTCCCAGTCCGCGTGATCAAAACAGTCCCGCAGCGTAGACTCCGATTGGTCCGACCACCGGTGCACCGCCCTCAGGGTTGGAGCTTCCTGTTTCAGCTTCTGCCTGTAGGCGGGCAGGAGCAGGATGGAGCGGTGATCTGATTGGCCGAATGGGGCGCGGGGGAGGGCTTTGTATGCATCCCGGAAAGAGGTGTTGCAGTGGTCAAGAAGCCGGTCTCCACGAGTGCTGAAATGAATGTGTTGGTGTAGTTTTTGTGAGACTTTCTTCAGGTTACCCTTATTAAAGTCCCCGGTCGTGATAAACGCCGCCTCTGGGTGTGCGGTTTCCTCACTGCTGATCGCGCTGTACAGTTCCCTGAGTGCTCGGTCAGTGTCGGCTTGTGGGGGAATGTAAACCGCCGTAATAATCACTGCTGTGAATTCCCTCGGTAGCCAGAATGGCCGGCACTTAATCATCAGGTACTCCAGGTCCGGTGAGCAGAAAGATTTGACCGGGTGCACGTTCGCATAATCACACCAGCTGTTGTTGATCATGAAACATACACCACCGCCTCTGCTTTTCCCAGTAAGCTCCTGTGACCTGTCCGCGCGGTGCACAGAGAACCCCGGTAGTTGTATTGCGGAGTCCGGTACCTTGTCCGATAGCCAGGTTTCTGTGAGGCAGATCACGCAGCAGTCCCGCATCTCTCGCTGGAATGAGATCCGTGCCCGAAGCTCGCACAGCTTGTTCTCCAGAGACTGCACATTAGCCAGTAATAAACTGGGTAACGGTGGTCTGTTAGTGCGCCGTCTCAGTCGAACCAGAACGCCAGATCTTCTCCCTCTGCGTCGGCGTTTGCGGCCTCCACGGGCCCAGAACAAAGGCGTCTCAGGTGAGATGAATGGGGGGTCTGCAAACGGAGGGTCCGTGTTGCAAAACTTGAACTCCGGAAAGTGATGAGAAAGTCCATCTTTTATGTCCAGTAAGGTTTGTCGGTCGTACACAAGGAGACATGTGCTACTCGTGAAAAAATAAAGAAAAAGTAAAATTAAACACAAAAAACAGCTGTTGCTTGGGGGAGCTCGCGACGAGGCTGCCATACTCGGCGCCATCTTGGTTATATAAGCCATATTTGTTCAGTTTTTTAATTATGCTGTTAAGAACTTCAACATTTACCTGTGGAGTCTGAGATGAAGCTCTCTGGCCCCTTGCAGTTTGCCTGTGCAATGAACAATCTGACCTTGGGATGAGTTTGCAGTAATGTGGTCTCCAGTGAAGAATGGCAGGCGTCTTGAAAGTTCTTTCTGTAGAATGAGGGACTCTAAATTGTCTGTAAATGACCTTATGACCCTTCCCACATTGATGGGAGCAACAATTGCTTCTCTAAGATCATCGTCAATGTCTTTTCTCCTTAGCAGTGTGTTACCCACACACACGAATCCTTCAGACTGGCAAATTGCTGAAAACTCTGCTTTTATAGAGAAGCTCACACTTGCTAATGATTCATTAATGTGCATTTGATTAGGAGCACCTGCCTGCTACTTACCCTCTTATTTCCTATAGAAGCAGTAAAGGTGTGCTTAGGTTGTCAAACAACACTTTTGCACTTTGGCTTTTTAAAAAAATAAAATAAAATAAAATGTGTTGTTGTCCAAACAGATTGTCTAAGGAGCGTGGAAAAAAGGTCAATGGACTTGCATCAATTTCTTGAAGAGATTTCACCTCTCACCTAAGTCTTCTTCAGGGTTGTTCATTTAATTTTAAGACTAGATTATTTGTTATTAAGTTATAGGTGTGTGAAGAGTGGGTACATTTTTTTTCCATGACTGTAGATTCAGAATTTTTTAAATTCTGCTGACAGTTGGTGATTAATTTGGCTTATAGTCTCTCCTTTCAGACAATGTATAGGGATTGTGTTGCTGAATTAGTAAATAACAGTCTCAGGGTATGAAAGCTTGTCGCAGAATTAGGATAGGACTCATTGTACAGACTATCTTATAAAGACAATGAGACTAGTGGATGTATAATTCTGAATGAATTTTGACTTTTTTAAGAAACAGTGTTTGTGATTTCTTTGATGGCTTGGTTTTTAGAGCCACAAGTGAACATATTTTTGTTGAGGGCTGACTACAGCTGTCTACTGCAATAGACAGACACAGACACCTATTAATTGGTGCTAAAAGACTAGAATTTCACTAAAGTGGAGCCAAAGCATCTTGGAAAGGCTGCACCACACAGAAGGCCGTGATATTTGTCAGATAATTCCATTAATAACGATCCACCACAAACACGGTCAAAAGGTCCAGTTCAGTGAACGAAATAGCTGAGATAAGTGAGTCCCATCAGACAGGTGTTGGCTACACAGCCCTAATTTTAAGTATTAACAAATGGGTGAGTGATTCCGAAAAAACATCTCCCTTATTGGTGTCAGAAGGGGGAAAATTAGGTATAGACACTTTAAAGATGGATGTTGGATATTTTAACATGGAGCTCTTTGGAGATTGACTTGCTTTTAGAGACAGCCTTCAGTGTGCATTAGATGCTGCTCTGGGCAATTCAGTATTGGCTTTGTTTTTCAGGCCTGATGATTGCCACTTAATACCTTAAAGAAGCATTAGCGTGGTGGAGATTAGAGATGGACCGATCCGATATTACGTATCGGTATCGGTCCGATACTGACCTAAATTACCGGATCGGATATTGGCGAGAAATTAAAAAATGTAATCCGATCCATTAAATATCAAAAAAGCACCTCACAAAACTTGTGACACGACGTAACTCGGCTTGTAACCGTAGCACGTCGAAGCAGTGTGCTCACGTGATAGAGCGGCTGTGTTTATTTGTAGCCTCGCTAGCAATCCAGCATTTCATCTCCGAGGAAGTTATCCCAGAGAGAAGTAAAGCAAGTGTGTAAGTTCATCTCTGAATGTTTGTAAAGCTTACCTACGTTAAGCTTAACAACCGATATATGGAGCCTCTTCTCCCTCCCTCTCTTGCTGCTACTTCAATCGTGAAACTGCTTAATGATCAGCTGATCGGCTTTTCTGTCGTGAGTCCGTCTCTCTTCTTTGTTTTTGGCCCACTTTGCACCAGAAAGAGGAAACCAGCGGCTGAACAACAGCAGCACGTTTAACCTTGATAAGCTGTTGTTAGAATTTATTTAATATTACTTTCTAGACCAGGATCCTTTTCTACGCAGCTGACGGCTGGTAACTGTGCAGGGGCGGATCTAGCAAAGTTTAGCCAGTGGGGCCGATAGGGCATTAACAGGGAAAAGGGGGCACAAAAACATACTTATCTTTCTTATTCTCATTTAAAATGTCTAGCTTTTAATAAATAATTATCTGAATCTTACACCCAAAGTTTTAATCTGATGTAATGTAAAAATGTATAGAAGTCCATTACTGTATATAGTAACTGTTAAGTCTAATATACCCTAGTAAGCTATAGTACTTTTTCCTTTGGGAAAGTACCATCTGTGCAGTCTGCAATTCTGTAGAAGAAAGATGTTGAATATATTTAATTATTCTTGAAAAATAATTTATTTCTGTGCATTTTTTTCACACTGCATCAAATTAAAGTTGATTACGTCGATTAAGCATCATGAGGTGGAGGGTGGGGGTGGTTCCCTTTTTTTTTTTTTTTGCTGGGAGTTTGCAACCCTATTAGTTAGGTTGCTTAATATTTCTGCTAAGTACTTTTTAAAATACCAGAATAGTAAGGATGGAGTAGGTTTAAGTTTATTAGATTGATCAGTATTGCTGAACTATGAAATATTTTGGGTGCAGTGTATTTTTTACATACAGGTATAACAGAATAGCTTTAGTGTTGTTGTTTATTTAAACTTGAGTATGAACTTATACAAAATGCAGCAAGATATTAAAAAAAAAAACAGTTTTATTGATTAAAAAACACACTATATCGGATTAATATCGGTATCGGCAGATATCCAAATTTATGATATCGGTATCGGTATCGGACATAAAAAAGTGGTATCGTGCCATCTCTAGTGGAGATACAAGCCACCTGGATGTCTTGATGATTAACTTCCTTGTTTTGAATGAGCAAGTGGAAGAGCAGTGGTGTTCCTGAATTGGTTTATGTCAGAAGTTTCAAAATAAAAGTCAAAACGGGATGGTGTTGGTCACTATCCTGGAAGAAGTGTTTTTTTTTTAATCCCAGCAATAGTAAAATGAAAAATAATGGAGGAACATTTAATTAAACATTGGTTTACTGTTAAGGAGCAGCAGGGTAGAGTCAGGTTGTTGCTCCTAGCTAGCTGTTTCCAGAAGATGGCCTCCCATTTTCAGCTTAAAAAAAAAGTTTCTATGATGGACACATCTCTTTAATGTTCCAAAGTCACAGAGCATTACAAAGCAGCTTCCCATGCCATTATGTGTTGAGTGCATCCTCTTAATGGGATAACTGATTCTCCATTCTGTCCACAGTGATCTCATTAACATGAAGTAACATGAGAGTTTGAATGCCTGGGAATTGCTTAAGCCAGAGGTGTCTTCCTGTACTTCATATTAGATTTGACTGTGTCATAATCACATTCATGCCCACTTCTGCTGTGATCCTTTGCAAGTCTGATTTGATTTGTGTTTGAGTTGTAAGCTGAAGAAGGTATTCGTTTTGTCTTTTATTTTTTTGCCTGTCTCAGTTTAGTCCTGCAGTGAGGGGAATAGATCACGCTCATCCTTTCTGTCCTGGAAATTCAAATCGAGTTGGACTGATATTTGCTACGTCATGTATACCACAAATTCTATGTCTTGTGCTTTTCTGCTATAAACGTCCAGGTTTATCTTGGCCGAGATGGCACTGTGGAGGTATACGAGAACACAACGATCCACCCCAACTCTCCCATTAACAGTGACCTTTTGTTGGATCAGAATGGAGGACATATCTACATCATGACCAAAACCACGGTAAGTTTACAATGAATTATAAACACTTTAGGATAGTTTTAGGTTTCCCATATTTTAAGTCCAAATGTTCAACAGCTGCAGGGCTTTTTTTTTTTTGACTGAGTATCCCCATTCAACCACTCAACCAGATGTCTCCATACACGAGACTGAACATGGATTGTAATCCATCGTCAACACTATTTATTGTTTGTCAGAGTTTTTCAGGCTTTGCTTCTTCCTCAAGCTGTTTCTCTCTCACTAATAAAAGAGGATAACAGAATATAAGCCAAAGAGTAAAAGAAAACACTGAGGCCAGCTGGCTGTTGAGGTCAAAGGTCACTAACCCCACTGTGAGTTTTACAACAGTCTGCAGGAGGTGTAAGGTCGCTTTTAACAATGGTATTGATCAGAGAAAGTGGCCTCCATTGTGTTGGCACACTCCCTACAGAGTGTGTGTGGGTAGCTATAGATGCTGATAAATGGACTTGGGGAAACTGCAAGTCTATACACAAAATTGATTGTGTCAGTCCGACACCACGGAGCACCTGAATGTAGCACAGCAGATCAAGTTACATTTAGCATACACATCTGAGGCAAGTCCAGTTTCCTCATATACATCGCATTTGTCACGAGACTGCTGGTATACTTGCATGCGAAAAGTGAAGTTCATTTTCTGGTAGTTAGAAAAAAAATTATGTGGTTAGCCAATGCCAACAATAAAAGGGATAAAAGACAATATGTAAATATGTAATATCTAAAGTTCCTTTTTCATAGTAATGTGTGACAAAGATAGCATTAGCATCTTTTTCTGCATTAAGTTAAAAAAGTGCATAAATATAAACACACAGGACAGCATCAGCCTTGTGTCAATAAATAGGGAATATAACAAAAAGTAATACTATCTTTAGTGCCTGAATATCTAGTTAGATTAAGTTTAGCTGTATTATTGTAGGGTCATTAACTTACAATATTAAGCGCCTTGAGGCAGCTGTTGTTGTGATTTGTTGCTATATAAATAAATAGTGAAATTGGATTGAACTGAATTAAATGTCCAGTAGATGTTTGTAGGCGAGCAGCCAGTGTAAATATTTGTTAGCTAGTCAGCCGAGCTAACTACTGACTCATATTGGTCTGGTTTGAAGAAACAGGAAATACAAAGGGCCATAACACTGTTATTATAGTTACTGAGACAAACATAGTTAAATTTGAAGCTCAAATTAGAGAGCTAGAGATTAAATATCTCGCTTCGTATTTGTTGGTAAGTATGGCAGATTTATTTTGGAATGAGCGACTTAGCTATCTTTATTAGTCTGATGTGAATAAAAAGGAAATCTAATGACAGTTTTATTGTCTTTATAAACTGAAACAAATATTGAGTATAACATTCAAACTAACTAGCTAAAGATTACATGTATAGCTAACTAAATATTTAAAAAAATATTTTATGTCATTTTGCCATAATTTGTCTTTATTTCCATTTTCACTAAAGCAAAGCAATTATCACATTAAAAACCAAAGACAACCTCTTCAGTATTTGCCACAGTAATGCAATAAACCAATTATCAAGTCCAAGTTATTACATTGTGGTTGTCAGTTAGATGAGTTCCCAGGGACTCTGATGCAAGTTAAAGTCTTTGTAAAGCCTTATGCCTATAAAAAGCATTCAGATTTTACCACAAGATTACTGACTTACTCATGATTATCCATGTTCACATATAAACAATTTTTGCTTTATTTGAAGCTGAAGATTTTATATAAAAAAAGATTGGTTCACTTTACTTACTTATTTTTAGAGGCTTCTAAAGACTTCATAGGATATGGCAGTCTGTTACACATTAGTACCACTGTTATCTACTTTAATCACCTCACTAGTTTAGCCTTACTTCCTCTTTCTCTCTTCATTTCAGGTAGAGAAACGTCCAGTGGCAGAATGTGGGGATCACTTAGACTGTCAGTCCTGTCTGTCTGCCAGAGACCCCTATTGTGGCTGGTGTGTCCTGGAGGGACGGTAAGAAATGTATTATTATTATTATTATCATCTTAATTTTCCTTTAAGATATAGGGAGATGTAAATGCATCTTTACTGTGGCCATGATTCTCTTTTCTGGTCTTATCCGATTTTCCGATGTTCATGATTTTACATGTAACATTTTTCAGCTGTGGTCAGCGGTGGGAGTGCCAGCGAGGATCTGAGCAGGGTCACTGGTTGTGGAGTTTCAACCAGACACAGCAGTGTCTCAGTATCCAGCACCTCAGCCTCTACAATATCAGCCGTGGAGAGGAAACTGATGTAATACAGGGGGAAAGGGGCAGCAGATCGAAGCACAAGATTACTTTGTTGTTTCCAGTTCTTGAATTAAACCCTCAGTGGGTAGAGTTAAAAAGTAACCATTTACTTTAATCAAATGCCCTCTTTGTCTCTTTTCCTCCTTTCTTTCTTCATACTGTCCTTCCCTATGTAGATTACAGTGTCAGTAGAAGGCCTACCCAGTCTAAAACAAGGCGAGGCCTACTCTTGCTTCTTCCAGGATACAGAAACACCGGCCTTGCTCACTACTGCTGGTGTGATATGCTCCACCCCTGATGCCAGCAGTCTGCCCCCCATTAGCCATGGAGATGGTGGGTGTTGCATCCACTCATGTAACTCATATAAATAGTGGCTGGAGTGTTTTTGGACTGATTCACAACTTGCATATATTTGTTTCTAAGTGAGAATGTGAAAGCTACTTCTAAAGTGCAAACAATAGCTAGTGTCAGATGACAAAGATACATGACATATATTCAGAAGGTTTTACTTACTATTCTCTTTGTAAAAGCAAAGTTGAGGCTGCCCTCAAATAATATCAATAGGTGTGCGCTCCATCCTCCTCCAGTCACTCACTGAGAATTTCAAAGAATTTGTATGTAGTTAGTCGGTGCACATTTTTGATTTATTGATCAGTCAACTTGAAGCTAACGTGTCCTGGCTTACTTGTTGCAGAGTTTGTAATGGTTACCTTATCGCTGCGCTTCATAAATGTCACGGTAGCAGAGACAGAATTCACCTTCTACAACTGCAGCTTGGTGCAGCAGCTGTCTGGACGCAGGCCGTGAGTACCTCTCTAACCAAGACACATGCGTACACACACTCACATTATTAAATCTAATTTGGCGAAATGCATTAGATGCTAGTAAGGTGTTTCCAGCTTGTTACTGCAGTAAGAATGCCTGTTTGCACATTAGGTGTCTGAGTCTCAATTGTTAGCACTTTGGCTTAATTAACCCTGTTGTGGATACGGACATGGACAACTGGACACACCAAGTAGATATTCCTGGTATACTTCTTTGAAGTCCACCATCTGGGCCACTTGTTTGGTTGGTGCATTGTAACAGAAATTTTTCAGTGAAGTCTGCACGGTCACAGAAATAGCCCTAACCCGATATTTCCATAGGAATTGCTTGGAAAAATTCATAATAATTTTTATATGTTTCAGTTACAATGATTATTTTGTTTGTTTGTATAGTAAGTGTAATGTAGCGACGGGTCATCTGAAAGAGTCTGATTGTTGTCATAACAGCCTTTTCAGAGATTGCGATCATGTTTTTTTTAACATTGCTGTGTTCTCTCCCAGATGCCAAGGGTGTATCAGCAGTCGTTGGGGGTGTAACTGGTGTATCCACCAGCATGTCTGCACACATAAGCATGTCTGCACCGAAGGAGTGACTATCTACAACCAAAATGTGAGTCTGCACGACACACAGAGGGCTTTTAACTGTGCTGTGTATATAGATTCTATAAGGGGAAACGGATAGCCTAAGAGCGTTGTTTGTTTTATGAGCATTTATCATACTGCTTTTCGCACCACACATACCAATTTTTGCATGCATTTTCTGTTGTTTGTTGTAGTTCTGTTTATTTTTTTATTTACTGTCCCTGTTCTATTTTTTGTTTTACCATGAATGTTTTTATGTTACTCATAAGTTACTCCTTAATGTTTTTTTGCTTTCACCTTCTGTTTTATCCTAATTTGTCTTCCCCATGCTTCTTTTCCTTTCTCCTCCCCCTCCCCCCTTTGCTTATTCACTTGTGTTTCCTCATCGTCAAGTTCAAACCTCCAACCCCCACCACACCAACACCCAGCAGAAAACTGACCCCTCCACCTCCTACTGTCCCGACTGCTACAACAACAACTACTGCAACAACACAGCCACCACCCACAGAGACATCTGCTTCCACCACTACAGCTGTCCCCACCACTACAATCAAAGTAATGCCACCAACAACCCCCAATGCTGAATCCATCACACCTATTGGCCTCCCTACAACTTCTCCCTCTGTCAGGACCTCCACCCGGGTCCCTACGGAGCACACTGAGGTCACCACCATAGGCTTCTCCGATGTGGGAAGAACAACAAAGGGTACTGATGGACCTACCAGAGGTTTTTCAAAGGATCAGCTCACTGATAGCTTAAATATCACACAAAGACACACAGTCACTACATTACCCAGCAGCACTAGTCACCACACAGACTCTCATTCTTTTGAACCATCTGGTGGATCTTCCTCTGAAATGAGCACGAGCGCTTCTAGCGAAGTAATCCTTTTATCAGACCCAAGAGATTCCAAAGAAGGTGTTCTTCCGGCCAAAACTCAAGAGAATGACTCACCACTGTGGCTGAACAGGTCGACGAACCCAGAGATTGAGGTGGTTTCAACAAGTTCATCTGTCATTCCGACATTTGTATTGACACAATCACCTGAAACGGCTATTGACCTCAGCTTTGATTCTGGAGAGAACTCCCAATCTGATTCTACAATTGACTCTTATTTTCTGGTGAGTGCCAAAGCCAGAAAAAGAACTACTGTCACAAGTCACCAAAAGGAACCACTTAAATCAATATACATTTAGGGGAATAGGCTTATTTGTCTCCTGTTGACGGGTGAAAAAGATCAGTGCCATGCGCCGTGAAGCTACACGTATCTGGCAGTTTGCTTAGCTGAGCAGACAGATGAAAAACAGCTTAAGTTGCTCATACTCACTGATTTCTGTCTATTAAAGCCTCAATATTAGCATTTTTACTACCACCAGAAGATCTTGAGAAAAGAGCTGTCAGCCAACTGTAGCTAGCTTGGTTAGAAAGGTGTGTGTGTGTGTGTGTGTGTGTACAGGTGCAACGCTGATGATTAGTGCTAATTAACAGACTCCCTTAGCACAAAAAGTTCATTTACTAAAGCTGCAGCATGAATGCCTTGGTCTATGACCAAGTAAGCTATAATTAATTGTCAGATGATTCTATTAAAATGTTAGAACATAAACATGGTGAAGAGATCTCATTCAGTGACTCAAATAAGAGCAGTTGTGGCCATAGCAGTGTCAACACACACAAAACCTAAAGCCTTATACGGACAACTTATACAAGGAAAAGCCCACGCTATACTCATTACAGAGGTGGAAACTGTCCATCTATCTTTATAGCAGGCTGTATACTTGCTGTTTAATAGTTTGTTATTCTAAAATGAGTTTTAAGGGTCAAGAAGGGTCAACTTGTTTTATAGCTGGCTTCTAGTGGCTACTCCAGGAATTGCAGTTTTTGTCACTCTGCATTGACTTAAAAAAAAAATCCTAGATAATAAGGGTATGCGTAGCTATGTACACACATGAGAAATCCATTTCTAGCACATCTTAACTGCTGTTAAGTACAGCAATACCTTAACGGGCTAATCTGAGTGCCAGACTAGCTGTACTAGTACCGGTACCGAAAAAAATAAGATTTATTCATAACACACGTGAAAAGACCCAGGAAAACCGAGTTAACGATAAAAACGATAACAAAATAACGCTGAAAACCGATAAAAACCCTGAAAACCATACATTTCACACCTGAGCCTCAACTCTCGCGGCCCGGTACCAAACGACTCACGGACCGGTACCGGTCCGAGGCCCGGGGGTTGGGGACCGCTGCTTTACACAACTTGTGCATTCACCCATTCGCACAAGCACTTTTTTTCTAAGTTTTTCCTAACAGACTAGGATCGAACCACAAACCTTCCAGTTAGTAGGTGACCTGCTCTACCGCCTGAGTTACAGCCACCCCAAGTTTAAGTTTAAAGCTTTACTCTAAATGGTTTGCAAAGGGTGCCAAACCAGCAATGACTGACATTACTGCAATTTTTTTGAGGTTCAGTGGATTGTCTATCATCATATCATAGCTGTTATGCACTAGCATGATATTACAGTGCTACAAGCTAAGCGTCCCTCCCTGTGCTTTACTCATACATCTTATGTTTCATTGTGGGACATGTCTTTGTGTTGGTTATCGTCTTTTTGTTTCTCTTAGTTTTACATTTTGTTTGCATTTTTTCAAGGACAGCAACATTTTTTGTGGGATTTACCTTTCTTTGACAGCTTGTATTTCAAAGATGAACAGAATTCTTATACATAATACACATCATTACCTATAGTAAGGGCACCATCTTATTTTTTAAATGGACAATTTAGTGGGGTCGTTCTTAGTTTGGTGGATGGAAATAGAATGTGGCTTGTCCCATGCTACCTTTTGCCCATTGTCTATATCAAATTTGTCCAAATCAGAGTAAAAAATATGAACTTTTAAAAAACAAACAAACAAACAAAAAATGTCCAGAGCTGGAGGATTTAGTAGGATTTATTAACCCTCAAGATTTTAGTTCTTATATATTGTTCAGTGAAAGAAAAAAGAAATGAGCAGGTGCCTGCGTAATATTAAAAGTTGAGGGCAGGATGCACGTGCAGGTCTATAAATGGCTGTATTGTCTGTATGTGTAAATGATTTTACCGTGTCCTCAGGAATGCCCGTGTGTGGAGAAAGTTCAGGATTCTCCTCTTCTCCCTGTCAATGTGGAGCGGAAGATCACTCTGGTGGGACAATACCTAAACCTGTTTCAGGTTTGTCTCATCCTTAAATCTCAACATATATTCTCTGTTACATATTTTAACATTGAGATTTGTTTCACGTTGTCAGTCAAAAACACTTTTAGAAACTCTTTTGTGTTGATACCAGGACAGATACGTTAATAATGTGTTTATTTTGGAATGTATTTGTGGGTCCACTCTGTACATTCAGGATGAAGATTTAAACTACGAGTGTATACTGGACATTGAGAATAAGTCGGTGGTAGTGGATGCCTCAGTGCAGCCGGATACTGCAAAGCCATCAGTCTTCTTTATCACCTGCCAACCGCATCAGGTCAGATTACTGCAAGTCTGAAAGACTGATAACTACTCTGATTGTCTGTCTCAGTGTAACTGAGTAAACGTCCTGTGTGTGTTTGTACACCAGTTTCAGTAAAAAGCTGCCTTTAAATGATGATTTATAAATACTTATTTATTAATGATAACCTGTTTAGCACAGCCAACATTACAACTAGTCCTATGTTACACCAATAAACGAGGGACATGTGCTGAACGAAGCCTGTTTTTGCATCAGTGAGCTTCATTAGCTCTCAACCAGATAACTGGACGTACGCTGTAACAGCTGTGCACATGGTTTGCATCACACGAGCTTGTACACATTATTCTTTTTGACTGCTCGTCTTGTTTCAGTATCTGTACTCAGTCTCGCTGGAGGAATACCCAACCACAATCAATGTGAGGAGAAAAAACAACTTCCTCATTGACAGCGCTGAGGATCTGTATGGTGGGTTTGCATAGCTGTGCATAGTTGCAGTATAGACAACTGTTGTTTAGAATACAGTAGTTTTGTGTATAGTGCATTCATTTCATATTTACTACTATAGTGCTCTCTGTTTACTTTATACCCTCTTTTGCTTCAGTGACTCTGTTCAATTGTTCGGTGGGGCGGTCAGACTGCAGCCGGTGTCGCACAGCTGACCCCAAGTATGGCTGCGTTTGGTGTGGTGGGGCCAGCAATTCTCGCTGTGTGTACAAAGACTCCTGCACCGATGAGATCAAGCAAACCTGCCCAGCACCAGTCATCCACTTTGTAAGATATTTCTACTTTCTTTCCAACACTTTACTCACTTTCATTAAGAAAGTAGGGGTGAAAGGAAAAACAAAAAGTCTTTCGTCACACATGGGGCTTTGTTAACTCTCATATAACATAAAACTAATGCATTTCAGACCCAGCAACACGCTCAGACAAAAACTGGTTCACCCGAAAGACAAAACTCCAAAACACAAACTTAACAACGTGGTGTATGCTGTACAGTGCAGCGAGGAATGCCCAGACCTCTACATTGGAGAGACCAAACAGCCACTTCACAAGCGTATGGCACAACATAGAAGAGCCACCTCCACAGGACAAGACTCAGCAGTCCATCTGCATCTTAAGGATAAAGGTCACTCTTTCGAGGATGCCAATGTTCACATTTTGGACAGAGAGGACAGATGGTTTGAAAGAGGAGTGAAAGAGGCCATCTATGTCCACTGTGAGCGTCCATCTTTGAACAGAGGCGGTGGTTTACGACACCAACTGTCTGCCATCTATAATCCAGTTTTGAGTTCCCTCCCCAGACGCCTTAACGCCCACTCACATCCTGGGCCATCTGACCTCAGGAATTCGCATGATAAGGTGGGGCCAGGTTTCACAATGAGCTCACCCGAAACCCTGGCTGATTGGGACCCACACCCATTTTCACACCTTGGCTCAGGCGATTAGAGGATCATCAGGGGGTCCTTTTGTCCCTCTTTGGGGGGATACTCCCACTAGGTTTAAATCTGGGACTCCCCACCATTTGACCTTAGAACTGAAGAAGCTTCTCGGATGAGAGGTGAAGTGTCTTCAAGCAACTTAAAGAAGTCCAGATGCTTTTCTTTGCAAACTCCTTTGACTACGATGACCTGGATGACTGAGAACCTTCACAGAAACATAAAACTAACATAACTAACAATGTCCATTCATTGGTTTCTACTTATCTGAAGCTGGATTATGATGGCAGCAGGCTAACCAGGCTGTTTTAGACTCTCTTCCAGCCACACTTTCCAGTTCTTCCTGGGGGATCTTAGAATGAACTGTTCTATGGACACATTTCCCAGACTAGACTACATATAATCTCTCATATATACTCTCATGTATAGTGTCTCCTTTCACGTGATCTGATCCCTAAAAAAACTCCAAAGGAGGCTCCCAGGAGGCATGGGGTGTAGCTCAGGTGGTAGAGCAGGTCAGATACTAACCGGAATGTTGGTGGTTCAATCCCAGGCTCCTCCAGTCTGCATGCCAAATATCCTTGGGCAAGATACTAACCCCATGTTGCTCTCTGATGCATCTATCGGAGTGTGAATGTGTATGAATAAGCACTTAACAGCTTAGAAAAAGTGATTGGATGAATGAATTAGTTATATAAAGCGCTTTGAGTGCTCAGGTAGAGTAGAAAAGCGCTGTATAAGAACCAGACCATTGGCACTGGCATGCAAACCAGACGCTGAAACCACCCAAACTGGCTGCTTTCGATATGCAGGAGCAATGGCTCTACTCCAACTCCTCACCCTACCTCTAAGGCTGACCCCTTTTGATCTCATTTTATCTGCTTGTATTCATGACTGCACTCTTTCACTCATTACCTATATTTCATGACCATGAAATATGACTTATATATGGACCTCCACCTGATGTCGAAGGTGCCTGATCTATGTTATATTTTCAAGCATGCCTGATTAAGCCCCATGGACACAGGCCTGATCAGCAGACACTTGCCTTCAAGTTCCCTTCCCAAGCTGGGTTCCAGGACAGGTTCCCATTTTCTTGCTTCCGGGCAAGGTGGTTGAGCTGCAAATCTTCCTCTTCATTTGTGTTTTCCGAATCGCTCGTTTTGCCAGTGGGAGACCATACCAGTGGCTAATGCCCCAGAAACAATGGCTCCCAGGATCACACGGAAATGCAAACCCCTCTACTATTTTTGATTTTTTTTTATCATAAAATCAAAGTTGAAATCAGATTTAAGGTGAGCACACAGATAATGTCCACCTTCAGCAGATGCCTAGAGAAACAAATTTACTGTGTCATAATCTTATCATTTTATGCCATTAAAGGCAAATATCTACGTTCCTCACAGTATGTTGAGAGGTGCTTGCTCACAACACCTGTGCATTAAAGCAGACTCCAAACCCTCATCATTTCATTTCTTCCATTTGGATTCAAAATAATGTACAAGATAACAACTGATGTTAAAACCCCCCACATATATCCAACAGTCTGATGAGCCCCACTTTTATTGTTGTTGTTATGTTGCTCATGTGAATCTGTGCGTGCTCACCTTCTGCTGTTGACACAGTTCATGCTGGCTCTACTGGTAAAGTTTAGAGCCAGTGTTTCCCCTATCTTTGCCCTGCCCCCCCAGCAACAATTCTTGCTTCAAGGAGATAAAAAAAAAAAAGAAGTTTTAATTCATTACATTGCTTTATGGTGACATTAGTCCCTTTTCTATGCTCAGGGTTTCACTGTGAGGTAATCAGATGAAGTAAATGACAGTAACTCCAGCTGAAGAACCAGTACATATGGGTCAATCATATTGAACCATGAGTACATCCTTATGTCCCCGCTGGTTCCTCATTTCTGTCCTCCTATCTTGGCCACTGAGACATATCAGTTTTGATCACACACAATATTCACTTTGCTCTTGTGTTTCAGCTGGATCCGGAATCCGGTCCTGTCGAGGGAGGGACAGTGGTGACCATTTCAGGCTCCAACCTCGGTCAGAGAGCTGAAGACATCCAGGGCTCAGTCACAGTAGCAGGTGTTCCTTGCAATGTGATCCACAGCAGATATGAAGTCTCCTCAAGGCAAGTCAGGGGCACATCTGTGTGTACACAGTTCTTTTATGTACCATACTCCCTTTGTGACAGTTCTGTGACTCTGTTGTGTAGGATAGTATGCGAAACTACAAGCAGTGGAGGGGAGAAGAATGGCCAGGCCTCAGTCAAAGTGAGGGGAGGAGGACTCGGGCTGTCAGCTCGGAAGTTCCACTTCCAGGTAAATTAAGCAGCCATCAGTGTGTTTACATTAAACTGTAAAATGATTGAAGTATGTGTGTGTACAAATCTGTTTTTCCTGTCTTCCTTCTCTCACCCCAACTGGTCGCGGCAGATGGCCGCCCGTCCCTGAGCCTGGTTCTGTCGGAGGTTTCTTCCTTTTGAAAGGGAGTTTTTCCTTCCCACTGTTGCCAAAGTGCTTGCTCATAGGGGGTCATATGATAGTTAGTGTTTTCTCTGTATGTATTATTGTAGGGTCTACCTTACAATATAAAGCGCCTTAAGGCAACTGTTGTTGTGATTTGGCGCTATATAAATAAAATTGAATTGAATTGTTTAGTCCAAAAGCCAGCATTTGCAAAAGAGGGACAAAAGGAGAACAAAACAAAACAAAATATAATAATACATTAGGTTGTGTGTATGCACACATGTTCAAGAAACAGCAATGCTAAAGAGAGATTTTAGGAGAAAGGCCTTGCAAAGATATGTGCCGCAAGCTACGAGAATAACAAAGGATGAAGTCCACAATTAAGAGGCTGAGGCTGGCTCAGTCAGCAGCCTGTTTGTTCTGTGTTTAATAAATTGAACGTTTTTTCTGTTATCATTTATCTTAATTGGTGTCCATTTCGGTTATTTAGAGTTGCTTGTACAGTGTTGAGTCAACCCCAAACTGTTCAGAAAGAAGCCTGTTCACACTAGAGAGGGCTCCAAATTCATATTACCCAGCTACCATAAACGGGTCAAAAGGAAAGAAATAATGCACTAAAAATGTGAATAAAATGAAACATTTCAGAAGTTTGAACTTAAAATGGGAACTTAACAAAGTAACAAACGTAACAAAGTAACAAATTTGACAAAAGGTATAAAGATGCAAATTAAAAGGAATTGTTTCCTGAGAACCACTGTTGGGTTTATAGTGGCTCAGGCACTGTATCAGTCAGCCTTCCTGACTGTATTGTACTTATGTGTCTACATATTCTCATGATGTCAATGTATATGAACAACAGTGTGAAGCTCAGGCAGGCACATCCAGCTGCACTTCCTCACACACTCGCATACCTTTCATCATGTAACCTCCCAATTTGGCAGTCTGTTTTTATCTATCTACAGATTTTCTCTCTGACATGCCTGCAGTACCTGCTCTTTCAACCCCTCCATCACCTTCAGCATCCACCTGTCGGCCTCGGTAAAAGGGGGAATATTTATGCATCGCTCACTAATGTCTTTCTTTTGCACGATCCTCTGATTGGCTCAGAAGCTAGACACCTAAATTCTGTTCTGTTCTATTTTAACATCTTGAGATCAAAAATCTTTTTCCCGTGCGTGTCCTAGGCCAACATAGGCACCATTAATCTGTCAGTTAAATGTGAGCTTTCTGGATGAACTGTTATAATCAAAATGAAGTTTACAGCAGTAACAGTTCTATTCATAGCAGTAGAGCTGTAACTACATACTGATGTAATGATGTAACGGTATAGCAGTTCAGCAATGTTCTTAAATTCAAACAAGTCGGGTTACTCAGGCGTTACACACGGTGAAATGCTAAGCAGACTTGTTCACTTTTTGTCTCTCTTATCACACACACACGGACCCACACACGCACTCGTGCGCACACACACACACACACACGCACACACACACACGGTCTGCATATGTGAGAATCAGATAAGACATTGCTTTTCTTTGTGGAGAAATCTAGCTGCCAAGATCACTTATGAGGAAAACTGGGTTATACTCATAGGTGATGTTAAATGTTTGTGTCCATAAACACCCTTCTTATCTGCAGAAACTGCTGCAACACAGTGCTGCAATCTACAAGCAATTAAACAAGCATTTAAAAAAACCAAACAAAACCAGGCCATCTCAGGGGCATTTCACACCCAGATCACAGGCAGCAGTTATTTAGTTTGAACTCTGCTGTGATTCCCCCTGAGTTTGCTCCAGTTGCACATGCAAGAACACGCTAATCGCCCTGGGGTGTGGACCAAAGCAGACGGACCCAGACCTGACCGAGATGGGCGGGAGCGGGGGGTCCCCTGGTATTTTTCAAAACACCTCGTTTGGAGAAAGTGATGAGGCTGCGATGTGTCAGCACTCGAGTGCGGCATTAGGAAGAATTGTCCACAACTGCTGGTGTTTGTGAGAGAAGAAAGAAGCCTTCTCACAACAGAAATCTGGCCTATTACGGAAACCTCAGCTCCCACATGGATTTTCTTAATAAGGCCTCAAAGTGTGTTTGAAATGCAAGAAAGAGACTGCAATACAATACAGTAGGAGCGCATCTGCTTATTTACATAGCAGAAGAAGGACTGAAGCCCTGATGGTAGACTTAATTAAGTCTACCATCTTTGCAAATGACAAGCAAATGAATTGCTACCCTCAACGGCCATCAGGCAGACTACCAGTGTTTCCCAGAATGCCCTGGCCTTTCTTTTTATCTTCCCTATAAATCTTCATCTCAGTATCGAGTTATCGATTACACTTTTATTCTTTGCATGTCATGCTTTATCTCTCTTCTCTCTCCAGAATCCCGTGCTAAGCAGCATCTTCCCCCACAGAGGGCCCAAAGCAGGCGGCTCCTCTCTCACCATCACAGGCCAAGCACTGAGGACAGGACACCCGAACGAAGTCAGCGTCCTAATTGGAGGAATACCATGTGATGTGTAAGCACCTCCAGAATAAATCCTGTTCATGCTGCAGGATTTGATTTGTGGGTTAAAATCTAAAAGGCGTTCCTCTTCTCAGGCGCGACATCCAGAAGGATCACATCAGCTGTCTGACCCGAGGCAGCAACAGGACGGGAGAACACGGCATCACTGTGCGGTTTGGTGGTGCAGAGCGCCACCTGAAGGGCTCGGTGTATCATTACACCCCCAACCCAAACATCACCAAGGCTGCTCCGTCCAAAAGCTTTCTCAGGTGCGTTAGTGAAATATAACTGTATACATCTAGTCCAGTAATGAAGTCAAGTAAAATGCTTTTAATATTATTAAATCCATTTAATTAAATCACCAATAAAATGGCTCATCATCCATATTATCTATTTGATGAGCTTAGAAAGATATGTTTCTCTTTAGACTCTGAAACTAAAGTGTTTCCATATTGAAACAAACCTATAGAAAGCTATAGAAAAGGGACACACATGGTTTATAAAACAAACCGTGATCCAAGATTAATACAGTCACCTCACAGCAATCTGCTGGCCAGTAGAGGACTGTAACTCTGTGTTAACCCTGTAATGGACGGTCAGTGTGGCCGGGGTGTGCTCTGTCTCTCCTCTCACCCAATGACAGCTGGAGTAGGCTCACCCCAGGCTGGGTTAGCCCTCCAAATTACACTTGTATCAGTGCATGTGTAAGGTATTAAGCAATTCGGTATTAAATATTGCAGTATTGTAAAAGTGACGACAGACATATTAAATTAACACAAATCCACTGAACTCATTTTCTTTCCTGCTGCTTTCCCCCACAGTGGAGGCAGAATCATCATAGTTTCTGGTCAGAACCTGGATGTGGTCCAAGAGCCAAAAATGAGGGTTACCCTCAGTCCTCGTGATACTCTCCCTCCCAGGAGGCGGAGAAGTGTGGTTAAGAAGAAAGAAGGAAGCCTGAACCGAGGACAGGATCACCAGGGTCCGCTGAAGAGATGGAGGAGGATTGTTCCAGAGGCGGACTGCCCTGAGGGGACGCTCTGCCGTGTCAAACAGGTGTCTTCATGGGATTGTACAGAAAAGATTATTTACTGCACTGATTTTGTTTAAAATATGCATCCAAGGATTATCTTCTTTTTCACTTCCCCTGTGCTCTCTTCCAGTACGAGTCTCGCTGCACGGTGAACAGCTCCTCCCTCATCTTGTGCCCGACCCCGGCCGTGGGCCCAGAGGCCATTAATGCAAGGGTCAAAGTTCACTTCCTGTTGGACAGCCTTCATTTTGACTTCAACACCGTGGGTAAGGAAGCCTTCAAGTATGAGCTCAACCCCACGCTCTACAAGCTGAACCAGAATGATCCCAGCAAGCCGTACCATCACAAACCCGGCAGCATCATCTCTGTCGAGGTGAGTTACAGGAACCTCGAGCTCGAAATAAACTGGCACCGCTTTGTTTCTGCTCAAGACTGTGTTAAACAAACAGTCTCACAGTGTTGTTGAAGTCAGTCTGAAAAAATAAAATAAAATAACGCGCCAACAATGAATAGAAAACACAACAACATGCCACTTTATGGAAAAAGTAGTTGTTGTGGTTAGATGGACAAAACTCTCTGGTGACAGGTCTGTCATTTCCTGTTTCTGTACTACTTTCAGCAGTGTGGTAAGTTTTAACAGTCAGTTTCTTTAGTAAGGTCCCTAACTGAGAGAAGCAACCTGGAAGTACACTGCACTGCAGGCATGATAAGAGCTGTCTGAATGCTCCAAATATGGAAAGGAAATT
This sequence comes from Pelmatolapia mariae, assembly GCF_036321145.2. Taxonomy (NCBI): domain Eukaryota; kingdom Metazoa; phylum Chordata; class Actinopteri; order Cichliformes; family Cichlidae; genus Pelmatolapia; species Pelmatolapia mariae. The sequence goes on along the minus strand of NC_086244.1, from coordinate 38,028,943 downwards.
GGATAACACCCATATAAATCCCACATTTAATAATTGCACACTATCAAAATAGTCATATAAACGATCATCGCGATTGACAAAGTAATGCAGATAATGTGTTTTTCTATTTCATGTGGCCTGGAGTCATTCTCAAGGCACACTCAGACCATACGCTGTATGCATACATTGCCTCCTTGTGGGCACAATATGCAACTACATCTTTAAATAACATAAAAGGCTTTAAGAAGTCTGAATAGGACCACCTCCTATCCTCAGTAAGTCTTTCCACTTCAGGTTCAGGTTTCAAAGAACATAGAGAAATAAATCATATGAATGTCCTTCTATGAAATATAAATAATAATAACATTTTATTGAAAGCTGTAGCTGAGAGTGGAAGAAGAGGGAAATTACATCCTTTCCGCAGAGGCTGGGTTTCTTCTGACTAAACACATGAAATGCTGTTGTGTTTTGTCAGAGCTGCTTTAGAAAAGTCGTACTCTGTTTTTTTTTTTTTTTTAATCCAGGGAGAACATCTAGATCGAGCCATGTCCAAGCGCGAGGTGGAGGCTTGGATAGGTGACGGCCTGTGTTCGGTGAAGACCCTGACACACAGCCACTTGTACTGCGAGCCACCGGCTCAGCAGCCCTCGATGAAAGGTAGGAAGAAGCAGGATGGCGTGGACAGTCTGCCTGAGTTTACGGTGAGTACATGATACAAAGAACTGTGAATTTGAGTTCAGTGAACCCTCTCTAGTTCATATAGTAAGGACTTAGGATTTCTTGCTGTAGTGTTAAACTTGTTCTTTTTCACCTGCTTTTCAGGTGAAAATGGGAAATCTGAACTTTTCTCTGGGCAGAGTCGAGTACGACAGCCAGACACAGTCTACATTTCCTCTAGAGGCTCAGGTGGGAGTCGGTGTTGGAGCATCCATAGTGGCTCTCATTGTGCTCATCATAGTGCTCATATACAGGTAAACATGTTCAATTCACTGAGCATCAGTTTCTCATTTGATCAACATATTGGTTGGTTTTGGCTGTAATATTGCCTTTTCATCATGGCTTGTGGGTCAGGAGAAAGAGCAAACAGGCCATGAGGGACTATAAGAAAGTCCAGATCCAACTGGAGAACCTGGAGACCAGTGTCAGAGACCGCTGTAAGAAGGAGTTCACAGGTAACTTCCTCTTTTTCTTCTGGACTTTTAGAGAATACATCTCCTTAAAGTTAGACTAAACCAAGACCTTTATTCTTTTTTTTAGACTTGATGACAGAGATGATGGACATGTCCAGTGATTTGGTGGGCTCTGGGATTCCCTTCCTGGATTACCGAACGTATGCTGAGCGCATTTTCTTCCCGGGGCACCAGGAGTCCCCACTGAGACGTGATCTGGATGTTCCAGAGAGTCGAAGGCAGACGGTTGAGCAAGGGCTGATTCAGTTGTCCAATCTGCTGAACAGTAAACTTTTTCTCACTAAGGTAAGCCTCCACAGCTGCTTTTTATTAAATCTGTGTTTATTTATTTATGCCGCCTACATTTGCAAAGCAAGCCCCTTTGCAACCCACAGAATTGTTGGTTCTATTTTGCTGCTACTACTCTCCAATGTCAGCCTTATGTGCATGCAATAGAAGGATGGGGAGGTCCCATACTAGAGATACAGAGCTATTCTGCCAAGGTTTACCTGGTCTCGACAGAAACAAGGGGGATTTTTCCCACACAGATTAAGTAACTCCATATTCTCACCTTATTTGTTTTTCTAGTTTATTCACACTCTCGAGGTGCAGCGGACCTTCTCCCCCAGGGACCGGGCCTACGTGGCCTCTCTGCTGACTGTAGCTCTGCACGGTAAACTCGAGTACTTCACAGACATCCTGAAGACGTTGCTCAATGATCTAGTGGAACAGTATGTGGCCAAGAACCCCAAACTGATGCTGAGGAGGTGATGCCGTTTTTTAACCTGTCCTAGTTGGCGAGTAGGAGATGTTTTTCATCCACGGATCATTTACATGTGTTTTATTTTTTTTCTCCCCAGAACTGAATCAGTTGTTGAGAAGCTGCTGACAAACTGGATGTCCATTTGTCTCTTCACGTTTCTGAGGGTAAGTTGTTTTAAGGTTGACCAGACAATAGCTGGCTAGATACTGGCACCAGCATAAGTGAAACATGACGAACATCAGTTACTACTATAGTGTTATTTGAAGTTATAAAAAAGAACGTTTTTACTGTCTCTTTACTGTGAAGTTTTTATGTCAGGAAAATGTTTTAAGAACCTGAAAAGGGGGAAAATCTGCTAAAATTGTGCTTTCAAGGTCATTTTTAACAACTTTGGTACAGAACTGCTAAAAATTCTTCCCTTTGAAATGCACAGCACAGTCTTGGCAATAAGGTGATCAGAAATATTCATTAGTTTATATTTTTTGTAAAAAAAAAAAAAAAATTCAATTTGACTTATTTAATTTTTTTTAACCCTTTAAGGGGTATAGTTGGTGGAGTTTACCCTTCATCTTCCTCTAAAATACAGTGTTAGGGTTTTATCAGAAAACCTTTTATGTTCAAATGGTTAAAAACAAGATTCTGAAAAAAGAAGATAATTCTTGTTCTAAGAAATAAAGCAACAAATTTGACTAAAATAAACGAATAAAAAAAAATCACACAATGGTGTGTACTATTCTCTTCACAGTATTAAAGTATTAAAGCTGGCTTTAATTTCTTTTTTAAAGAGCAATGGGAGGCTCCGGTGTTAAACTAAGCAAGAAAACAAGTCCATCTAAATCTTTAGTTTGAGGCCTGATGGTTCCTCAACAAGCAGTGTCGTTAAATAGTACCCATAGCGTAACATAACAGATCATACCATGGGAACACACAAGTGCTTGATGCTAAAAACTTCATCTTCATATGATTAGATACTCCAATAAATGTTGCAAATAAGCAGGAAGGAGTGCTAACTGCAGCACTGCATGAATCTGCTGTCAGTTGTTGAATTATAACATTAAAACACTTCATTACAGGAGGAACAGACACGCTGTATTTAAAACACATTTCACAGAAAATCAGTGGAGATCAAATGTCGCTAACCATTGTGACTGATCAGAAGTGTGGAATACCACTTTAATGAATTAATTCTTCATGCCTGGCCAGGAATCAGCAGGGGAATCTTTCTACATGCTGTTCAGAGCAATAAAGCACCAGGTGGATAAGGGACCTGTGGACGCTGTGACTGGAAAAGCCAAGTACACACTTAACGACAACCGACTCCTGCGAGAGGACGTGGAGTACCGCACACTGGTTAGAACACACACGTCCTTTGATTGCAGCATTGTTAATGTTCGAAGGAGAAACCCATGTTTTCCTGTTTGGTTTATTATCATATGCTGATATTTAACTGAATAACAAATAAGCTAAGTACGTCCTTACTGCTTCCACAGGAATTAAGAGATTAATCAAATGCCTACACATCAACGTGTTGATGATTAATTTGTCATCAACACGTGAGAACCTTTATAAAAGCAGATTTTTGTCACTTTGGTCTGGAGCATTCAGGGTTGCATAAAAACAATACAAAGTCTTACCAGGAGTGGGTGTATCAGGAAATTCACCACAAAGTCAGAATGGTCAGACAAACTTGAACAAAATTCAAGAGCTCCTCAGTTTAAAGTTGATGACAGTACAGTTAGAAAAAGGATGAATAAGTTTGGCTTATTTGGAATTCCTGCCAGAAGAACGTCAAATTGGGTCATGTGACAGGACAATGCTCCCAAACGCAGCAGCAAATCAGCTACAGATTGGATGAAAAAGACAAGAATCAAGATGTTGCAGTAGCCTAGTTGAAGTCCAGACATCAACCTGATTGAAGTTGAGATGGGGCCGTAAGAGAGAGCGGTGCATGGAACAGTGCTCGCTAACCTCAAAGACCTGATGTGAGAGTGGGACAACGTGTCTTAATGCTTAAACTGATGACATTTTATGTTATTGCTGCTAAAGGTGGTTCTACAAGCTACTGAGTAATGGGGTGTGCTTTTCACATAACTTTGACATCTTTAAAATAAAACATGACTAAAATTAATGTAAACGTCAAACTGTAAAGATTTAAGCTTAAACAATTTAAAGTCAAACCAGTGTGGATGGTTGCACGCAAGTGAACACTCAAACACTCTGCTTTAGTGCTGTGTGTCCTACAGTGTTATCATTTTATCCATAACCAGCATTTGTGTACATGTGTCCAGACTCTAAATGTGGTGATGCCAGCTGCAGCTGCCAGCGGCGGCACCACAGCGCAGACGGTTCCCGCTAAGGTGCTGGACTGCGACACCATCACACAAGTGAAAGAGAAACTTCTGGAACAAACCTGGAAGGGAACATCTTTTTCTCAGCGGCCGCACATCGACTCGTTACATCTCGGTGAGTCAGATTCATTTCACAACAGCATAACTCTTTCTTGTGTTTCAGTCTTCTCTTATGTGAACATTTTAATTATAGAGATGCAGATGTTTTTATGTGTGAAGTGCATAAAAGAAAACAAAACAACTGTCATCGAGTCAGTATTTAAACATTAAACAACCTCACCAGTCATCTAAACAACACTCAGTTCTGGTTTAAAAAAGTAAAAGGTGAAAACGCATCCGCTGAAAAGATATCACTTCTAAATCTGTAGAAACCAGTGTATAATTACATCTTCCAACAAATTCATACATTGTGATAAACCTAGAATTAATCCATAAAAATTAATAGGAGTGGAAGCTGCCGTATTGCTCTGCCATCTTGAATACAATGGCCGAGATGGACATCGCCACTGCAACAAACACGTTTCATGCGTGTGACCAGCCACATTACGTAGTACATCAAAGGTGGAGGAAAAGAGAACTTGCAGGTATTAATGTGCCATAGAAGTCAAAACACTTTAATGTTTGTACCTTTGGACTCAAGCTATGAAGGACCATACCTGTTTCATCATCAGAGGAGTCCTCTTCCCCAAACAAGCGAAAAGCCGAAGGAAAGAGACAACGCTACAGACATCTTAATAAAATGTCATCACCTGAGCAGACGTCAGGGCTCTAACACACAGAAATGTGCAACAATAATGCTAATTTATTCCTGATATTGTCAGCAGATTACACATCTGACCCTCCCGTCTCCGAACAGCTGACGACACCCGACTAAATAGCATCAATAGCTGGTTATAGGATAATATTATTCCAGCTAATGTTAAGCTCGAGTGGCCTGAAAATCACACTTTCCATCTGATAAACAGTTTGAGTCATTCTCACACACTCAAGTCAGCAGTGTTAGATCCATTTGACAGACAAGTTCAGTGTATCGTCAGCAACTCCTCAGTATCTCTGTCTCTGAGAGGTGAATGTCACTCGCTCATCAACTCGTATCTGTTTAAATTTTACAGCCTGCGCCAGAGTAAATAGACATGGACACATTGACAGTTGAGGGAAACAGGAGACTGGCGGCCAGAGATGTTTGTCTGCTCTGTAATCTGTCACTGCCTGCAGTCAGTGACAGATTACAGTCACTGTAGGTAGGATCATGCATTTGAATTGGTGAGGGGTAAGAAAACCAAATTCAGCTGACTGCATTCTGCAGTCCACTGGTGTGTAGTTGTGACATTTTACACAGTGCACCTTTAAACAAGCAAAGCTGCCAGCTGGTCTACCAGATTCAACCCAGGAAATAACATCTGTGGATGTGTGGTCCCTGAGGGTTTTTGTTTTTATCAATCCTCAAAGTTTGCTGTCTTAATTCTGCAGCTGTAAGCACAAGCTCAAGGTTACCTGAACATTTCCCTCTTCAGAGTGGCGTGCAGGTGTTGCAGGTCACCTAATCCTATCAGATGAAGACCTGACATCAGTAGTGCAAGGTTCATGGAAGCGCCTTAATACACTGCAGCACTACAAGGTGAGTGCTGACATCACACAAACACTGATACACACACACACACACACACACACACACACACACACACACACACACACACACACACACACACACACACACACACACACCTCAACTCATTAAAATGTTGGAAGCAGTTTTAACCACATTGTGAATGTTGTCATGTGACTGTGTAATCAGGTCCCCGATGGAGCGACGGTGGCCCTTGTTCCCAGAAACAACAAACATCACCTTCACGACAGCCACGATTACATGCCAGGAGAGAGTGAGTTCATTATGAGCTGTTACCCTTGTGTTGGTATTTTGGTTATACGTTGCTGTCTGTGTGTAGACAACTGCATCTAATGGCAATGGTTGGCGACCTTCATTCAGACGTGTTCTCTGAGCAGATGAACTGAGTGTAAATAACCAGAGGAGGGCGCTGTTTGACTGTTTATGCATATCCTATTTTACAGTGGCCGTGACTTAGGTGTGAAGATGAGTTTGTGGGTGGAATAAAAGCTGTAATAATGAACAAAAACCTCAGTTTTTCACAGCGTACAAACACTTGAAACAAAGACAAACAGCTCAAATGTAGTGACCTGTTTCTCACCTACCCATCCAACCGTTTGTCCCCTCCTACCAGAGACCCCTATGCTGGATGATGGGGAAGAAGGAGGTGTGAGACTGTGGCATCTGGTAAAAGCCAGCGAGGAGTCCGAGCTGCCCAAGCACAGGAGAGGTAGTGTGAGGGAGAAGGGCGGGGAGCGAGCCAAAGCGATCCCCGAGATCTACCTCACACGCCTGCTCTCCATGAAGGTAAAACACATGGTCTGAATGGGGGCCAACAAGGTGGTGGTCACTCACTAATATCTTAATAGGTTTTGTATATTTAAATTGAACACACATCAGATGGTATTTATACCTTTTTTTTTATTTTTCATAAACAAAATGTGTTACTGAGTGTTATTCAGGTTTGTGTTGCCTCCAGGCAGCAGAGTAAACAGCTGGGAACACCAAATGTAGTGGTTTTGTTGTGGATTCTCCACAGTTGATATACAAATATGAAATGAGTCAGCAGCATGAAGGTGTGATGTGCAGAAATGACAGACGTGTTCACACTGGAGATGCCACAAAACCCTGCTACACTCGGTCCAATCCAACAAATCTAAGTTTTTTCATTTAGAGATTACATAATTGAAAAACATATTTGCTCATGTTCCATATTTTCCTTATGAGCCAGCCAACACTGAGTATGTGAACATGGTGGCCTTCGTGACTATGGCGTGGTGCTATTTTGAGCTCACGTTTTCACAAAGAAACCTTTGTCAGTTAGGAACCAGCGTGAGTCTAAATTATTTAGAGCTCATGAAATATTTATCTTTGTAATGTATGTTGACCCAAGACATTATGTAGTAATGATGAACAATGAATAAACTGGGAACAAAAAGCACAGTGGATTTAAGATGCATGTCGGATTATGCTGAAAGACAAGTGTCGAATAAATATTTGGCTTGTTTTTGCCGTTGCTATTACATTAATATTTAATTGAACATGTTTCCATAGTTTCATGTCAGCGACTCTGGCATATAACCACCCCTTTTACACAAATAGCATCCAGCTTTGGACCTCTGCACACCTTGAATGTGCATGTGAGGAGCTGCTACACTGATGCATCAAAAAACAAGAAGAACCAGAAAGGATTTCTTTTTTCCTTATCACTGTGATACTGTAACCGCGGGTGCATTACTGATGCCTCTCACTCCATGTGATCTCCCTGGCGACCCTGAGCTAATTAAAGGTTTAAGAAAATAGATGATTGAAGTGAGGATAAGTTGAACAGACAAAATAAACGAACTGTATATTTCATAAGTTGCAATGTATGCCTGTGCTGCTTAATTGCAGAATTGTTTCAAGAATTTATAATTCATCCATGATGGGAGACTTTAAAAAGTCCCCAAAAAAACAAAAATAAAAATCTATTTGTCAAATTCTGTACATTAGAGGTCAAAATAACGCACTTTCAGTTTTAGATTTAAAGCTCAAGAAACTTGGGATCCTGTATTTCCTACAATTCACTGTTTCACTATTAAACATAACCTGAAGATGGTCAGAGCCCCTGTGACATCATCAAACTCACTGGTTTACAGCATGTAGCTTTTTTTATTATTTTTAATTTTTTGTGAAAAAAAATGTATTTCGTTAAATAGAAACTTCCATTAATTGAACCCCCTGCATATTCATCCCAGTGTGCCGGTTTCATATTTTTGCACCAAACACCATGGTGCATTATCCCATGGACCATTAATATAGAATCTTATTCATTAAATATGACAGAAACCGCTCAGTTCAGACAGGTGCTTCAAGGGTCAGTCCTCTGGGCTTTCAATGGGTAAAGAGTTAAATCCAAATTGAGAAAACCCCCTGTGACATTGGGATGGGAAAAAATAGACGCGGGCTTGTTCAGAGCCTCAGGAAATGTTACATAACTGTTAGATGACACATGCACCTTAACTTAGCTTCATGTGTATAATCTGTGGAGTGCCCCTTCAAAGAGAGCATCCCCTCTTTGTTTCATGGTTTATTTATCTCTGTCGCTTTCTCTGCTCTGTCTCAGGGCACTCTGCAGAAGTTTGTGGATGATTTATTCACTGCCATCCTCAGCACCAGCCGTCCTGTACCTCTAGCTGTCAAATACTTTTTCGACTTGTTGGATGAGCAGGCTCAGCAGCACAACATCATGGACCCGGAGACCATCCACATCTGGAAAACCAACAGGTAACTGGGTGAAAGACGCTTACATTGGGTTTGGATGTTGAGAGGCAGTCTTAGAAGCCAGGAATGAGTCATGGGCCGTGAGACATATGAAACACAGCATAGATATGCTTCGAGGGGAATTTCATCCATCCAGAGATTGAAGAAGCACCCCACACAGAACATATGGACAACAGCTGGTTTTATGGTGTTACTGTACTAGGTCTTTACTTGAAGATCTTGTGGAAACAGCAGAGATTTGCCAGGGTTTGCCAGGGCTCATGAACCTTGCCAGAGACTTATTAAACTGCTTGTTACTTTGAAGCATTTGGTTGATACACGAGGAACATATGACATCTTAGATTTTGTCGCCTTTGTATACATCACTGCTATGTGGGTCTTCCGGGGAAACCCATTGTCACTTACTGACAGTAGGTCCACCTGCACTTGGCTGCATCTTATTTGTTTT